>NW_017259535.1:1105887-1132028 GCF_001594045.1 Atta colombica | reverse complement strand
TTTATTCAATTAAAAAAAACATTAACTTATTCAATCCTAATTTTAACACGTGATTCTTTAATTTTTTTCTATATTATTCTTTTTAGGAAAGAAATTTAGGAAACAAATATTCAAAGAAAATATCTGACAGTAATAATAAATTTATAATGAAATTTAAGAAGAATAGATCGAAAAATAATTTTATTTATTCTTCAGAAATACAATATTGTGGATATTAATAATTAAATATATAATAATAATTTTATAATTATTAATAGAGAATTTCGAATCTCTATTTACATTTCAATATCTCGCAATTTTAATTTTTTCTTTATAATTATAACGAAAAGTTATCTTTCCGATATCATTGCCTTTATATTCTTGTATTTTTATTAATTGCGCGATGCATTACATTTCCATATCATCCGCAATACATCATATTACAATAATTCGCAATACTTAAGATCATGCATAAAATCATTACAAATAAGAACTAAACGAATTAAACCAATGCGAATCGAACATCGCGCATTATTCCGGAGACTTAATTTAAGACGTTCCAAAGAGATCGCGTTCTCCTCGCACCCCCGTTATATTTAATATCACATAGATAAGCATCGTCCATTAAGAAGTACAGAAAGGTAGCGTTCGAAGAACACTTCTTCATCAAGCAAGGATCCCTTCGGTCGAGAATGAGGCGCTGGCAAGACGAGAGCAAAGGGATCAGGAGAGAAGAGGGAAAAGGTCGAGCGAAAGCAGTGACGGGGAAGGGAGGGGGATAGACATACAGGTATGACTGCTGCTGTCATATATAATAACCGCATAAAACAGATACGCGCGAACCAACCAGCCCACGAATATATTATGTTGCCGCGGCTAATTTACGATTATAACGTACGTGTATAACTATCATTGTTGATATACTGCCGCGACGGAGCGGCCGGGAGCGAGCTGTGGATAGCAGGAGAAATCGAGAGAGGAAGGCCGAGGGAGGAAGGAGACAGAACGAAAGAGAGAGAAGGAACTGCATCGAATTACTTTGTGGCTGTAGGAGAACAGTCGCCGAATCTCGCGGTAATATCTCGCGGGGAATAATCGTTCGCGAAGAAAAAATAAATGATCGCCAGGCAGGCTTTCTCTCGTGTTCGCGCGCCGTTGCACTCAAATAATTTAATGTTGCGGAAATTGATTATGACGATTACGGTCGTTATCTTTGATCCCGTGATGGCCTCGTGCTCGATTCATAATTCCGGTATCAATCGATCGTTATCGCGATATTCTCGAGTGCGAAGGGTTGCCCCTCGTGACGATGTCGCAGTCTGACGTAAAACGCCGGGCGATATGACAGACTGACGTAAAGTGATAATGATTTACATTCTGTGTTGTAAGAACTTGAAGTTACAACATATTTCGCTGTAATAATTAATAGAATAAATTATTATTGTTAAATGGCGGAAACGATCGAGAAAGCAGTTCGCAAATTCTTATCGATTTTATTACTGCGATTCATTTTAATCATTTTATAACTTATGCCTTTTTTTTATTGGTAGCCTTTAAGAGTGCGATATTTATCTATATTTCATATATCTATATTTACATATATGATTAACATGATTTAATCATGTTAATATGTTCTCTTAGAAGCTTCTAGTATATTTCTCAAAGGAACTATAATTATTATTTAATTAAAACTTGAGTAATATCTTGTCTTGTAGGACTAGATGGAACTAACTATTTAATCTTAGGAAGGAATAAACTCATGTCGACTTTTTAACAAACTACTTAAAATTCCACTAAAAACGGTCATAAATTCTTTATAAAAGAAACCAGAAATGGACATTTTGATGTATGGAGTAAAACTTGCGGCCACCGAACCACTTCACTTTACGCATTCGTTTTGTCAGCATAGTGTTTCCCGGCGATGCCTCAGCCCGATACGCGAGAAGAACGACGGGTGTATCGATGCCAGCCGAAGATTGCATTCAGTTGCACGCGCGCCGAAATTCGAGAACTTCCGCGAAATCGAAGAAATCGCGCGAGGGAACTACATACTGCCTTTATATGCTTCTTCTCGTTTTTTCCCTGCATATTTTCGCCTAATTTCGCCGTAATACGTCTCCCAAGAGATTCCGACCGAGCCTCACCATCTTCCTCGATTGAACTTTATTTCACAAGCGTAAAAATTGAAACTTGGATACCGTCATGATCAGCTTTCATTTTTTTAATTTCTGTTTGTTTCTACGCTATATGCAAAGAACAATTTGACTGAATTACATTTAAAAATTTAATTTAAAGATATAGATCTGAAAATAATCTTGTTGCATCAAAATAATTAAGTAAGGATTTCAAACATGATGAGAAATAATTATGGTGATGGTCCAACAAAATTATTTTCAGGTCTGCAAGGTTCTCATGAAACTGGAAATCAGGAAAATTGACAGCTGTTAGAAAAATCAGGAAAAACTCAGGGAATTTGGCAAAATTTGCTAACGAACATAAAAATTCTTGGCTTCAAGGAAATTTAATATGCGTCACATCACACGCAATTAAATAGAAGCGATGTCATTATTAATAGTGACTTATATTACTCTGTTAAATTGTCCTCTCAATAAATTATTCGATTTCCAATTTAGAATGAAAATACAAAGAATTTCAAAATATTATTGAAATCAGAAAAAATTATGAAAAATTTTTCTCGAATTTAAAAGTTAAGAAATTTTAGGTGAGGAATTTGTGACAACCCGATCTGTATCGAACTACATTTTTTAATACTCCAGCAAAATCGTTCTTTCTATGTAGAAAAATCGGATATCTTTCTCTCGCAAACAGTTTTCATGCACTGAAAAAAAATATAGTCAATTTTAATAAATATTTAGTTGAATACTTGCCAACTAAATATTTATTAAATATAAAAATATATTTATTTGATACAAGAAATGTTAATTTGATTTAGCAATCATTTTTTTTATTGAACAAATATTTACTTACTGTAAGTAAATGTTTAGTTGGCAGTATTGAACTAAATATTTATTAAAATTAACTATATTTTTTGCTCAGTGCGCCTCGAAAAATATTTTTAAAGACATCTTCGTTAAACGTACGCCTCATCGCACATACCGTCGTTTCTCACATTGCCCGGCAAAGTTCCTACGGGACGTGTTAATTCCGCTTGCGTGCGCTTGCCAGAAGGGCATAAGCGCATAAAACGATCGCGCACACCTGATCGCCGCGCGAAACTTCTTAATCCCGCTCGGGCTTGGTTGGAGAAATGATGTCGGCCGTGTCGGCGGGACGGGGTGTCAGGGTTGCATGTACGCCGACATAGTTTACAACCGACGTCGCCTCATACATAGATTCCCGAGGGAGAAAGACCTTCTCTTTCTCGCCACGGTGATATTTTAGAGGCTACGTAGCACACCGGGGACCGTCGCTGTTAAATCATGGAACTACCACGCGTCGTGAGCCACGAGCTGGACATCGCATCCTCATTACGGATTATTCATTAATCGCCGAGCCGACGTGTCTCATGGGTACCTGAGTTATACACGGTAGACCTGGCACCTCGGCACAAGCATCTCTCGTCGCGTCTCCAGCAGACATTCGCAGCTGTATTCGTGTTTATACGTCAATTCTTTCTTTTTAAGTATCTTGGTTAAATATGATTATAGATTCGATTAAGACGAAATGCATCCTTCTACGAATATACGAGAAAGGATAAAATGGATATGAAATTATTCGAAAAATTAATTCATCTTGAGAAAATATATAGAATGTATTAATCGTGTGTACTTTATACTTTGCTTCATTTGTTCAATGAAAGAGATTTGATAAGTTCATTGATGATTTTTAATCCTCGACTGCAGCAATGAATCATTTGAATTCGAATTTTTGGACAACTGTATAATCTGTTCAGAAATTTCTAAATTAGGTGTAGGTAAAAAAAATTGCAATCTTCTTCTGTCAATTACCGTAGGACCAAGGTTCACTTGCATTCTGTATTTCAAACAGTATATATGATAATTTACAATTAGATGTATTAGATATATTTTCGTAGTTGATATAGTTGAGGATTAAGTATTCTCAGTCGAATATTAAATCCAAAATAGAAACTTGAATTTTTTTTTCATTTTTAAATAAATTTTATTTTTCAATATTTTTTTAAGATACAAATAAATGTCTGATTTCTCCTCTTGCAAGTGAAGAACTAAATGTTTGTATTTTTGCTCATTTCAAATTCTGCACTCTTAAATACTTAGATATCCGGAATATCTATAAAATAGTCATCCCACGAATTATTATTAGCGTCAAATAATAGCGTCGTGCATTTCAAAAGAAAGAGGAAATGAAGGGAAGGAACAGAGGGAAATAACGACGGAGGAATGCACGAGCGTGCGTTAACGGAGCGACGTACGTAGGCGACGTGTGTACGACGACGGGCCCCTCGAGTACAGGCCGATCGATAAAACACGCCCGTAAATGGATAACGGTCGAACGAATGACGGAGATTTCACGAGAGAGCTGAAATCACGAAACGCTGGCAGCTGCCGGCTTTCGAACGGTCGTGCCATTAACGATCATCATCATCCTCGCGAGAGGATCGTCCCCGCGTCTCTCTCCATCGTCGTAAAATCTTTATTTTCCACCAGTCGATCCTTCCGCGCTGCTTTCGTTATCATCCCAGCTTAGTGATGCAGCATGTTAATAATAACGGGCCGCTGCGAACGCGTTTAACTCTTTTGCGTTCGAATTTTTGTTTATTAAAAGCTAAAACTTCTGAAAACGTTTATATGCATGAGAAGTCCTGTTAAAAAGCTGCTAAATTAAATGCAAGATATAACAATTCATAACACATTATTGTGACTTATTAAAGGAAGGACTCTTAGAAGAAACTCATTTGTCAAAAGACAAAGAGAAAGAAGAAAATAAGAAAATTAGACTTAAGATCAATGAAAAGATTATCATGAAAAAAAAATTTACTAAAATTTCACTGATGTCTATTTCTACTAGTGTAAATGAATTTTTAGCTGAATAGAATTAGCTGAATTAATATACTGATAATTGCTTACAGACATAATTTCTTTATTAAGCCATCAAATCTTTTTACTTACAAATATTGAACTCTCACAGCAAGTTATAATTTTGTTAAATCACTCAATATATTTTTTTCCGTAATTATATATTATAATGATTAATTTTGTCTCGTTAACTTACAACAACAAACATTAAATAAAATTTTATTAGTAGAGAATCGTTATTATTTCGTTGTCTTGCATTTTGTTTCTGAAGCTGTAGCCATCTCCGATGACTCGCCTCAATTCTCTGCAATAACTGAGGAGAGATGTGGAATGTTCGCATGTAGGTTTGTTGTACAATTTACGATAAAACGGGATAAATCGATTTTTATACTTTCGGGACTGATGACGTCGTTTTGCGCTTTATTATCGTGCGTTAAACCGGACATTTTAAATCACGACGCGATGGAATTTCGTCTCAACATGAGATTGGCAGTAAAGACGAGTCCGCGAGTTGGAATCTAAAGATGATGCAGGATGGTTGACTTCACCGCCATTTTGGTCATCTTCTTCGTATCTTGTCTTTCTCTTTTAGATTCCACATATTTCAAATTCCTGTAAGATATCATTTAACTGACTCTCGAACTCCTTTCCTCTGCTTTAATTTTTTGGTACTATTTTGTGTTTTGTCACTTATTTATTACATTATTATTGTGAAACAATATAATATTTTATAGGATCGTATATGTGATAACGCAAACTGTAGAAATCAAAGCCTTAAATTATTGTGAAAAATCTTCCATAAAAATAAACATGCAATTTTTTTCAATCAAAAAATTTTTTTCAATCAAAATACCATATATGTATCTTTATTAATAAAACATATTTTTTTATTTTTATGTATCTAATAAAAAAGTTAGCATAGCAAAGTAAAAGGAAACTGAACTAAAGAATTAACA
Organism: Atta colombica; assembly: GCF_001594045.1. Classification (NCBI taxonomy): domain Eukaryota; kingdom Metazoa; phylum Arthropoda; class Insecta; order Hymenoptera; family Formicidae; genus Atta; species Atta colombica. The sequence continues at coordinate 1,126,078 of NW_017259535.1, read as the reverse complement.
AAATACTCCAAGAATACATTCTCCAAAATACTGTGATGATTTATATTGAGAAATTTCTGATTCATAATAAACAAACCAGAAAATTCTGAGCACAACAATCAGAATTATCTCAATTATCGAATTATCTCAATTAGAATGATAGTAGATTTAATTAGAAAATTTTGATTTGTTCATTTCTAATCAGAAATTCCAATTAATGCAACCAAACTCTTTTTCCAGTATAACAAGAATATTTATACTAATTATTTTTATTTGTTTTTCAATAATTTTTCTCTTTTCAAAAAGATTTACATAAAAATCGACGATATTTACAATATTTTCGACAAAATATCGTTTTAATTTAAGTTTTTATATTCTCTCCATAGATTTGACGCTGCGTCGCTAGATTTTCAGGTTCACTTCCGGTCCCGATGCTCAACGCAACGTACCCGGTTACAGGCACTTCCGTGGCCTACTAGTCATGTGCTTTCGATATCCGACATACTGGTGCAATTAATGTCTACCGAGAGTACTATCAGCGCGCGGCGCGTTTCAGTTTCCGGCGTAAACAGCACGAAACCATTGGCGAGAGGATCCCCATATATATCCTTTAACGGGGTTCCTCTACATCAGAACTGCAGGATTTCTCGATCCATGGAAGGTCTCCGTTGCATCATCCTATGTAATGGTTACATCTCCATCGCATGCGATGTAACGTGACCGATAACCATCAACGCGACTGGGATTATTTATGGTTCTTCCACCGGATATGCACACGATGTGATAGTCACCGCGTCTGCTTACAGAATGGATTATTATTAATCCAAGATAATTAATTTAATTCGTTATTTCCGGTTGCGCGCTGTGAAATTTTTAATTTAGATCTCATTTAAATATACCGACATGTAAATTTTATAGTATAATAAAATTCTGTTGTATTCTCGTATTCTCAGATATATCTGGATATCTCATGTTTGATTGGATAATTTAATAGAAAATTCTCGAAGCTTTGATTTAAAACATATATTCTTAATCTTTCTAATAGGAATTGACTACGACGAGGTATTGATCAACAATATCAATTTTTTATATGTCAGGTATGGTACTGAAAAAATATTGGTGATAGTAATAAATCAAGACTTATAATATAGTATTATTACAGTACAGAATTACTGTATTAAATACAGACACGATATATTGCAAACATACTGGCGTGTACTGTCTCAATACTGATATCTGACATACTTTTGAATAATTTTAATGTATAAACAAAATGTACTGATAATGTACTGAATCAATATACCATTCAATACTGATCCACATTAGACCAGCACCATATAATTTTTTTTTTAATACTGGTCCAGTATTGAAATAGAAAAATCATTTTTTGTTATAGAATCGATATTTCGCCAAAATTCAATACTAATCTACCGTATGGATTCTCATTTGGGAGATTTGCTAGCTGTGGTTTTACGTTTGGAAGGGGAAAGGGGGATAAAATGACTTTAAGATTTGTCGATTTTTCCTAATTTCTATAATGAGGTAAAGAGACTAATTTATTTTTTTTTTTTCAAGTTTGCTATAGTCTTATTTATCATTTGTAAAAATTATAAAGTTGTTAAACAAATTACAATTCTTTAAAATTTAATTTTTTTAAGAACATATCAATTTCGTCATCTTGCTCCCATATGTGGATAATGTGGATAAGATGACGAAAAGTCAATTTAAATTAAAAATATACTTTTTATGAGTAAAAAAGATTTATTATGACATGTTTATATTGTTTTAATATATTATAAGAAGTTTTAAAGAAAAATATAAACAAAATAAAATCTTTGTATAATTTATAAAAATAAAATTATTGAAACGTTAACATAATTATATTTATGCATTATATGTACTGCACGTAGTAATATTACGTAGTGAACTTATTAGTAAGATGTACCTATTTACTACTGTATGTAGTCAAAAATAAAATAAGATTTAAATAAAATTATTAAAGAATTTTAGAATTAAACTTAGATATCACAATTATATCATGAAATCTAATATCTTAATATCACATAGAAAAGTGTTATAATTAGCTTTATTTTTAACCAAGTAAGTATTTTATATGAGACAATCGTGAAAGTTATATAAAATATAAATGTTAATTTTTGATTGTGATATTATGAAGATATTATGAAAAACTATTAACATACAGGAACAATGTGTACATATTATATAATTCTCTTCTTCTTCATTTGAATGTCTATATTAGTCTACATTGATTGTATTGTAGAAAGAAAGATTTGAACCATGAACATCAAATTTTTAATATTAGGTGTACAACTTTGCTTCCGCCGTTTTTTTTCCGAAATTCGAGGCTTTATTGTAAAAAACTGGTTATACATTTATGATTTATGATTCAAAGTATTGTCCATCGCTGGCCACTACTTTCTCCCATCTTTCGGGTAGCGTACGCGTCGAAAAAACTGGTCATCTTTTGAGGCTATCCACGAATCGATCCAATTTTTTACTTCTTCATAAGACCAAAAGTGCTGGTCAGCCAGGCCGTATGCCATTGATCGAAACAAGTGATAGTCAGAGGGAGTAACTTCTGGAGAATACAACGGGTGGGGTAGGACTTCCCATTTCAACGTTTCCAAGTATGTCTTGACCACTTTCGCAACATGGGGTCGAGCATTGTCATGCTGCAAAATCACTTTATCGTGTCTCTCGTTGTATTGCGGCCGTTTGTCTTTCAATGCTCGACTCAAACGCATCAATTGCGTTCGATACCGATCGCCTGTGATTGTTTCAGTCGGTTTTAACAGTTCATAATCCACTACGCCGAGCTGGTCCCACCAAATACAGAGCATGACCTTGGACGTCAAAATCATCGTTCTTGAAGCGTTGAAACCACTCACGACACGTTCTTTCACTAATAGCGGCCTCACCATAAGTATTTGAGAGCATTCGATGAGCCTCAGCCGCAGATTTCTTCATATTGAAGCAAAAAATTAAAACCTCCCGCAAATGAGGAGAATTTGGCTCGTAAACTGACATTTTCAATCGAGAATAACTTTATGATGCAGACACAAATCGACTAATGTTTCTATGGGGTTATGTTGACAGATGTCCAAGTTTATTGTATGACGTCTATGATCTATTTATTTCGACCATCACTTACCGCTAAAGCCATCTATAGGAATACGGCGGAAGCAAAGTTGTACTCCTAATATTTGTTGTGAGTTGCGAAAACGTCATGCATGAGTACATAACATACAATCTGCCTCCATGAGAGCATCATTTTGCTCATACACGACATTCATCTTATCCACAGTTACCGTATTTTTATTTAATTAATAAAATCATTGTAATACGAAAAATAAAAAAATATTAATATGTTATTGTATTCGCTTTTAGTTATACAATATTCCAATTTTATTAAAAAAATGAAAATATTTACTATAATTATGTCATCCCTTATATACAAATACTGCAAAGTTACAAGTGAATACATGTAAAACACATTTCTTAATATATTATCTATTTTTGTAGTCGGATTGAATTTAAACTATAAGAGATTGTGTATTATTACCTAAAATCTTCAATGAATTAATTAATTATTCTGCTTTTCATCTATTATTACCTTTAAAAAATTAACAATTTATTATCTTATTCTCTTCGTTTTCTTATCCCCCTTTCCTCTATATTTATATTATACACATCAAGAAATTTGAATAGCCGCTAATCTCATGCAAACGGTAGGCATATGCGATATGTAATACTTCTCGTTATCTGCACGCTTATGCGTCGATTCGACAGTGATAACACTGCAAGCCTGTTGCAGCGCGCTATTAATTTGTATTCTGTTTATGCACCACTGGGCGAGATGCCGACCGCGAACGAAACTTTGATTACGCGCCTAGCTATCCGCGAGGATATCCGGATCGTGATGAATCGTTATTGTCGCACACCGATTCGTCGCGTGCGATATTGCACGAATATTTAATACATGTAATTACCTTTTTACAATTTATTCACCGCGCGTGTTTCCCATCTCTGCATTTGACGCAATTAATAGTTAACGCGAGTGTTCATTTTTTACGAGCAACAGAGATAACTAATACTGCACATGCCCGGTGCATCTCGAGATGCTCCGTTAAGCTGTCTTTATATAATTACATTCGCAAACTGAAAAGATGTAATTCGATATAAACGCGGACGTATCACCGTTGCAATCAATTGAATTACGACAGCATTGATTTTTTTAATTTGTAAGTCTGGTTAGAGAAATTTACAGTGTGCCCGATATTTTTCTTATCATAGAAATTTATAAAAAGGATGGTTCGTCTCTGCTGATAAACAAATATAAAATTCATTCATTTCCGCTATTCTTTGCTATTCTGCCATTGGTCAACACAATGTAGAAGTTAACGTGATAATCCAGTTCAGCAGTTTCAGTTTATATAAGTCGCTATTCGCAAAACGCAAATCTTTATTTTGCATCTGCGTTTACGAATTACGTTTTACTATTTGCGAATTATGTAGAAACAGTTTTAAATTTACGCAACATCAGGCGTACATCAGAAAAAATCGTAAGAATTAACAGAAAAGCAATTTTTTTACAAATTATTTTAATACGCGGTATTTTTCTGTCATAAAAAATAGCTTCAATGAATGCAGAGAGACGTTCGTTTCATTTGCGGCGTTAACGGTTGGTTAACGTCACATTATTTGTTCTTTATTAATAATAGGAATGCGATTAATTTTGAGCACACTCGATGCACCGTACCGATATTATTTTTGCGTAATATGGTGGGAGTCTGGAATAAAAGCGCATCGAGATCTCGCGGGCGAGCGAAGATAGACCGGTGAAAAAAAAAAATGTTAAACGCGATACGATTCGTTTTCGCGGCGGTTGCGACCCGCCGCATATCGTGACTTTCCGGATCAGTGGGCGAGAATCGCCCGTTACCGTCAGAATCGATCAATCGCTATTTTTTTTTCGTTGTTGTAAATAAATATGACAAAGCGCGCGACGGAGAAGAGGTAATTTATTGGCAATAAAATCTCGATGAATAATTGCTGTCCTACGTGTGTATCTTACAATCGTTTTTACGTTTTTAAATTAAGTAAAAGTATTAATCATTTTTGTCACAGAAGGCACATTTAATCTTTAAAAAAATGTCAAACTTTAATATTTATAAAATGATTTATATAATTTATATGCATTTAGAAATTTTAGAAAATTGGAAACATTTTTAAACATTTTTTTTGTATAATTTATAAATTTTTAACAAATATAAGTATATAATGATAGATATTATTTATTCTAAGAAACTTTTTTAAAGATAAATTCTAGATTAATAATATTAAAATTTGAGAGAAAAAAATTAATTAAAAGTTTAAATAAATATTTGTAATTGAAATATAAGTCAAAATAAACATTTAACAGACTAACAGCGATTTTAATATAGTGGCATGTAATATATAGCATATAGCATGCCTGCAATTTGAACGTAAGTATATTTGTATTTGCGATATAAAAAATCTAATTATTATAACATGTGTAATCTTGCATTACAATGTTTTCTGTAACGAAAGAGTTAAAGCGATCAAAAGCGGAATGCCAGGGACGACCGGTCAATAAATAAATCGACAAATCTCTTCATCCTATATCGTCTTGTGTCTCTTGCCGAGTCCTTTGGCACAAGGAACTAAAAAGGTGGATACGGATAATTAATAATCGTGCCGAAACTTCGTGCTGACCAATTTGTCCGATGCGAATTCCACTCGTCGTGCTGCTTTTTCACGAGTAAGCGGAATTCGTGAAATTATCTCGCGAACATCGGAACGCAACTGTGACGAGACATACGAACATCGTCCCTTCGAGATTCTGCACAGGTTTTCTGAAAACTGTATTTTGGATATTATTTCATTAGCAGCTAGAATTTAAATTTATTATAAGGCAAATGATCTAACTAGCATTTGAATTTATTATAAGCTCTCTTAAATTAGCACACTCTTTGTATTTTTCTTGCTTTTTTGTTTCCAAGTAAAACAAATATTTACTGTGTGTTTAAAAATTTTCTTAACAATTTATAAATTTTTTATTTTATTTTGTTTTATGTAACCACGCCCGCATGTACGTTATTTTTGGAGAAATATTCAATGAGCTTTTTATAATACGAATGAAATATTCTGCGAGTGGTTGACAGCTTCATACGGTTTACTCCAAATTTGTCAAAAATGCGTTCCCGAAGTACGCTTGAAAAGTTTATATATCCCACACAACCGATACCGGACAGCGATAGGCGTAATTTTGCGCGATCGACGTGTCGATGGGATTGTTTTCGTCGCGGTCTGAATTAATATCGAGGCCGATCGGTTATCGAACAATCTAGTCAACTCTCGTCGAGCAAAAGAGATAGACGTCGCAAAAACACGCACACGCGTGTACACATCGAAAACGAGATTGAGAGAGAAAACGAACGAGCCAGAGAGAGAGAGAGAGAGAGAGAGAGAGAGAGAGAGAGAGAGAGAGAGAGAGAGAGAGACATTGGTATCAGCAACGGTGGAAAAGGATACGCGTGAGGATGGAAGGGTGCCGACAGAGGCAGGATCGGGAGACAGGGGGATGCACATTGACACATCGCCACAAAATTAACACATTCTTCTCACTCCACCGACGGCCCGGCGACAATCACGAAATAATGTGGCCTGCGCGAGCGAGCGAACGCCACCGAAATGTGTGGCTGCCGTTGCGGTCTGTTATAACCCACCCCCGACGCGCAAAACCACCCCCGAGCGTTGCCACTTGCTGTGTGTCGCTGCACCGCCGACAATTATCAGGAACGTCTACACTCGCGATTTCGCTACAGGTTATCGAATCGATTACCGCGAGGCCGTAGATTACGCGGATTCGTCACAAGGCCGATGGTGATAAGAGGATACAATTAAATACATTGATCAACTGTAAAGATTATGATAATATATACGATTTAAATAAAGCGCTGAAAATATAAATCACAATTGGACAATTTGTGTTAAATTAACACGTTTCAAACGATTCACTCAAATTTTTATGTTGATTTAATATAAGATGAATATGTTAGAAAGTAATACAAATATTATGTAAAAAAAATTAAAATAAAAATTATATATACTGGAAGATAGACAATTTAAAGCAAACTGTAGAAGCATATTTTTTAAAATAAAATTAACATTTATGATATATTAAATTAATGTATTTTTTATTCATTTATCTTATAATTTATGTTTTAAAACGTGTTATTTTTTTCATAAATTTTACTGTTACTTTGACACTAAGAAATGTTAACTATCAACTTAACACAAAATTTTAACAAGGACCTGAGTGGACCGTTTCTACGAATACAAAATGTTTTTTTTACTGTGTAGTTGTCACAGTTTAATCATACAAAATAATTTTGTTTCAATTGGAACAGAATAGAATATAAAATCTATTTTGTAGAGTATAAAATACTTAGCATTATTTTAGCATTATTTTATAAATCATAGTTTATAGTAATTTGCTAAACTTCATTTTATGTTAGGTTATTCATTTCTTTCTCAGATGACTAATTCGTTAAAATGTCTCGCTGGTTGCGCGCTTCAAACGCAAGTTTTCGACTTAACAGATAATAGATTTGCAAGATTCATGTCGATCAGCTTTGCGCGCTATTTGACTCATAGCCGGTTGCGTGCGACTGGGGGAAAATTCAGCGAGATTTTGAATGCAAGTGCATCGCGGTTACGAACTCGGGAGATCGAAATTAACGTTCCGCGTTAATCGCCCGCGGGCTGCACGTGAAAGCTGAAAGTTTAATTATCCCGATAATTAATTGATTTCGAATGGCTCGGCGATCGGCTTCCGTTGATCGTCCATAATTCGCCACAGTCCGCTTCTATGTTCTCTTCGATCTTTCCCGTAGCAAAAGTAAAACTGCGCCGAACGTCGGATTTATGCCGTTGCGGATTTCGCACACTAATCTCGTGATGCACCGTGCCGTCGATCGCGTATAATTGTGCTTAATCTCCATCGTCGGGTGTTCAGTATAATGCATACCATTAATGCCCGTTTGATAACGTTATCCGTTATGCTTTCATCAGTTTCAAATCCGTTTGAAAATTATTCAACCAATGTTACCTACTTATGCATGCCGCTTGAAAATTGCCAATATCACATTTTTTTTCCCCCCTTTACGAGCAACGTAAACTAATAATCATTGTCGTACGTTTTTATGTTCAATTAGATTAGATGAAAATAGTGCAGTTTCACAAATTTCATTCTTTTATTTAACTCTAAGCGATACTTGTTCTTATTTTACTCTATTAGATATTAAAGAGGCAATAGTAACTCAATTTTTTATTTAAAAAGTATTTTGTTATTTTTAATTTTCATGTGTGTCAAAATATAAATCAATCCATTTTTGTGGTTTCAAAGTAAATATCATTCATATTAATGTGTGCATTTAAGAAATGATAAACTAAATTTTAGTCAAATTTAATAGATTTTCTTGAGTTTTGTTTAATTCCAATGCTTTAATCAAATTAACATATTGGATTGCAGTGGCGATTAAAAAAAGTGATTAAAAATAACTCAAATTAAGTATAATTTGACATTATGAATTTAACAGTACGGTTTTATATTTCAAGTAATATCGGTCTCTAATCCTTTTTTTTGTAAATTATATTTTTACAATTAGGTGTTTTGTTAAAAATTTACTGTTTCATAAATTCTAATTTTTATCTTCTGTTTGTAAAACAGTTTATAAATCTTAAAAATATGATAATTTTATTAAATTTGTCGAGACTAACGGTCGTAAGCCAGTCGCGAATAGCGTGATCAACCGGAGGAAGCGTCTGGGTGGTACACACGAGCGCATAGAGATAGGGTTTCGATCATCTTCCCACAATCTTCAAGGGAGGGCGTTTAAGAGAATCGCTCGTGGCGTCAAATGCAATATTTCACAAGCTTTACGAGGCAGTCACTCGCGATGTCTCAGCAACGTATCACTGGCGACAACAAGATAACGATGAAGCGGTACAAAAATCTCCGCTTAGTATATAGGAATTGGCGCCTACGACATTCTCTCCTGTCTAGCTAATTGTCCCTTATTAAAAACGGTCCTCCTTAGTACAATACGGAAGACGATGAATGTAGAACAGAAGAGAAAAAGAGAGAACAGCGATCAAAGCGTCCTCTACCAAAGCATCCTCACCGAGCCTCTTCGAGGCTTCTTAATCTTCGCGGCGAGCAATTTCCGTCTTGGGAATGCTCGAGGGAATCATCGAGTCGCACTCGACGCTTCTCTTGTGAAAAACATAAGTTTTAGATAACGAAAATCTCTGCTATATCTTGATGTAATTTTAGAATACATCATGGAATTCGAAAGATAAGAAAAAAGACGAATGATTATATCTTGATATAAAAATAATTATAGAATGTCGCTTGAAACCGCAAAAAAAAACTGCATTTTCAGAGTAATCGTGTCTTTTTCACATTTAATTTTTCATTTAAAGTTTAAATTTTTCATTTATTTAAAGTTTTGTTTTTTTTTTTATAAATCCACTTAATTTAATTTAATTAGATAATTCTTTCTCGTTCAGCAAAATTCTCAGCAAAATAAAATTAAATTTTGTTATTGATAATAAGTACAAGTTCTGTAAGTTTATTGCGATTTCTCGGAATGTCAGCCCGTTTTTTATAAATTCCTATATAAGAAATATTTTCAGAGGAAATATCTTAACGAGCATACCAATTATTGATCTTTCAACAGTTGTTGATTAATAATTAAGTGTTATCGATGTTACCTTGTTCTCGTGTCTGTCAAGAATTAAATTGTCACTCTGGCATAAATTGGCTCTTTTTTTAAGCTGTACTACACCATTAACTCGATCGTATTTTCGTGGCAGAAATAATTCGGATCCTGACATTAATGAGCAGAGAAAGAGAACGAATGTCGATTGATCGCCGGTCGATTTCACTTGACACACCCAGTAGAATGGCTGGAGGCATGCCGTCCGGTTCGATACTTTCTTGTAAATTGTATTAAAACACCCGTCTTTTACGACCGTGTCAAACTACCTACACGAGCATTCTCAAGAGGTAGGGAAAGGAGAGATGCCTGTAAACTCTCGCGGGGATAGTGGGAGTAAGGAGAAGGCAGCATGAGGTCGAGGGGGATGCTGCGTGCATCGACAGACACGCAACACGTGTGCGATCCTGAACTTAACTGCGTATGCGTATGCGTATGCCTGTCGCGATCATGCAAGTGCGTAATAGAAAGTCATCCTCCTGCAACAGATTTAACTCTTTGAACGTCATGATTTTACGGGAGTGAAAGAAAAAGATCGAAACACTGACACTCAGCTGATCCTCTCTGTATATTGCAAGAAGCAAGGAAATTTGAAAAAAAAAATATTTTTTTGCTAAAGTATAGAAATTAAAATGAAGTACAAAATCTTAAATTTTAAAATTTTTGTTAGATACAAATCTGAAAATAAATTTGTTAGATCATCAGAATAATTACGTAGGATTTTTAAATATGATAAACAAAGTTGCAAAAAGTTTTGACATTATATAGCAATCAATTTGAGTGTTTTATATATTAACAATTATTTTGATGATCTAATAAAATTCTTTTCAGATTTTGTATCTAGATATTAAAATTTTTAGATATTTTAGTCAAAACCGTCTTTTCCTTATTAAAAAATGTGCATTTTTTAATATTTTCTTCGACAAAAGGACTAATATATATGTTTGTCAAAAAAAATCTATTCAAGTTTGATACATAATAATTATTTTGAAAATATTATTTTAAAATATAAAGGATATTTCCAGAAATATAGAGAATTTCTGTGTTAGCAATGTTTTTATAATGATTTGATAATAGCAATTTTGTAATGCTTTATTACTAATTATATATATATATATTTTACGCATAATATTCGGTATAATTCAATGTAAAAATGTCCGCAAAAACGAATCACTCAAATATTCTCTCATTACAAATTACACTGATTCGTATTTTCTCCGCATATTTAACGCTAAATGTGAAACGTTTGCTTCTCTCGGATATATTTACCTAACATAACTATTATATTCAATGTGAATATGAGATGAAAATCAGGCAACAACATTTAGAGCTAAATATGTAATCAGAATCGTTGGTCCATATTCTCACCGCATATTTGGCTAAATGCGGCCGTCTGATTTCAAATTAATACAAGTATATACAATACAAACGCTCGTAACGTTTAAAGGGAGATGAGAATCCAAAAGTCATATTTAACGTTAGATAAACACCGAGAATATAGAGATCGCTGTTTCCGGTGCATGTTTCGATATGATGGTCGATGCGCTCTGCGCAGCGAAAAAATTTCCCGCAGCTGCAAGTGAACGAAAAATTCTTCTCGCGTGTATGTTTTTTTTTCGCGTGTACATTTACGACTATATCGTCGAGTTACGCGCGCTTTTGCGCGTGTGTTTACGATCCCTTGAACCGGCGCCCCTTGACATCCTCGTGACACATACGACGTGCCCTCGTCTCTACCCGAAACCCTCTTTCTGTCACCCTTTACCCCGTCCGCCGCTTACGATATTGAATCCCGATTTTATGATGCTTCTGCCGGTGCACCCTCGCGACGCCGCTCGCGGTGTAAACTTTTATTCGCGAGTTTAGAGGAAATCAGGCTGGCACGAAGGGCGCCCATCGAAGCGATGGGCCCTGCCGAGGGGGGAAGACAAAGGGTAGTCGAGCGTGCCGAGTCGTTGGCGAGAGAGGGTTGTGTTTTTACGTGGGAATAAAAATATGGTTACTCGAAATGAATCCTGTCTCTACTCGTTTTCGCCAGAAATCTGTAAGAAGATGCGATTAATACCGTTCGCGAAAATTTGAAAATCTTTAAAATTAAAATTTAAGTTCCTCTCTCTAATTCTTTGAGTTAAAGATTTATTTTTTAAGACTTTCTACAATTTCTTTTTGGATCTTCAATCCTTATTTTATATTTTTTTATTGTCTTATTTTTTATTTCATTACATCTGTAGAATGTAATAAAATAAGATTTCTTCGACTTCTCTTGAGAGAAATATTATTAGTAGAACATTCTTGTATATAAACTTTATTAATCTACCGTTTCTCCTCTCGAGAGAAATTTCACGATTCTCTACTCTTAATTAACATCATTTCATACCTTTACTTCACATTCCATGGTAAACATCATTCTCGATTGGCGGAACCTTGATCGAATCATTAAAATGATCCAAACGGTATATCGTTCGATGACATCGTGAATAAAATTGTTTAGAAACATTTCGTTCTAAAAGAAAACAATCTAGAGAAAGATTGGATGGTCGGAAGAAACAAAAGGAATCGACGAGTCTTTCTGTCTTCTTTTGTGACGGCTTTTACTACCAGAGAAGCGCGCCGGAAAAAGGTACATCTTCGAAACGTTCTGTATCTATAAAACAACGATAGCTCCGGTACGGTAATATCGTTTCGAGCAAGCGAGCAGTCGCTATTAATTAATGCTTTAGTACCAGTATCGTTGCTCTTCTTCGAGACAAGTGATAGCGGTCTCGATTATCTCGGCGAGAAAGAACGAAGATACTCACATTCGGGATGTGGGAGAAAGAAGAAAGAGAAAGAGTGAGAGTGGGAGAGATGCCGGAGCAGAATATAGGGTTGTTCCTTTTCTACGTTTCACTTTGTAGCCACTCAGGGGCGGCACCCGAGCCCTTTAAGAGCCGCCTAATCGACGCTACTAAACCCACGAGAGCATCACGAAAGGAGATGCCACGAGGGTCGTCGTATGTCCGACGTTTCTGCATAACTCCCATGCCGACGGAGGGCGGAGGGCTCGTAAATCACGCGCGGCGAGAGAAGAGGAGAGGCACGTTGCCTGGAACGAGCGATCCTTTTCGCGCGTGTTACTCGCGCGATGTATTTTTCTTTTAATTTTATATGTTTTATTTTTTACTATGTTAAATTTAATTAATTAATTTTAATGATAAATTCTTCTTGAATTTAGATTTTACATTATTATTAACTAATTATTTTAAATTATTTACAATAAAAAGTCTATTAGTATATTAATTTTTAGTAGAATAAATAGATGCAAATTTTATATTAAAAGAAATTTTTAATATGAATTCTTTTATATAAATTATATATATTTTGATTGTAACAGTAAAACTTTGGATGAATATAAAAAAGAAATGAGAAAACTAACAGCGGGAAAAATAATTAAAATATTAGAAATAAATAGTAAAATCTTTATTGATATTATTATAGTAATTGAAAAAGAATTTGAACAGGTGAAACAGGTGATACTTCAACGCGATGTACGAGTCTCTTTATGAAATTTGATCCCATGCTTTGTGGAGGTAAACTCCGGTTTAAAGGATCATCCGGCACGTAGTTGGGCCGTCGCGTAAAATTAGTACGATGCTAAGGATGTGCTTTAATATCAGCCGACGCCTGGTTAGCGAAACGCCTCGAAGTAGTCGTGCAGTTGAAGGGGAGGATAATAATAAGGATAAGACTAAAGGATATTAGTTGGTGGGAAGCCCGACCCCATCTCACTGCTATCTTAATCCTCCGGGGAAAGATCGGAGGTGCTGTATTTTCGGTTAATTGTTTGATACCCCGTCAATAATCGCTAATTACTATTGTCGCTAATTGTGCGCAACAAATAATGCGACAATCGAATTTAATTCCGAAACATTATCATAGATATATTTCTTATATGCATGCGTTGTATGTTGTTTCAGAAACAGAAGATTTTATTTTATTTTATTTAATGAATTATTTAATGAATTATTTTCGCAAAAATTTTAAAATAAAATAAATAAAATAACTTTTTTATTGATTTTGAATGCACAAAGGAAATTAATATATTATAGACTGATATAACGGTTCTCTCTCCCTCCTCCTCCTCCTCCTCTCTCTCTCTCTCTCTCTCTCTCTCTATCTATCTATCTATCTATCTATCTATCTATCTATCTATCTATCTCTATCACACGTACGCACACGCGCACGAAACGCATGATAATTTAGCGGAAATTCGAAGGAGGATCGGTAAGCGTTTCAACCACCGCACAAAAGGGTATTATAGAACGGTCAGACTCACAATATACGGGTAATAATAATATTTTGTGGATTAACTAAATCATCGCGCTCGTGGTGTGCGCTTTACGGTCATTAACAATGCGCATAATCTACTTACTGACGGGAAATCCCGCGTAACGAGCGGCTCGCACTGATGGATCGGCCGCATTGATCACTAAATTGATAGAATAAGACTTAGGAGCACTGAAGTAATATCATGCAATTGCGAGAGATATCGAATCGGTTGATCAAATTCATCTGTTCCTAATAATGATAAACGATGATATTTATCGACTACAGTGCTTAATTTATTTACAATTATAGTTTTTCTATTTTTTTATAATAATGTAATATTATCTTTTTATTTTCCATCTGTCACTATTTATTATTTAACACTTGAAATTTTTATAACGAAATAAGTCATATTCAAGAATAAAATTTTGTTGAGCAGAGAAGAAAACAAAGAAATATTCAATCTTTGTAAATTATATAGTAAGAAATTTACGTAATTTATAAATTTATTTCTTTATTCGTACTTTTTTTGTATTTGTATTTCTTTATTTGTATTTTTTATTTGTACAATCTTATTTTATTTAATTTTAACAACTTAAATTTGCAAAAGATAATTTTATATAATTAAATAACATTTTTAAGAGATTTTCGGTTCTCAGAAATTTAATTTAATGGTTTGAATTTTTTTTCTACTATGTAAGTAACTTTTTGGTACATCTATCGAATTCCGATCAAGACGCGAAGTCATTACGCGAAAGCACCGGGGATAGGACACATCTGTAACCCATCGGGTGAGGGAATTATCATAATTTAAACATGCCCTTTGTGCACAAGCGCAGCATGAAATCGGTCTGCGCTACCGTTGAACGATGTCTTGCCGCGTTGTGCAGACGGGCAGGTGTGCCCGTGAAACCGGAAGCCTTTGGCCCTTGCCGCATGCTCGACTCAATAGATCGACAAATTTGAACTGTGACTTTTGACTGTATAATCCCATCCCGAGCCTTTTCATGCCACTGGGAAAGTGATCCGGAGAGCCGGATCACGATTTTCTCGCTTACAGTTGTCGCGATGAGATTTTCCTACGTGGATTCTAGCTAATCATTATCCAATATAAACTTGCAGAGCAGAGACGGTATTCTTTTTTTCTTCCAATTTAATTAAAAAGAATGAAAACGAACATATATTTAGGATGTGAAAGCAATGAAATATTGGGTTGTCCGGAAAGTTCGTGCCGACTAACCTATATAATTTAATAAACTAAAATTTAAATTTTCTGCGTTTCAATTTTCCTTCAATATCGGCATGAACTTTCCGGACAACCCAATAGATAATCATAATAACTTTGCTCAAAGGAACCTCTTTATTAAATTGTATTTAATTGTTAATTATAATCTAAATTATTGTATAAATTTTAAGTTTTACATTTTGTCATATGATGTTCAACTTCATGCAGCTTAATGTTTTAAAATACATTGCTCACAATAGCAAAAAAATATCGATACAAAATTTAATACCATGCGCTGTCTATGTAATTCTCACCATGTTGATGTTAATATTGAATGTGAAATTAACATTATGGGTTTTATTAAATCCACACCATATTAATTAATATTAACATCAACATGGTGAGAATTACATAGACATCGCATGGTGTTAAATCCACACCAATGTTTTTTAAAGTGAAGGATTATATAAACAAAAAGAAAATATGGAGTTCTTTCAGCACCGATAGGATCAACTGACGTTCGCGAAAAAGCCTTAATAACATTTCAACTGATACATATAGGGGGATATAGAGCATGGCGCTCATAGTTCGTGGTATATATTTATTTATGCAAAACCGCCGTGCGCGGGCGAGACCGGATATATCGTGGGGTTCGGCCACGATTTATGGCGCTGTCATTTTCGGTTTTGCACTGCTCGACGTGTAAATCATTCAACCGGCCGTTCGCGCAGATCGGCCGCAAGAATAATATCGATACGAATAGCCGTTCATAGGCGATTCCTTTCTTCGTTACAATTACTCTATCTCTCGTTATGCTGTTAACCGAAAATTTCGACACGTCAAATACTGCGACTTGATTGTCCAACGAGAACGCACGCACGGATCGCGCGCCAAATTATTTGTAACTAATTGCGTGGAAACCAGCTGCCATTGATTTATCACAAGTCAAGCGCAGATGAAAATACAATAATAATGAGATAATAATAATAAACTCATTTAATATTCATGATTAATTAATATTTCATGTGTATTCGAAAGGAAGATGATACGTCTCAGGCGTATGTGTCGCTAGCATACACTGCAGTTGCAGTCATCGACCATCCCCCAGGAGCAATATGAGAATCTGTAGGTCATAGAGTCAGTCGGTCAGTGGTGCTCTGAAGGGGGCTTTGCATCATCATCACCGGATGAAATGCGTAGTTTGCGTTTGTATTAAATGTAAGGAAACCTTCAAGTTATCATGAATAAAGAGAAAATTGCACATTCGCATTTTTTTTATTATTCTATGATTCGTTGAATAAACGAGTGAACGAAATAAAAAATTGGTTTTACGATAAGAATTTGTCGCTGTATGCTCTAATGAATAGTAAAACGTTGCCTCTTTTTTTCTCTTATAAGTAAACGATAAAGCATAATTACATGCATAATTTATACTTTAAACGATTCACAGAAATTGTATAATTTATTAATATTTATCTGATAATAATGTTATTTGATATAATAACTTGATTTGATAATAGTCGCAGTGCAATTAAAATTAACACAATTGGCTTTTGACAGTTCCTATTTTGTGTATCTGATTTCTATAACAGATAATAAGATACATAATTATTAAAGTTTAATTATATAATTTATTATATTTTATTACAATCGCATATTTCTGCTGAATTTTATTGGCCATCCAGATACAAATCGGGACAAAGAAGAGGCGAGTCATGTGCGATTCTCGCAAACCCTCGCTACGCAAACAACCCCTAAATGCCAGCCAAGGACCACTGACTGACTGTTCTGACTGACTGGATGACTGACTGACTGCCGTGCTACCCGCGGACACAAAGGCCGGCTTTGTGCGTGCCTACAGATTAGTGGACTTATATACAAAGTCATTCACGGCGAGTGAAGACCCATATCGTTCCTCCCGCCACCCTTCGTTGTTACCTCGTCCTTGCCCTGCGCATCCCATCATCCTCGTTCGCACCTATTCCGTGTCCGAAACCGGCTGCGCGTCACGTATTTCGATCCCTTCAGAATCCGGGGGAACCATCCGGTAATCTTGCTAATACAGATGTCAGCGACGTATACACGAGACTACCAACCATTCGCTTCACGTCGCTTTGACTTTTCACCCTCCCGCTAACACTCCTTCGTCCCTTTCCCTTCGCTCGAATTCTCTTTCGTTTTCTCGGAGAGGCTTCTGTGCTTTTTCACTTTGCTTTCGCTCGTAAAATCAGCTGAAACACTTAAGTTTAAGTTTGTGTATGTGTGCGAGAGAGAGAGAGAGAGAGAGAGAGAGAGAGAGAGAGAGAGAGAAATTGAGATAATTCTATCCTTTAATGATGCTTTTTTCCAATCGTAAAATAATATTTTTGAAGAAAAACTGATGATGTTTCTTGAAAATCATGCGAGCAGCGTATGAAAATATGGTAATTGAGAATTATTTATCCGCGTGTGTAAATGCAATTATCAGTATGTAAATTGTATTGCAAATTATTTAATACTATTATTCGTGATTAATGTAAAAAGAGAAATAGTTTCGATAAATCATAGAATATTCTGTGGTAATTTCCATTAAATGGTGTAAATTATTCAAAGATTGTTTTACTGATACTGACATTTAAATCTGGTCCTGATCAAGTTATTAATTTTTAACAGCTTGTTTAATTAATTTAAATTAGTTATACAAAATTATACCTATTTCTTTTCATTTATTAGTTTGCATATATTAAATTATTATATTATTCATTGTGTCAGTTCATGATTTATTATCGACGCTTATTATAATGGAAGAATGTTACAAAAGAAATAAAATGCATAAAAAGTTCGCCAATCGCAGAGAAAATAAAAATAAATTACGAATCTCAGAAAGATCATCGAGAGGATCTGCCTGCCTCTGCAGAGGATGCCAAGAGTGTTTTCACCCTCGGATAGTTTAATGTCCCCCTCCCCTCGTGTCGACACCCGAGGCAACTCACCCCGGCTCTACCGAGGTTGCTATTAGTTTGGTTTCGATGGTGCGGTAGTGAGTTACTCGGTACGACGCGTTCGACCCCTCGATGATCGACCGGACCACTTAAGGCTTCGTATGCACGCTCATGGACCACTCGCGAAATGTATCACAACCATGCGAATTTCGCTTTTCTGTGGAATCTGCACTGTGAGTACGGAACTGCGGATATTCTGTCATTATGCATACATTGAAATAAAATTCTATATTCTATTAGGTCATATGTCTTTGAATAGATAGCAATGAAATATTTATTAAATGGATATATTTATTTGATACAAGAACCATTAATTTAATTTAACAATTTTTTTGTTGAGTAAATATTTATTTATTGTAAGTAGATATAGTTTAGATACTACTTAGATCAATATTTATTAATATTTCTTAACATTGTTTTCTCAAGATATTTGTTCCAGTTGTGAGAACTATAAGAATTATATTAAGAATATCGCATTAATTATAAAATAAATTACATATAATTATTATATATTTATTATTATTGTTTACTAAATGTTTATATGTTCAATTTTTGTGCTGGATTTTCAATTCATTTCAACGAAAAAGAACATTACATTTTACGTTACATACGGTTTGCAAAAGTTAAATAAATTATAATACAATTTATTCGCATAAAAGATTGACATTTCGAAATAGATTTATTACAGTGCTATTATAAATTAATATTAGAATTACACAGTAACATTTAACAATCATTATATCATAGAAATTAAACAAAGAAATTAAATACAAATATTACAAACAATTAGTGCTATAACATGGTCATAGAAATTTCACTATTAAGCAGTGCATAATTATGTAGATATGAGAAATCAAAGAATTTTAACAAATGATATGAATATAGATTAATGAAGAGATATTATAGTAATAGATTAAAATGAATTTCGCATATATATAATCTCAATTAAGACATTTTCATTAAAAATGAAAAATTTAACGAAAAGATATTTTCACTTTGATTTATGTTAGCTTAACTTAATAGATCAGAGTTTGTACACTGAAAAAAATATTACACTTTAATAAACCATTGATTTAAGTAGTGCCAACTAAACATTTACTAAATTATATAAAAATATATTTATTTGATACAAGAACCATTAATTTAATTTAATTATTATTTCTTTTTATTGAGTAAATATTTATTTACTATAAATAAATGTTTAGTTGGCACTATTCAAATGAATATTTATCAATATTTAGAATATTTTTGCAAAAATTTTTTCCTCAGTGTAGATGAAAAGAGCAATAATATTTCTATTCTATATATTTTTACGTCTCATATAGTAATAGCGTTATCAAAAAATCACGCTATAATCGCGATTAATAGACGCATTATAAATCCAGCGCTTCCGTAGCGGAATTTCCGCTCGGAGCACTCGACAAAGCACGCGAGTATACAACTAAAATGAACACCACTCGACTGGTTCGTTAGCGGATAGTCAAAGTGCATTTCACTCGAGCAGTTGCACCCGCTCTGGGCCGTCAATTATTTTCATTAGGCTATTGACGTTTCAAGCCACAAACGATCTGTCTAGTTTTACGCGCCTTGTACCTCCACCCGCGCGCGTTTATATTTAACACTCTTACTTTACATGTTGTTACTTAAACATTGACTGGAATGTTGCAACGTTGGTTAATATAATAGCATATAAGTTCTGTATTTTTATAATATTCTAAATCTATTAAAATTATACTGAGATAAAATCATGTAATTAGTCGTACAATTATTTAAGCATTAGTAAAAGATAACTTAATAGTTTATAAACTACAAAATCAAGTAAAAAATTAATTTATTTGTTTCATTTTCAGGGCAAAGTTTTTTTAATTTTCATA
>NW_017259535.1:1096086-1105787 GCF_001594045.1 Atta colombica | reverse complement strand
TATAATATATATAATATATATATAATACTACAATTAATATATAAAATAATAACATAAATGTAAAATAATAAAAAATATATAAACATAATTAGTTTTTTTATAATTTGATTAAATCCTATTTCTGTCAATCCATTATATTTATTATCAAATAAGATTTTGCTCCAGTCACAATTGGAAATTTCTGCGAACTAATAGATGAATCTAGATTCCATAAACTTCAACAATTTGATAAGTTGTATAATTCATAATAATAAAGAAGGAACTTGATGAAAAAAATCGCAATTATTTCTACGCACGCGTTTTCGCGTATCGGGGCGATCTCGCATCCAGGTGTGCTATATTCGGCAAGCCTCAGACCGGTTCACGAATACAACGGCGACAATGACCTGGATGATGAAAGAAGGAAGAGAGGAGCAGTGAAAGGGCGTAAAGGGACGAAGCGCCAAAAAGTTGCTTCCTCCTCCTGTTTTATGAACATGTAATTAAACGGTCAGTTGCGGCGCGCGGGATTTAGAGCGACCAACGTTTCGCATGACATCGAGAAGGTAGAATCTAATTTATATAAAAAGGAAGAGAAGAGACAACACAGTGGTGGAGAGAGAAAAAAGGAAGACAGATAGGGTGAAGGAATATGGGGGAGGATGGAGAGAGATAGAGAGACTAGTGGTATTTACGATCGAGGCCCTACGTATATATCGGCGCATTATGGGCCTCGTGGTATCAAAGGAGCCGCCTTTACAACGAGCCATATACAGCCGTTTACAACGTCGGAAATCTGACTGACGTCTATATAAGTATATCGTGACTCGTCTCCCTCGCTTCGCGGGCAAGCGTGAATGTCGCCGAGCGACATGTCCTCGTCCCCATCTCGCCCCGTGAGAATAGGAAGTCCATGAGCGACACTCGTCGTTTTCGTTTCAGGACGATATCGTTGCACAAGGCAAATGCTAATGGGCAATATTCGTAGTAGCATGCTTTGAGTGGGACAGACATTTGCAACATTTGCGATCGGTGTAGGAAATGTAATAAATTGGAAATTAGCGAGACGTTGTGATATCATTTCTCAGATGCTGTACGCTGATATGTGAGTGAAACTCTTTCTTTAAAATGCAGATATCACTGTCAACCGCCATTTCAAGGAGTTAAAATTTCAAATTTGAATTAATCGCGTGAACATATTTGACCATTATAGTAACCAGTATTAAAACTGGATGCAAAAAGGTTCCATCAATTATCCGAGATCCTTTACACGAAGCACACGTGTGATAGTGCGATGTGAATTCTCTCTCGTATCTCGAGAGGGTCGCGTCGGTGCGCGAATGCTTTAACAATACCTCAACAAGTCGCTATTCCGATAGCGAGTTAAATTCACGGTCGCGGTCTTATCTTCTTCTGCGCGACCTGTTCTTCTTGCACCACGGCGGTATATCGTTTTATCGCGCGGATATACTCGATTTAATTATTCGATATTGTGTGCGGTGGAAAAACACGTGGTATCTTGAGTTACGCTTATTGTCGCGCGAATAAAATGACTCGCGGATTCCACAAAGAGCTCCTTAACAATGCTCCTAGTTATTTACGGAACCAACGGGAGCGATAATCTTCTCTCTTGAAAAGGATCTGCGAATATTGTGGAGCAGATATTAGAAAAATTCCTTTTTCTACTCTTTAAATAAAAAAAAAATAATATCAGTAAATTAAAAATTTTATTAGTCCTAACTTTATTTTTTATTCAAGAATATTTAAAAAATGTATATATTTTACGACGTATATTATCGAACATTTAGAGAAGAATGAATGAATTAATTAATTGATTTTTCAAAAAAAAAATTCGCTTTTAGATGTAACATGTAGTAACTTTTTAGGCACGCTGCGTATCGAAATTAGAGTAAACATAGATAGATTTGAAAGGTCTCTTTCCGAAAAGATTCCAGCAGATTCTGGAATATCAGGGAGGAGACTCGCTTTCTCAAACAGAATCATCGTTTGCAGATGTAACACTCGCAGACGCGCGAAAGCGTAACATACACGCTACCTTTCGCCCTCTTTCCCTCCCCCTGCGACCCTCTATACACGCTATTCAGGCGTAACGGAGAGTTTAATTAATATTCGCACAGCGGGTTGGCCCGTTTGATTAGCTCTACGTTGCGCGGCCTGATGGGCAGGCATGCATCCACGTAGAATGCATATAGGCGGAAGGGAGTAAAACAGAGAGCGAACGATAGAGAGAGGAAGGGATAGAGAAAGGGAAAGAGAGACAGAGAGAAGTCGAGAGAGAGAAAGAGAGAAGAGAGAGGCTACATTCCGAGAGCCTACGAACCAACTGTAATATCACAATCATAACCAGACCCCTCGTCGGCTCGTCCGTCCATCCGTCTGTCTGCCAAAACGTCCTCACGCTTCAGCGATATCAAAGAACTGCTGGCCGCTCGTGACGTTTACGGTACACGCACGGTACGACCACCGGTGTCCCACAACCGGTTAGCGTTTTGCGCTCTTCGCGGTCGGTTATGAGCGATATAGTCGATACATGGGTAGGTATCCGTAGGCTCGAAGCGCGTATACAAACGGAGGGAATTATTTGCTAACGATGCTTGCCGCTAATTAATTACGTCATTTTAAACCAATTCTTGTATTTTATATTGTTGTAAAATGAGACGTTGCTGCAATAACGTTCCGTTAAATATTAAAGATTTTATATTATTTACGTAATAATTTTTGTAAACATTAGACATTATGAATGTCGTCTATATAAAATTTTTTTTCGTAAAATATACGGCGTGGAATATCATTGCGTTTAGAATAGTGAAGAATATAACAAAAATTTTCATGGACGTATCTCTTCTTGTTCGCCGCACAACAATTTTGGGATTCTAAGGAATGTGAGAGTATAATTTTGTAAGAGCGATGAATTTTCTGCAACATATACAGGGTCCAACGGGAAAAAATAAGGCAATGAATGTGGGACACCGGGATGGGAATCGAGGGATTTACCGGCCCGAAACGAGTCGTTCATTTGGCAAGGTGAATCCACGGAAGCTCCACCGTATCTCTTCTCACACTACCCCCCGTCTCTCCGTTAGTCCGCTGTTCTTCTACCGCGTTGCAAAGTGGTCACCGGGATAAGAAAAATAAAGATAAAGAGATGAACCGAGACAGCGCAGAACGTACGAGTTGCGTGAACGCAACAACGCGAGCTGGTTTACGAAGTGGACGCCTACGTTTATTGTCGTAGTATAATATTCCCGGTGAATCATTCACTATGGCCGAGAATATTTTTCATTTCCTTTTTTTTTTTTTTTTTTTTTTTTCTTACAATTGTGATACGCGCAGATCGGGATGACTTTCCATATAGCGCTCGTGACGTTATTTCTTTCAAAACATTTTATCGTGTCAAACCTAATATATCTTTTAGTTATGATATTGATATACAATATATTAAAGATATATTCAATATTTTTAAACGCATACTAATAGTTGGATTACAAAAAAAAATAAAATTTGATCCTGAGACGAAATATATATAGGTAATTGCCAATTCATTTATTTACGATTTCGGAATTGAATAACATTAATACATCATCCGCCGCAAATACGATCTTATATAAGGTCTATAAAAAAGAAATAGTCTTACGATTCCAATTTCTGATAACTCTATGTCTTTCAAATGTCTCCCTCAATGACACCTGAATCTGAGATTTTTTGTGACATAAAAAATAAAATCATCTCTAGAAAGTTTCTCTAGAAAGAATTTTAGTAGTTTTGTCCTTTGTCCGTCTCGACGGAAAAAAACACGGATGATTCTTTTTTCAGCGAAAGCTGTCCGTTCAATATATTTCCAAAATAATCTCCGTAAACTCAGAAATATTTTTCTCGCGCGAATAAGAGCCCGACTTTAACCGCTGGCAATGGGCCGCATTTGTCCGCTACCGATCTTGTCGATCCGCATGCATCTTTATCACCACCCACGGATGTGTATAAAGACTGAAATCCGCGGCATGATCCGAATTCGACGCGGTCGTCGAAGAAACAAACGATTCCTCACGCGCCCGTAGGCCTGTGAGCAGGCTCTTCTTCTCGGTCGCTTTACATCGTGCGAGAGCGAGAAAGGCCGTTGTTGAGTAAGATATCGCAAGCTGTCGGACGTGTTTATGAATATTGGCACGTTGGCGAGCGAGCCTTTCGGTCTGGCGCGCACAAAGGCGAACTCCAACATAAGTCGTCCACGTCGGTTTCGTGCTCCGCCAAGCTCCAGATACCGTCTCTTTCAGAATCTGCAGCGTAAAAATTATTAGCTGTTTGCTCTGTAGAATTAACGAGTTGCAGAGGTAACTCTTGAGGTATTCTGTTTCGATTAAATTACCTGGGAATGTAGATATTCAGGAAGAAAAGGAATCAGGATTTTAGTTTAATATTAGAAAACTTTTGGAGATTTCTTTTAAATTTGTCACACAAAGTTAATCAGTGAGAAGTGAAATAAATTAAAATGGAAGTTAAAAAGGATTTTCACGAATAATTATTTCTGAGCATTAATTTCTAAATAGCGAAGCTTTTATCTGACAGCAATAGATAAGTCCCAAAAACATAGCTTGTAGCTGCAGTACGTGCACAAAATTGATTCCAGAAGCGATTGAAAAGAGAAGTAGTGGGACCCATGATGGTTGATTCCTTTTCGGGATGAGGTAGTTACATCGGCGGTCGAAAGATTACAAAGCAGCCTGCACGAACATTGAATTTATATTGATAGCCATGTGCAAACTGCTTCTCGAGTACAGTTGAGAAGAGAGAAAGGTACAGATTTCGGCAGGGAACTAGCCAGCGCGATTGAGGAAGAAAACGTGAAACGAGGACGAAGCGACGTGAAAGCGAAAAGGCGTGAAAAAAGAAGCTGAACGGAACAGCGTCTCGTAATGCCAGTGAGGGATGCATTGCAATTGAAACGAAATAAAAGCCGCGCAACTGTGGTGGGACCAAGTGCCATGAAATATCTAGAAGACTTATTTGTAACATTGGAAATCATTCGTTGAGTATCTGCAACGCCCGTTCAAACTGATGTGTTTATTAGTTATACATTGTTTGTATTATTACTATCGTTTTTTTCTGCTTATGCATAATCCATAAAAATGAAATAATTTTACATTTTACCATTAGCAATTAAAAATTATGATATATAGTGTTCATGAATATTGATTAATATTCTCAATATTATATGACTTTATGTGATGCAAATTTTACTTGTGTTAGCATACATTGCACAACGAAAAAAAATGATTGCAATTACCATAATTTGATTATAATTTATAGTCATTTTTTTGTATTGACTGTATATTTTTTGCTAGAACTATAAATATAATTATTATTACTATACCAGTAATAACAACCAGTAATAAAAATAGATTTCTTATCCATAATTATCATACAATTATAAGGTCTGCTTTTTATTGCTGCACTCTCTGAACAAACATATATTTATTTCATTTCAGCTTATTGCGCCATGTCCACCAATTCAGAAAGTGCAGCAATAAAAAACAGACCTTATAATCATAAATATTAAACATTTTTCTCTCGGCACTCGTGCTTCTTTATAATTTTGTACAATTCTTAAATAAAAATTAATATGTCGTTCAGGAGATTGTGTTTAACTGAATTATAATTTTTCATTGCTTTCGGCAATGAAAAATTATAATTCAGCACAGAACACCTGGAACACTTATATTATGCGCGTCCCATTTTTTTTTTTTTTTTCGGTGCAACGGTATTTCCGCGTCTCAGCGTAAATCGCCACCGTGTCCCGGGGGGGGATGTTGAGGTCAGCAAGGGTAAGAGGCAGAAATCAGTTCGGCGAACTGTGGCCCTCGGGTCCTGTTGTGTAAATGAGAGATCGTAAAGAAAGCTACATAGTATCAGCTACACACCTCGGACACCTACCGAAACGCTGGCTGGTGGTGTGCCCTGGTCTGAGACCCCCCGCCGCACGGTCTCCCTTAAATCATGGCTGTTTGTAATTAAGTGAATGAATGGCCTGTATCAGAGTTAATATTTGCGACATGACGTATGACGGTACTGTGGAGACAAATCCCTTATATATCACCGCGCTTTATATAAGTGCTCCCTTCCTTCACCCCACACCCTCTCGACGGTTAACGGCTGCTGCGAGCACCCATCGACAACCTAGCGATCGTCTTGTTCGTTCGCACTGCGATTTATCTCGTGACGAGCGATCGAGAGCTCGCGGATGATTCCTTCTTCTGTTACACCGTCTTGCTCCTTGCTACTTATGAATCGTGTTGTTAGCTTTATGAATACAACTGTGATGTTGATTGTTAAAATATATAGCCTGAGGAATTAAATTATAGCTTGAAGATTAAACTATTAAACATTTAAAGTCTTGATTTTGGATAAATTTTATACAGGTATTAAATTTAAATCCGTAGTCTGAAGTGGAATTTGAAGATACTATCAAAATTTGAGGTTTTTATTTTCAAAACTTTAATTTTTGAATGTGAATTTTTCTTAAAGAATTCGTTGATTGTTTGATTTCTGAATTCTTTGATTCTAAATTTTTTCCTTAGACCCTTGAGATCATCAAATCTTAGATCCTTGAATTGTATTAATTTTTTAATTTTTGAAATCAGAATTTTTAAAACTTCATTTTCTTATACTTTGCTATACTTTCTGATTCGATTTCTTTCAAGATCATCAAATTTTTAGATATTTATAATTGCGTCTTTTAAAATTCAAATATTTCAAATTTTAAATTCTGCATTAAATATATCTATTTCATATATTCAAATTTATAAAGCCATGGATTCTTAGAATCTTTAACGATCACATTCTTGTCTTCTTAGATCTTGGTATTCCCCGTTGCTAGCAAGCCTCTCTCCATCTGAGAGCTTGCAGCATCCTTTCGGCATACTCTTATCACCGACATCGGCGTCGTTCCGGCGAAATCCGGCGCGACGGGAGCCGCTCTTCCTGTTTCTCGTTACGCCAGGATTTACGCAAATTCTCGGGCGATAAATTCATTTCGACGATCCGCAATCTCGAGAGCGAATCACCTCGGGCGAATGAGGGGGCGACGACGACCCTTCTCTCTCTCTCTCTCTCTCTCTCTCTCTCTCTCTCTCTCTCTCTATCTATCTATCTATCTATCTATCTATCTATCTATCTATCTATCTATCTATCTATCTATCTATCTATCTCTCACCCCCCAGGATCGGCACACGTGTCTGCGTGCGTGAATGCATGCGTGTGGCCGGAAGGGCAGAGGATACAGGAACAAGTACGGAAGGCAGAAAGGAATGTCTATATGAAACGACCGACGGCGGACGCGGTGACGCGTGATTCTGCACATCGGCCAAAGGAAAGATTACCATCGCCCTGCTTTTTCCCAAAACTACAACCCTATGTTTCTCTCGATTTTCCGCTCCTCTCCTCCTTTCCTTTTCGTCTTCTCGCTCCTGCTTTCTGAAACGCTCTGATCTGGATGTTCTACCGTGTGTGCCGCTGGAAGATTCTTTGATATTAAGCGCGCGAGAGAGCTGGAGGGTTCTAAACTAACGGCATCGCGATATCCACTCGACAGATGTGCAAGGAAAACAGACGGGAATCAACGAGATATTCAGGATTCTGAAATGTTGATGTTAGCATTGGCCACTCTGCTTGCGACATGATTTATTTATTTGTTTGTTCATTTGAACGGAGAGGGAAAGATCACTAAGGAATTAATGATTATTGTTCTAACTTGTTGAATCAGTAATCGCGGTAAATTTATGCTCTACAAAATATTGAATTATAGAATGTAATTATATATAATTGCAATTGAAAAATTTTAAAATATTTTACTATATATCTGCATATTTGTCATTTTCTAATCCTTCTCACGGAAAAAAAATTAATTGGGTGGTACAGCAAATTATAATTTATTACGCGAATTCAACATCGACAGCTAAGAAGATTTGATGGTTTTAAATCTTCAAATCGCTAATGTTATTCAGCTATCAATTTTTCTATTTTAACATAGAAAATTGACAAGTCTGTATATTATGACTATAGATTTGCTGAATCAGTGAAGTTTTCAGCTGTTTTTTTCCATGTTGTAATAACATTAAACTCTAAAAAATTCTAAAAAGAGTTTTCAAAATTTCTATAAATTATTTTTTTTTTTTTTTTTAAGTTAAAGTTATACCTTGGTGCGAAAAAATTTTCCACTTCGATTTTTATTTCTACATGAAAAATAAAAGATTTGTTAAAATTAAAAAGTTCAATAAATCTCCAGCCGTAATATATAGATAACCAATTTTCTATGTAAAATAGTAAAGTTATACAGCTATAAAATTAGCGATTATAGGTAATAATACTGGTTGTAATATCACAATAAATTTAACACAATAAAGATAACTTTCTATGAGAATTAATCTTACATGCAGATAACAATTTTTAACAAAACATGAACTAAGATAGCGCATATTTTTGCTATTGTAATGAAGAAAACTCGTTATATTAGCAATATTCATTGTAACAAAGAATTAGCTGAATTAGCATACTGATAATTACAGATATAATTTCTTTATTAAACCATCAAATCTTTTTGGTTAGCTATAACTTGCTGAATTATGCACTCTATTTTTTTTTCTTATACTCTCTTTAGTGGTTAAAATTCAAGTCTTACAAGTGTCTTATAAGTGGATGTTCCCTTATAAGATCGTTCAATTGCAAATTGAATGCTTTTCGCAATCGCATGCTTCGCGCTAGCCATCGAACGTCTCTCCGGCTTCTCTTTTTTTCCGTCGTGTCTCGCAACGGCGAGAACTCGCGGCGGCCCATAAATCTTTTTCAAATTACCGAGCGGCCGTAGGTCCGCGTCGCTCTTCTCCTGCGATTGCCATACGCAGGTGACGTTTTTTGATCAGAGGCGAGACTCTCTGCCTGCCGCAGGGCTGTAAAAGCGAATTAGACGACCCTCTGAGTTTTTCGCCTGGTCTCGTAATATGTCTTCGTCCTCGTCCTCCGTTTCTCCCTCGCGTCGTACGCGACCAAATGTCGTTTTACGTGCCAACGCGACGTGAAATTCATACCGTGCGATAACTCGCGGGATACTCCTCGCGCTTATAGCGACGCGACGCCCTTACGTTGAGAAGATCCAGGAACGACGAGGAGCGAACTTCTTGTCAAGAACAAGGAAAGACAAAAGAACAAACGTGATATTGAGAAAGGGATGAAGTGAGAAGGGTAGATGGTACGGAGGATCTGAGGATACTACGGTATGCATGAAAGGACTCCCGTCCTTGGTCGGCGAGCCCCTTTCGCGCTAGTTGCACTTTACCGAGGCACACCCTCGCTCTCTTATACTCGTAACTGCCGAACTTATGGCACAGTGTCTAGCGTAACCTGCAGACAATCCACGGCTACTGCCGTCGTCTATGAACGGGAGAGACTTCTTGGGACGCCTTCACTTCGTATCATCTCGACTTA
The DNA here is from genome assembly GCF_001594045.1 of Atta colombica. NCBI lineage: Eukaryota > Metazoa > Arthropoda > Insecta > Hymenoptera > Formicidae > Atta > Atta colombica. Next base: position 1,096,313 of record NW_017259535.1, on the reverse strand, counting down.
TATGGTATTATCCATATACTCGATTTCGTAGGTAATAAGAAGATATCAGAAATAAAAAGAAATAGATTGAAAAATGTTTGAAGACGTAGAGAAAATGCAACTCAAATAAAACTTGTAATGTAAAATGAAATTATTATTGGCAAAATTTATTTGATTTTAATTAATTTATATTTTAATTGATTTATAAATGCTGTCTTAATATTTTTAGAAAAATATTTTACAATATT
>NW_017259535.1:1093326-1095986 GCF_001594045.1 Atta colombica | reverse complement strand
ATATATACATATATATATATACAATATATATGTAAATACTTTACATTTAAAGAAATAGATATATTATTGCCGTAGAACATTTATCACGTCAAGAGAAATAGTTAATAATCAGAGCAACTTTGTGATATGAACGCGTTAAAAACGAGAATGCGAACACAGAAGAAAGCAATCGGATGAAATATGCGATAGTAACACGACTGCAACATTTTACTTCCTTATGTATTACTTTACTTATCTTTCGCTAATTCTTTATTCTAATATATTGCGATGCCAAGTAATATTTCTTATAGCGGTGGACAGCAAAACATTAAAATACGGTTTATGTTGGATATGTGATAATTATACCGATGTTATATATTATCCGCTTTATTTCCTATAAACTGCAGCTTCCAAGTCTTTAATTTTACATTGCATACCAGTTTAGGGTAAATGAGAAAGAGATAAAATATAATGTTGTTAAAAATTGGAATTAAAAATTATATCATATAAATTAAACATAATAGGAGATTAAGAAAGTCATTCTGTTGCCATAACCTTTTTATAGTTTCTTCACGTCACTATAAAGTAATATTATCCTTTCTCTTATCTTTGCGTCATAATTTTTTTGAACTCTTGATGGACGATATTTACATACAATTCAGCTACAACGTCCAACTGGCTTTCAGGAATCTGAAAGAACACAACGTGTTCTTCGTTGAGAACAGACCGTTATTATTCTATTTAAGCCGTTTAATTGTTAAGAACGCGTAATATTTCTATTGTTTTCATGACTTAAATTATTAATGAAACGAGACTGCCACCCTTAGGTTGAGCAAGTCCTGGTATCATCGTGAACAAGGAGAGTTCCTCTCAACAATCAATTTCTTGAATCTGACAGTTCCCATTTTTTTATATGAAAAAAATTTTTTTGTATTGGAGTATCTATAATTTTTTAATTTAATATATATAATAATAATTTTGTCTGTATAATATACGTAACAGTTTTCTTTAAATGTCTGTTCTAACGATACAATAATCTTATTTAATAATATTTGTAATATAACTAATTCGCAACATATATAATTGACATAAACATTTAAAAAAATTTTGAAAATCGATTTGTTATTTTGTTAATTTATAATATTATTGAAACGAATAAATCGCAGCAGTTTCGTCTTTCACTTTGTCAGTGGCGCACCTGTCGACCTGATGATACTGATCTTAATTGAGTACTTCATTACTTCAAAGACTTATCGCGTACAAAAAAATGCCAAAGCGAGCGAAAGATGCGTGGCGGCGATATGTTAACGCAATATCCGGTGCAACAAGCGAGAATATTAACATACAAGTGAAACCGACAGAGAACGCGGCCTAATTAACATGGAAATATTATCTGCTCACAAATCACGCGAACACTCGCTTTTTTTAACCTTTTGTTTCTCAAAAGCTTGTACTACTTCGTTGAAAAACGTGTTAAATTATTACATGCGGTCCCATGCGTTATATTGTAAGATTAAAGAGAAACTAAAAACCGCAATTAATTGCATATAAGGAAGGCCTGTAATTAGCAAAACAATGTGGAATTTTCTATAAACTTGATTTGAGCGATACATTTAGCAAAAGTATATTACACGCTTTATTATTACATCTGATTCGTCGATGATTACGCAAAGTTGCCACAAAATTGGAAATCAGGAAAATATCAAAGAAATTGAAAACGATTAGGAAAATCAGAGAAAAATTTGAGAATTTTGCAATTTTTTGGAAAATTAAAAAGAATTAATTCTTGGCTTTAAAGAAGTTTATGCGTACATCACATTTGTGCAGTTTTGCAATTTAATAATTTCAACTTAATAATTAAATGTAAGCAGTGTGTCAACAACAATATTAATAATTTACATTGCTATATTGAAAATTACACTCTCAACAAAATATTTGACGGTTTCAAATCAGGACAAAACTACAAAAAAATTTTAAATATTATTAAATGCATTAAGGAAATATTGCGTAAGAAATCAGAGCGTTTTAGATATATATATTCTTAAAAAGAAATCAGCGTTTTAGATATATATTCTTAAATATATATAAATAAAAAAAAACATGAATATAAATCAGACAATTCTCTTTCACAGTGGAATCCAGTTTTTCTCTTCCACGTATGAAAATATAAATAAATATTTTGATTGCTAGTCATCCAAGTAAGAGTTAACTTCATGATTTCTTTTTTTTGGTATGTCACTCACCTCGTCCTGGCGAAAGGGAACATAAAATCGATGTTAAAAGTGCTCGAATCAGCTCTAAAAATAGGCGCAACGATATAGAGCATAATATAAAATAATTATCCGATCGCGCGTCCGATTTTAAAGAGGTTTCGCAATTCAACGACTTATCGTTCGCGTATCGGTGTCGTTTGAATTTTATTGCCGGCCAACAATATATTTCTCTTGCGCCTGGCAGGTGATGCGACAGATACCTTTTTCGCTTAGGTTGACTGGCGCTGACTGACGCCGTAGTTAAAAGAAACCAGTTCTTAAATATGTCAGAGAGGATCATCCGAGTCATCGTCGAGCAGTTCTATGTTGAACTACAGGCTCTTTCAGAACTGCAATTGGTGAACAAATGAAAATCGTGCACGACGCGTAATATGTGGAACGCTATATGAAACTATTATGCTTTTATTA
>NW_017259535.1:1089103-1093226 GCF_001594045.1 Atta colombica | reverse complement strand
TATATCACATGTACCACGAAGTCAATGGTATATCGTGAATATTAAACACGTGCAAAAAAATTTGCGCAAATGTTTGACTATGAAATGATACTTCGAGGCTCGCAAAAAGCTTGTATTATCAGTCGTCTTTGACTTTCTGTCAAGACGATAATTATTAATTGTCTATAAATTTTTCCTTTAATTTCTGCCACATATTAGAATCCGCATTCGCCATCACTTCAAATTCCGTGTATGAAGCAACCTGTACAAGATCCTAAAGCATCCACTTACTTAAGCCTCTACCTGTAGCAATGTGAAACGCCTCTTAAGGCGCGCGGGTTATTAAAATCACATCCGCGAAACGACGGTGAGACTTTTAATAACTACTAAACGCTAGGATTTACGCGCGAACTCGCCGAAAAGGTAATATTTGTAAACTCAGATTTCGTATGTTTAATTAAACAAATAGCTCTCGCCGCCGGGCGATCGTGGCTTGCCGCATGATAATTAGGATCATGCGAAACATACACCGTACGGAGGTCAAGCTGTATACTAATGATAATTAAATTGATTATCACACGAGGGAGAAATTTTAATTAATGTCGCAATAAAAAAGAAAACGAGATTTCATTATATAGATATCGTCAAAGTTTTATTTCAAGGAATTCTGAAGGAGTTCTGACGAACTCACTTGTCGCAGAAATTGCATGATATTTGGAAATTTAATAGCAAAATAGTAGCAGAGAGAAAAATCAGAGTTCCTTGAAATAAAACTTTGATGATATTTACATAGTATGATGAAATCTCATTTTCTTTTTTATTGCGATATTAATTTAAAAAATTTCTCAAGAAAGACCTAAATACCGAATGGCTCGATATATCACTTCGATTAGGTTTCATCATTGCTCGGAGATAATCGAGGTGCAAGAAAAGCGATCGCGCTCGTTAAAACGCGCTTCGTAAACTGGAAAAGCGCGAGGCATAAAACCGTGACTACTCCCGATGTAAATTCAACGTTTAGTTATTAATTAAATGACCCCCTTAACCCCCGCGATACTCGCGAACCTTGCCTGGATCCCGTAATAATTGCTCCTCGTCAGGCTGCGGGGCTTTAGTTGCGTTTCCACCTGTCGCCGCAGGGCACCGACAATAGTATTCTTGTAAAGCCGAATTTACACGATCCGCTCTTGATCATCTCGAGAGTATAAATTGCATAAAATGTATTGAGTCTTTCCCGACTAGAAATTTATTCAAAAATAGTAGGTCCTAATCAGATTGACCTTATTTCGTTATCAGGTCCTGATAAGGTAAGTTCGGGATCTAATCAGTCATGTAACGCAGCACAGCAATCGAATCCATCCGGATAGCCTCATCAAGTCCTGATGAGAACCTGATAAGGTCCTTATCAGATTCTGATAAAGTCCTTATCAAATCCTCATCAGGACTTGATAATGAAATAAGGTTAACTTAGTTCGGACCTCACTGAATAAATTTCTAAGTTGAGAATTGTTCAAATGCTAATAATTTAGCATCACATTCCAAAAGAAGCAAAAAAAATATTTTAGAAGTATCCAGAAGCATACTCTGAAGGAACTTTATAATCTCTAGGAGATTATCCAAATCGACTTGCATATGCCTTCTTAGTCAACCACACTCAAATCTAACGAGAATCTTCTTATATTATAGATTTATATTATATATTATAGATTCTTATATTATAGATATATTCCTTATTCAGGATTATCTTAGATCAACCAAACCAGGTCCTTATAATAGATCCTTACAATCTTATCTAAAGGTCAAACCATACTCAAACCTGATGAGAACCTTGTTAGATATCTTATTTAGGATTATCTTATGTCAATCAAATCAGGTCTTTATAACATATAAGGTTAACCTGACATAAATTGTTGGGTTATACTGCATTGATTACAATTACATGAAAGTGATGTAAAACAGAAAGGCTCTTAAGTTTTAAAATATATCACATACAGCGTATATCACGTTTACTGTATAATGCGTTTTATTGTATAATGCTCACTGTAAATAACTGATAACTAATTATAATGACAGGTGTAGTTCAGCTTTAAACAGGCATGCCGAAAAAATACGACAACCCTCCTACTGCGTTCAACATCCCGTTGCTGTTTATACGATATAATATTGGATTATTCCATAGCAACATCGAATTTTTTTAATAAGCTGATGAGCGGTAATGAGAAAATTTGCAGTCGCTCTTTAATGCTGTTAGAAAATATTCAGCCGGTTTGCACAATATTACGTTTATTCAGAGCTTATAGAAACATTATTTTCTATAAGAGTAACTTTTACATCTATCTATGAATCTTAAAATTTATATATACGTTTATTTTAATATTATTTTAATGAAACGAATAAAATGTTTGTTTTTTTTTATTGCATTACACTATCAGTACACGACAGAGGATTCGTAATAACGTGATGATTGAAATATAATATAAAGATTTGAAGAAGATATTTTGAATAACGAAACTACAGGTGTAACCATGTTTTTCTTTGATATTATCGAGAAATGGCATAAATCTCGTAGCATTTGAATGGTCAGTAAGATTAATGTCGTCACAGACGAGAGAACGCTTACTATGTTTCATTAGTCTTTTTTTATCTCCGGCTAAGAGAATTATCACTGCAAGTCTACGATTTCTATCGCGCATCATCTTTCCGTTATTCTAAGCATTTCCGTTTTCTAATAAATTGCCACATGATTATCACAGATTGAGTTACGTGGACCGATAGATCGATATTTCATCTTCGGTTAATGCTTATCTTATCGTTATAATGTGTATATTGACAACTTTAATGTTCAATACTTTTAATAAGAATCGTGTCATTGCAATTTTAGTTTAAATATTCTACACTTTTTCATGTCTTAATTATTTCTCATATTTTATTATGATATGATGATCTTTAACTTTCACACAGCTTTCTTTTTGCTTTATTTACATAGCATAAGTCAAGAAATAAAACACTCAACCAAATTTTTTGAAGATATAAATTCATAGTATATATGTTTGATTAATTTACATCTCCATTAATGACGTCAGTGATGTGTTGTTTGCTACAAATTTATGTTCTAATTGTCCAAAATGTTTTTAAGTTAACAATAATTTAATCCGATGATGCAAAATAGAACCGATCTAATGGTGAATGTAATTACCGTTGTCATTGAAAAAGCGATTAATTATTTTCGTCGGTTGCTGCCAGTGCAGCATTCGTGTTCAATAACACGTTCAATCTTGCAAAGATGCAGCGATTGATTCCAATTTTATTATTTATTAATAATACTTTTCCTCGAAATTTTGTCAATGTGACGTTTGTCATTATTGACATTTGAACATGGTTCCTCATGCACGCGTGACAGACACGCGTAAATTTTTAACGGTGCGACGATAAGAACAATGTCAGATGATGTAAAACTTGAAAATCACCGCCTGAAATGAATGCATATTTTAACGTATAGACGTAGACATTATACTATTAGCATTAGGCATGTGCCTAAATACATTACACGGAAAGGTTTTATTGGGCCATCGAAATATAATAATTGTATAAGATGCTCAAACTAGTTGGTAAAAATGTCAAAATATTTTGTAATTTTAGAACACTTGAGATTCTTACATAATTATTTTGATGGTTCAACAAAATTATTTTTAGATCTGTCTTATAGTTAAATTTTTAGATACGTCAACAAAATCATTCTTCTGTATACGTTTTCTCTTATATTTATGATTGCTCATGTCTATTTCTACCAATGCCAATGTATTGGTTATAATTAACTATAATCTCAATTTATTTTACTCTTTATCTGTTTTTAATTCTAAAAATTCTAGAAAAAGATAAAAAGTTAATTGAATTGGAATTAAAATTGAATTACATTGTTAAAAATGAATATTAATGATAATCATTAATTTAAGAACGTTATAAAAGGATCGTATTTTCTTTTCTCGAAAAATATTCGCAAATGTAAGAAGTTAATTTTTTTTATTACAATATATTTTTTAATTAAAACTTTTTTTATTAAATAACATATTGAACTGTGAATGCTCTAATAAAATTTTCTTGAAAAAGAGTATATCCTCATGTGAATAAATCTTTCGTTGACGAA
>NW_017259535.1:1085792-1089003 GCF_001594045.1 Atta colombica | reverse complement strand
GCCCCCCCCCCCCCCCCCCAGGGGGGGGGGGGGGGGGGGGTAACTCGCTCGCTTTAAACTTGCGGAGCCCATAACCCACGCCGTCGAGTCGACAACAGTTGCGGTTAAATGCCTGACACCCGGTGGCCGTGTGCCGGTCCCACCGCCCATCGAAATTCGGCTCCGCGTAACTCTTTCAACTCCATACGACTCGCGAAAGGGGTGGAGGGACTTCCAGGTCTCTCCCGTGGGCGCTCGAGGGCGAATTCAGTTATTTAATTAAAACCGGATTACAACGTGGTGGTGCCATACCGCCGTTACAAGTGTCTACCGTACATCTGTAACCACCGGCGCCATCGATATATACTAATTGCTCTATCCGGATTAAATGCGCGTAAATACTGCATCGCCACCGCCGGGCTAATTACCCACAGCTTGTATTTCGAAGTTGAACGGAGTTGAATTTTTGACGGCTGCGAAATCCGAGACGGACGTATGCAAAAAATCAATGGGTCTGGCGAATTCGCGGCTCGTGGAATAAACTCGTCATCAGAACAATATCGAGAATTTTAGCTTATTACGGAAGCTACATTTCCATTGAGTGTCATTTACGGTAACAATTCCGATACCTAGTTTAAAATATAAACTAAATCCGGTGAGTTAATATTTCTAGTTAAAATCGATGAGTTAATATTTCTAGTTAAAATCATTTTACTTAATTTTTAATTGTAATTTTTTTAAAAAAGTGTTTTAGAGTTTCAAATCATTATATGTGCACGGAAAGAATGATTTTGCTGAAATGCCTAAAAATTTAGCTAAAGCTGAAAATAATTTTGTTAGAACTAAAATAATTACGTAGAAATCTCAAGCATACTGAACAATACTGCAAAAAGTTTGAACGTTCCAGCAACTAGTTTGAGTGTTCTATACATAATTATTTTGATGGTCTAACAAAATTATTTTCAGACCTGTATCTAGCCAAATTTTTAGATACTTTAACAAAACCATTCCTTGTATCTTACATACTGAATTGTATGTAAATGTCAATTTTTGCAATTAGAATATTATAATAAGATGTTTTAGAAATTCTGCGTAATTCTATCGTAAATTATTATAATTGTTTCAATCCGTTACAGTAAAAAATTTTTTTGTAAATGATTTTTTTTTTTTTTACGTTGTCTACTTGTTAAAGTTCATATGGATTATATCGTAATTATGAGGGAAAGGGTGATTCGTATCGCAAGGCTTGAAAATCCAGATCAGCTTCCATCTCCGTCGGCAAATGCGCTTTCACCCTTTCGCAGGCGCGACGCGCCTCACTGCCGCCCTTCGAGTTCGCGTTGATGTTCTCTATTAAATCAAAGAGGCATTCAGATGGCGGCCGATGCGCCAGGAATCCAAATCGTGGCCATAAACCCTCGAAAGGCAGCGCTCGAATTGCAGCCAAATGTCTCTCGCCCTGCCATTACACGGCCGTCGCCCGCGAAACTGCCAATGGGCCTTGCAACCTCGAAAACAAATTCTTTCCTTCGATCCAGAAAACGATCAGCGACGTGAACGTTCTCATTTAATAATAAAATATGAGTTTTAACTTAATATTATGGACTTTCTATAATAAGTCATTATCTGAGCTTTAAGGCTTAAACCCTATGAAATTTATACTAATTATAGTTGAATATGAGAAGAATAATCGATTATACATACATGAGTGAAGAATATCATATTCAATCAAGGTAATTCTTCATGAATTAATAATTCTTATCTTCGTAATAATAATATTTCTTGTGAATTTATATCATTTCTATTTAGTTGAAGCTAACGGTGCACTGATTTCTATTTAAGATGTTTATTCATTAACAGCTTTCTAAGCTTAATTGCAGCAATAATATATAATTACTAATCAATTTAATTTGTGATATTATTAAGTACGAAGAATCGGCTTGATGGCATTTTTCATTCACGTATATTTTCACTTAATAATCGACTATGATCGGTCAATTTTTCTTACAGCTTAAGACTAACAGTTTAAGTAATAGCTTATTGTAGAAAGCTTATTATTATAGTAATCACGCATTAGAAATGTTAAGTGGACGTACTTTCCGTACGATTTCACTGCGATTACGTCACAGCTCGCGGCGAGATTATTTTTTCAATCGAGACTCTCGTCGAGGGTGTTCCTTTCAATAAAGGCAAGAAAACGGAATATCGAGTACAGTATAAACGGGCGCGGACATAAATTTGCGAGCACATCTAATTGAAAGGGGAAAAGAAGAACGGAGTTCACGTAGACACTCCGTTTCGGAGGACAAAGAGGAAAAGCAAGCAAATGGTCTGCATAGGTCGGAGATAGAAATACGAGATGTAGATGGGATGGAGTATCAAGAAAAGGGAAGACGAAGGGCGACGTGTTTGCCGGACTGCTCCGTGGGATATGTTAAACTGCTCGAGAATGTCGGCGTTCCCCGGATAAATGGCGAGAGAACGCGCGTGGCGCGGCGCGGAAACGAGATTCCATAAAAGAGGAGCGCCCGTGCGAATTTCAAGTATTAGATCGCTCCGCGCGATGCTTTATGCACACTGTATTGTTTAGTCAATGTTGCGAAGTTGCTTCGCAATATTTTCACGAGATATTATCGCTTCTCAACAATGTATTTCGGTAATGGCTATATATTTTTTCTATGTATTTCTGAAATTTCACTTCGCTGTCTATTATTCCTAATTTTAAAATTGCAACGCTTAAATAATTATCTCCGTTAAATTACTTCGATTTCCTTTCGTGCATTATTTTTATAATTTTACACGCAATTAAATTTGTTAAAATTATCCAAACAGAAATATCTTTGTCTTGAAATAAGTAAGCGTGATCAATAATGTTACTTCTCGTCTAATCTTATTAAGGACACATTATAAGTATTAAATAATTATAATCATTGAATACACCTAATTAAATGCCGTGTCTTCGAATAGACGTTGTTCTGCGGGAATATACTCAATTGTTCTATTTCTCTAGAAATTGAAGTGATCGACGTTTAATTCGATTGATTGACAATAGTCCACATTTGCGTCAGATGGAATTAGTGAGCTGAGAATATTCAATCAGATCGTCATTTCTTCCTCCTCATTATTATAAGTGACAAATGTATTCTTACTTATCACATGAACAAAATACAACTGTAATAACTTGAGTGTATTAAATTCATTTTAATTTTACATCGATGAAAACTAATATTAT
>NW_017259535.1:1055211-1085692 GCF_001594045.1 Atta colombica | reverse complement strand
TATATATATATATTCTCTTAAATTTTAATTAAGTATTACAAAAATACTTATCTCTTTTATCTTGCAAAATAAATAACTTTTCTAATTTGAATCGTAAAAATCCATTAATTAACTTTAAGATATAATCAATGTTGATATGATTATAAAAAGATGATTATAATTTATAAAAGAAACTAATTTATATGTATTTTTAAAATCTTTTGGAATGTCACAATAAATATATTCTTATTTTATTGTTTAAAAATTTGATCAATCATGTGCAGCTCTTTTTCTAATCTAAAAAGGCATAACGTTTCACCGAAAGAAACTCACTATGTTCTTATCATCGTTATCGTCAACGGTCGTTGAAACATCAAAGGGAATGATTCGCGTTTAAGGACCTCCGTCTGCTGACATAATTAACGGAAGCAACGTCGTTTTCTCACGAAGTGATTCGCGGGGGTTGCGAAAATAAAAAGAGGATTCTGAGGGAGAAAGAAGAAGAAAGAGATGTCGACAACTGGCTAAGTCGCGGTTGTTTCGTATCTCTATCTCGTATCTCTCTCTTCGTTCACCTTCATTCTTGTCGTCCCTTTTCAGTATCTGTATTCTACGTCTTATCGCACGCTCCTCGTTTCCGTGAAATGTTTTCACTTCTAGTTGCGGAATTCTTGAAAATGCAACATACGATAGCGTTTTCCAGCCCTCTCTTTATTTCTTCTATTCTCTTTCTCTGTACAGCTCTCTCTTTCTTTGAAAATTATTTTCGCTTTACTATTCGGACGCGCGAATGCTGAAAACTGAAAAAACATGACATCTGTCGTAATATTTTTCTAACATTGTAGTTGTCACGTCCTTTACATTAATTTAAAAATAAAAAGGAAAAGAAATGTGAGAGTATAAAAATGTTATTTGTAAAAGTATAGTGTTCAACTTTTAAATGTCACCTCTTTCTAATTTACAACTTGTAAATATGAGTGTTACCCCTTTATTTCTTAATTTTAACTATTTATCTTTTTCTTTATTATATTTGTTGATTTAATAATATTCTATTTTTAATTGTGGGAAAATTTTCAAGTAACTCTTTATAGAAACATTTTGGACTTGAGAAGTCAACAATTTTTAGAAATCGCATATTATAAAAGTGGAAATTCCTTAGTATTCTTTCGTCGCGAGTCTTTTCTTTCGATTAAAGGACAATGCCATCACTATCCCCGCGTTTCTTCGCGAGGCTATCTCTCCAGCCGTGACCATAACTGCGCCATCATTTACACTTAGTCCCCTTTAGAGCAGCACCGGGGTAGCGCCGAGATAGAGCGGTCGCGTATCTTTAATTAAAAGAGGCGCTCACCATCTACTTACCCCGACACCGAAATAAAAAGACGCGGCCGTGTGTACAGGGGGTGTCGTGATATTAAAACATCGCGCGCGTGCGCGAGCCTGAAAGGCTTGGGGTAAATAAAGATGTTACACCATTCTTAACAGCCAATCGGTAAAGATAAGATCCCGCGCGCCCAGCTGATTCGGTATGTCCTCTTCTTTCCCATTTACTTAAAATCGGATTTTCTCATTATCTCTCGTAGTCATTTAACTTAATTTAAAAAAATATATAACATCGTAAAATGGGAATAAAGTTAGTTTTTAAATTTAGAGTTGATATACTTGCTCGACGATTTTTTTTTTGTAATTCAATTATAATCTGTATTTTTCATACTAAAGTAAAAGATGTAAGATGTGTGTTATGTTTATTTGAATTATAAAATTAAATACGAAATTTTATATCCACTTTTTGTAATATTATATAAAATATAAAGTAATGTAAATTCTTATTGCACAATTAAAATATACATTGTAAATTTTTATTCTTCTGAAAAAGGTCAAAGTATCTTTTTTGTGTAATCTTATATTTTATCATATTTTGTTCATTTATATGCTTATTTTGTTAATTACATTATTAAAATAATAAAATTATAGTTAATATAAACAAAATAAACATCAGATTTATAATATATATGTATGATATAACTCTGTTAATAAGTTAAATGCTTGTAATGGAATAGATGGTGAAAAGAAAAGTGCGAGAAATGAAGACGAGATTGAAAAGAAAGATCCAACGGAAACTCATAAAAAAAATTATGCCTAAATTTATTATCATCTTCCGATCATATATACAAAAGTGATGCTCTGATAAAGATCAACAATGTTTTCAATCTAAAGAACATATCACGCCTTCTTAATTTAAACCATTCAGAATTTTTTCACATCAACATATAAAATTTGACCTATTTCTTTACACATTCTTAATTTGCGTATTCTTAGTTTCTCATTCTATTTTTTACTCGCATCTCTAAGAAGTCTTTGTTATGAGACTTCTGTCGTATACGTTATGTTATGTTACAATTACAAGATTACAACTTGATATTTTTCAGCGTTAGTTTTAGTTTTATTTAACTTCTAATTTTATTTAATTCTATTTAACTTCTAATTTAACTTCTAATTTTATTTAACTTTTAATTTTACAATTACAACATTTAATAAAAATTTTTATTTTTATTTATTTTGGCCCATCATTAAATATTCGTGAAAAATGATTCATGTAAAATTGTAATTTTGTTAATTCTACATTTTATACGCAACAAATGTCTACATATGTTAAACATTATTATATTACGAAATCTTATTCAAATTTGTCGTTTTTTTTCTTTTTTTTTCTTTTTTTGTTTTTTTTTTTGTAATTACCGGACTATATCGCATGCCTTTATTTATCCATATAAAAGTGCCATACTTAATGAGGCTGTTATGCGGACAAAACGCGAAAATTACACAAACGCAATTATAGACACTATATCGAATAATGTCCGCGTCTGCCAGAGGAAATCACGGCGGAATCATCCAATTAACGAAATACCTAATTTTCAATGAAATTCCCATTATATTGCATATGGGGATAAGCTTTAATATTAAAGCATTTTATTAAAACGTAAAATATTAAAACACTGTAATGCATCCAGTGCTCGTCAAATAGCGTCCGTGTTTGTACTGCAAACGTTTCGTGCGCATTTGCAGCTCGGAAACAAATTATATCATTTCCTACCCTGCTTACCACCGTCGCAATCGGTAAATATTCCATCGTACAAGCAGGAATTTAAAAGTCATCGCTAACCGTATAGTTGATGACATTTATCGATATTATAATACTGAAGATATAATGAAAATGAACGTTATCTCATTATTGTTGTGATCGAAAGAATTTATTATGAAATAAAAATGTTCTCTTTTTTATTTTTTTATCAATATATTATTTTACAGAGATTGTATCATATAATTAATAGTCTCTGCACAAAGTGAACTTATACAAATATAAGTACGTATTCTATAAAATAATAATTAATATTTTTTATTCAGTTATTAATTGTTTAAATTGATGCTTTAAAAGCATTATATAATAAATGAAAAATGATTTTTTTTAAACCTTCACACTTTGTTCCTTTTTATAGAATATAAATCATAAATTATTTTTATTTTGTGACTGAGAAAGAAACAGAGAGAGAAAAGTAGATTTTATTTTTAAAAATCTGTTAGTAAATTATTTTCCAGTAAAAAGCTTTATTTTTTCAAACATGAATAATTATTATTATAAAAAAATATAAAATAATAAAGCAGCTATATGTAAAAAAATAAATTATTTTTGACATAAGAATGTCGGTGTATTTGATATATAAACAAACCGTCTCTTCTCTTTTCCGGAAATCGCGAGAACATCGCAAGTTCCATCGTCTATTTTTACAAGTCGATCCTTGAGGGTCAAGATTTGTGAGGGCGAGGGAGATGCCTCTGTCTTTGCGCTGTCGACGTGAAACATTTGTCGCGATCAAATACTCATGGTTCTCGGCATCACCGGATCGTCTTTTGTCAAAACAAACGAACCAATTGCTCTCAAGTTATATTCAAACGATAAAAATGAAAGATTAATTTGTTTTATTTTATATTATTATTTATTTTATATTTCTACTTTTCTTACACGACACTTTTTTTTAATAATGTGCTTTTACATATTTGATATTTTGAAGCCATTTATTTTTGTAAAATCGTAAAAAATTGATGAGAGATTAAAACAAAAATCTTTGCGAGTTGTCTGTTATATGTCGCAAATTCTTTTTATTTTTTTAGAAGACGTCAATGTTTGATGTTGTCATCAGAAAATAGCGGCAGGTGCACTCAGCAGCAGTTTATTTTCGTACGTTCTATGGAATTCATGTCAGGATGCAATATTTTTTTCTGATTTATATTTTTAATTACATTACTTATGTAATTAGTAAAGCTTCTTTGTTAATAAAAAGCAAGATGCAATTATAAATTAGAGTTTTAATTCATTATTTTATACTCGTATAATTGATAGATGTAGAATAAATTTTATACAACAATAAATTATGTAAAAATTAATTTATGTCAATGATTTTCATATATATGTTCCAGATATATTAGATTTTAATAAAATTTCATATATATGTTCCAGATATATTAGATTTTAATAAAATTTTTACAAAGAATAATTATGAGTAATTTATTATCTATTAATATTTTATATGCAAATAATATATTAACAAAAATATAAACGAGAGAAAGGCAAAATAGGATTTTCAGTTACAAAATTATTGTGAAAGTAGTATCTAATCAACTAACGTGACACAAAACTCAAGAATTCTCATTAAAAAGCAAAAACACATTAAAAATTACAGCAATGCGCTGATTAAAGCTTTCAAGAGCTTTCGACTAGCGTGTTTATCACCGGAAGGATGATGCGTTTTTAAACGTGATAATTCGATTTATCACTCGTCCTGACATCGATATCGTCGTATAAGTAGACATGTCTAACTAGATTTTCACGGTATCGCTCGTCAATCTATCCAATCTATTTATGGCGATTTGCAGCAGACGAAGAGCGATTTATTATTACAGGGAAGTGTAATTGGGAGATTTCATTGTGAGTAACGAAACTAATATTGAAACGATGATTATTCGAAATAGAAGGATCATGTAATTCGAGATATAAAAATGTATAAATCCCTTTTTTTAATGTCATGATTTTGCAAATATCATGACAGAAATAAATTTTCTTATATTATCTGAAAATAATATATTGTTATTTGCGTACATATAATTTATAAGTTTGAGAGAGAGAGAGAGAGAGAGATATTTATATAATTTACAAGTTTTTTGAAAGAATAAATTTTATTTATAATAATGATAAAAATTTTTAATAATTATTTAGTGAGCACTTCAAGATTCATGAATTACATAATAAAAAATTTTCTGAAACTATTGAAGTCTAGAATGATTTAACAATTAAGGAGACTCGATAAGAATATCTCCGATAGAAATTATTTACAATTAACTGATAAATCTCATCTCATTCCTTCTTTCGGATCAATTTTCTTCATCTCGTCATCACGATATTAATTCCGCCAACTTCCGTTACCCGGTGCTTCGTAAGACTAATCGCGATTATTACTCAGGAATTTTGAAGTATATGCAAAGTGTATGTACGCGTTCATGCGTCGTCAATTTTGCGTTATTTTAGGCAGGAGGAGAATCTCAGTAACTTGTACAATAAAATTCGAGGCATCCAATTATGCATAACGCGCCTAGATAGTATTCTTTGCGACCAAATTTTCGAATTTTTCATTCTTTTCGAAGCAAAAATTTGCTTCATGTGTTTTACAAAAATTATGAAAAGTGCTACTGTGTAAATAAATAACAAATTGACTTACAATTTAAAATTAATTTAATAAGAAATATTTGATAGGGCAAAGAAAAAATCAATTATGCAATTATAATAATATTTTTTGCTGGAATATTTTATAATTTCTAGAATTAAATATTTTGATATTTATACTTGAAGTTAATTAAATCAGCTAGAATGAATTAATTAATATAATCGTCACTTTTTTGTATATTGATTATTTCTTAATATTTTTCAATAGAATATTCGCATATATTTTCGTGTTATCTGGTACCATTATCATTACGATGTTATATAAATCAAGATACAATTTTAAATACAGCCATAAAGATAGCATGACACATTGATCATGCGATGTAAATGGAATTCCAGCGTGTTTCTTCGGGCCTCTTTGGCGTAAATTTTCAATATATGACAAATGTTCGCCGTGTTCGGTCTATGAATTGCTTGTAAATAATTTCGTCTATTATATCTAGTCGATAAATTTGAGCCGCAGTTGTAACATTGTCCCTAAAAGCCAACGCGCTTAGATTTCAATTTAGATTCGACAATTTAAACGCATCTCGACGACGTCGAGGACCGGAGATGTTGGAAAGCGCCTTGCTCTTCCGAGATAAACCATTCGAATAAAACTCGATGGTATCCGTTGATGGATGCATCGGGATGCATCGCGATCGCGACCCTAATCCCACCTTCTTCATCTGCAGTTATCATGCGTCTCGCGATAAATATTTACCGTCGTATAAAGGCTTTCGGCATTCTTACAACGCAACGAAACGTTATGAAGCCACCTTGAGATACGAGCGATTAACGCATAATTAAAATCAACCGAGAAGGAATCCGGCACTTCAGCATCGCGAACTTTTCCTATAAGTTTATGCATTTATCCTCGGTGGCCGAACCGCAGGATTCGCGGCGGTGCAGGCGGCGACAAGCTTTGACAATTAATTATGCATTCCCGTCAGAGTCTGGCGCGCGAGGCTCGAGATAGAACTACAGAAGTATCCCGCTGGATTACCGCGAGCACGCGGCCGTTTGCTCCATACCGCGCTTTTTCCTTCGTCCATCTTCTTCCTCTTCTCCTCTTCCCCTTCACCACGATTGCCTCTTTTCATCCTCTTCTTTTTTTTCTCTTTTATTCGCCGTTTTACGGGGCAATAAATTGCGAGTAAACGAGCCGGACTGCGTTGACCTACGACGGTGCGGTTTTCGTTTCGCGGCTCGTTTCTGAACTTAATGCGACACGCGCGCCTCGACGGCGAGGACGACTCCAAAAGTAATTACGACGCAAGTTGAATACTTTTTAAATCGCGTTAGCCAACGTCTTCCAAGAGGTGGTGTGGGCCCCCAGTGATCCCATTCCTCGAGCGCGCGCGCTGGCTAAATCCTCACTTCCGAGGACATCAAAGGCATCCTTTAAATGCATTTAATTGTCAAATAAAAGGGAATTACTTTCTTTTCATTCTGTTTTTCTTTTTGCTGAAAATTATTTCACGGATAATACTTTTCATTGACGCACAAGAACGGTATATACATTACTAAATAATGACACTTGCGTTTGTTTGAAAAATGAATGAGAAAAATGTGGAAGAATTGCCTAATTTGTAGCCTCTTCTACACTGTTAGATTAAAGGAGCGATGATTGAGGAGACAATCTGCTTCGTAGGATTATTTAATTTTTCGTAAAACTGTATTTGAAGATGGCTTAAAAAAAAGCCAAAACATATAATGTATATTTATGGTTTTAGTAAAATCAGTGTTTTAATAATTAAATTCTGTGTACACGAAGCTCCATGCCTGACTTTTATATGTTTGTTTTTTCATTTTTTTCAATTTTAAGAGCTTTGTTCGTCTATACAAAATATACGCGATAATACTTATTACTAGGGATGCATCGGATATCTGGAAAGTATCCGATATTATCCGGCACTTCTTTACTATCTTTACTATCTTTACTATCTGACCGGATAGCCGGATATCATTAAATCCGGGAATATATCCGGTTCAAATTGAATATTATTAATTGTCGATTTTTTCTTATACAAATATTTTCTAAAAATAAGTATGCATATTCATGATGCCATAATATCTCATACATTGTTGCAAAATTACAATCTTTTTCCCTATAGGCCCTTTTTTTAAGACACTTTCTCGGATTCCGGTGGGATATCCGGAAAATATCGAAATTGCCTTCTCGGATATCCGATCGGATACTGAATATCCGATATTATATTCTGTCTTGATATCCGATATTCGATAATTTTACGATCCGGTGCATCCCTATTTATTACTTGCTATTGAATTATATAAAAAATAGCAATATAATAGAAAACTGATTAAGAAACTTAAAAAGATTATCTCGCACATCTCTTATTTTACTAATTATTAATAAAGTCAATGAATAAATACTTTAGATAAAAATAATTGACATCTGAAATCTGTAAAATGATATCATCTTGAAATATCAAAGCTATTCTAATCTGAATTATTTTTATTTCAGGCAAAAAGAAATTCCCTTCGGATCCCTCTTGCTGCCCTGTATGCGGAGTGACAGTGAGACCTCAAGAACTAGAGCAACATTTTGCTCAAGAGCTCGATCGATTGTACAAGGTCTCCTCGGCATCTTCAAGACCTCGATCCTCGAGGTCGACCTTACCGCCGACGCATCCCCAAGATCATTCCCATGGCACGATGCTCCATGCCCCATCGGCGGCGGATGGCACCCCTCAGGGTAGATGGGAGACATACAAAAGGATCAAGGCCAACAGACAAGTAATGCATTCTTTATTTCCTGTTTTAAACTTGATTTGCATGTGCTCTTCGCTTCTTGTTTTTTACCTCTTGCCTTTTGTTTCTTCGTTTTTTGTTGTCTGAGATAAAAGTTGATAAATTTCCGAAGAAACAAGAAACACATGACAAGAAACGTGATTGTCAATAAACCGATCGCAAGGAAGGAAAAAGGCAAGAAATAAAAAAGAAAGCAAAGAGCACGTTATAAATCAGATTTTAATCTTTTATTAATCATGTGACGTCTTCTCGAATATAATTAATAATATAATTTCTCGAAGAAGCAAATTGAGAGATTCCGACATGATATGAGAAACGTGGTAACTACTAATTATAATAAAGATGTGCAAATTGCTATTTTTTTTATATATACAGGCCAGAATACGCGTTAAGAATCGAAAGCGAAAAGCGGACGAGGCGTCTTGTCCGGTTTGCAGTGAGAGATTGTCGGGCACTCCGGAGGAATTAAATCAACACGTCGACCGATGCCTGAATAAGCAGAACAATGGAAATCCAGCCGGGCAGAACGCGAATGTCGACGAGGAAGAAGTTGACGTTGAGGGCGACCCCGAATACGAAGAGTACGAGTGGGCTGGGCAAACAAGAGTGCGTGCCACTTCCATGCTCGTTGGTGGGTTTTCTGGTAAGTAATTTGCAGAGTTAAATTATACATATAGTTATTGATACATGCAGAATATTTACATTAAATTTACGGTTACGAAGCACACATAATACATAATTTTATTACATAATTTTACTTACTTAAAAACGCTGAATCGAATTAAATATTTTTTGCAAAAGCAAAAATAAAATAAATATATGTTAATTGTATAACAGAAAATTATGTAATCGTGTTATTTGCCTTTTGCATAAAAAAACGTTTTGTGAAGATTAATACGGAGCGATATTAACAAGATTTAAATTTCTATAGAAAAAAATATACTTTGTATTAATTGCGAATTTTTTTTCAAATAATTTTTTCAACAAATTATGCTGACGTTACATGCGCCAAAAATTTGCAACCTCAGTCTCGAATGCGTAGAGTGACACGGACTTTAGAGATCGCTATTCCTTCACTTCGCAGCCGCAGGCCTCGCCACTTCCTCGAGCAATCGTAGTGGTGCTAGGGGTGGAGGTAATCAGGAGGACGAAGATGTCGATCTGGTAGTCGATGGCGACGACGCCGCTGAGTTCGGTCCAGCTCAGTATTCCGAAGCGGACGTGGTCGCGCCGCGAGTCGATGGCACGCCGCGAGAACAGAAAGAACGGGACGCGCTTCGCGAGGCTGTTATCTCGCCGAACGCGCCGCACACGCCACAGCAGTTGACTCCTGACTCCGGATTGACGGCGCAGGGTCTGGTCGAAGTGAAGCCAGAGCCGGGTGCTGCAACACCCGTCGCCCAACAAAACGACCCCGACGAAGGTGCCTCCGGGTCGCCTAGGAGAGACGGCGATACGCCCGTCGTTGAGGCCCTTCGCGGCCGCATCCGCGAGCTCGAAGCTGAGATGCGCGGACAACCCTTTAAATGTCTCATTTGCATGGTGAGTTAATTAATCTCAACGATTATGAATAAAACGAAATTTCTAAATCGCATCTCTGATTTAAGAAATACTTAGGCATTTAGTTGTAAACTGAAAATTTGTGATTACAGAGGATTTAGTATTCTTAAATGTCTTTTTGATATGACACACCCGACTTTTTTTATATATTTTCCATTGCTTATAACTTTTTAATTAATAAAAATGCATATATTTTCTTAGCGTTATGTTCCTCGCTGTCTGACGTTTCATATGAAAAGATTAAGTTTTGAAGTAATTTGTAAAAGAACGTATTTTTTTAAATATTTTATATTATATTTAATATTTAATGTTACGTTAATGGTAGGAAATAATCAATATGTACCTATATTTTTAAGACAAGAAAACAAAGTCAAATTAAATAATACTGCTTGGAATTGAAATTTTACTGAAATTTTGCAGAACAATTTATCGTTTGAATAATATGCTTCGTGAAATGAATGAAATCGTAATAATAAAAATTAGGTTTCGCTCTCTGAAAACGATTATTGAACGTAAAAACTGAACCGATTAACTTTCGAACGCTAATATAGCAAATGATTGTAATTGAGTCACTGTAATTAGTTCATCGTTATAGATAACTTGCTGGTTTTAATATTGTGAAAAATCAAATTGGACATGCAAAAATAAGCCGGAAAAACGGCGCGCTTTATCGTATTTTATATTATTACGTATTTTATATTATTCCTTGTAATATTGCATTATACATATTATTTCATCACGTTTTATTCGTGATCTGAAAATGCGCATTTCGTAACTCGTAAATAATTGCGACATATAAAAGCCGTGCATAAAACTCGACTGTGTTTTTTTCCATCAACGATAGCTTGAAATATTTAGATAATCAAATAAAGTATTCTCTAATACCGCTCATATACGAATTAATGAAGGAACATTACATGTAATATTACGTTCAGTGTTTCCATCGTCGATGCGGTATTACCTGTCCACCAACTCGTAACAGGTTCGCGATCACGCGGAATAACTCGCGAGATAAGACTGCGATCTCGCTCGTAACGTGGTGGCAGTAAAACGCTAAAGGTATATCGACCTGCGGTTGTTATCAACCAGGATAAACAGGGCACATTTGTTGATCCAGGAGGAATGCCGCTTACATAACGGCCGTGAATAACGATCGCTTTAATTCGTCGCTTCATTTCCTGAAAAACCGCCGGAGAGAAATGCCAATTCAACTCGCAATGATCTCGCGATCGTTAACTCTTTCTTACATTATCGGCTGCACCGCATTTCGTCGCATCTTTGTCGCTCACGAGAAATTGGACTGGATATGGAATATCCTTTCCCCCTTCTCCACTGATTTGCATTAATCTAATGAGAAATTAAGATATTTCCTTTTTAATTTCGAGACGCGACTCATTTCGTAAACTTCAACAACAACAACAATTATCGTCGTACATTTGCCAATTAACTAAATTAGCGATGTAGTAAACCCTTATACGCGGTTATATCTTTTATATTGACACGCATATGAGAAGTGGAGAGTATTGGTGCAAGTGGATTTGCCAATTATTTTATTTATCGAATGTGTGAAAAATCTCCATTTCAGGAACAATACAAAAAGCCAGTCACTTCGGTTTGTTGCTGGCACGTACACTGCGAACAATGCTGGTTGCATACGCTGGTGAGTATTACCTGTTTATATGCTTTTGAACTTAGTTATTTTTCAGACGTTTGAAATAATTAAATTAAATTTTTTAAAACTTATAACTCTAGATGTACCACGCAACTTACAAAATAAAAATAGCTGTTGAAATTTCTGTAAACATTTCTATATATGTCAATATCCAAATAATCACACGAAAAGAATGATTTTTAAAATTTAGCTAAATATAGATCTGAAAATAATTTTGTTTGATATCAAAGTAATTATGTAGAACACTCAAGCTGGTTGCTATTATGGAATATCAAAATTTTTTGCAGCATTGCTCATCATGGTTGAATTTTCTACATAATTATTTTTTAATGGTCCAACAAAATTATTTTCAGATCTGTATCTACCTAAATTTTTAGATACTTCAGTAAAATCGTTCTTTTCATGTATAATTGCCAGATCGACCTCTGAATTTAATTTTCTTTCGTGAAACTAGCATTAATTTAATCGCCGATAAATATATTTAATGAAATTTACATGCTGGAATCCATTTTTATTCAAGTTTATTCAATTTTCTATGCTCTGATTCTTCTCCAAGTTTATGGCGAATTCTGTCAAATGACGACTTTGGTTCCGACAATTGTTGAGAAACGAGGGTTTTTTTATCGCTGTTACAGGGCGCGAAGAAACTCTGTCCGCAATGCAACATGATAACGTCACCATCCGATCTGCGACGCATCTACATGTGAACAATTCGGCTCAACGTCCCTGAGGATCTACATTCTCCACTCCAGGAATTCGGGATCAGCCGGGCAGCGTTATCAATGAGCGTTCCGCTCCTGTAAATATTTGTATATTTTTCTGCGTTACGTAAATTAACTCTCTAGGATTTTAACATGTACGTTTATGCATCTTAGAGCTAGTAAATTAACTCCGTTAGTTCTTAACGATCATCAATCGAGCGTCGCTTCAAGATCACCCGATGCAGTTTTGCGCATCTGCAACGATCGATATATTCACTTATACTTACGAACTCGCCGTCCCTTCCGAAAACTGTCAATTTTTCCGCGAATCTTGCCGTACTGTTCTACTTTTCATTGTTATATATTAAAATTGTAATTATAAACTAGTTATTTCTAATTATACAAATATCAATCCATTCTCAATGATTTTTCCGGATTGACAATGAATTTTTTAATCTTATTTTTTAAATATTTAATTTGATGTTTTTGCAATTTTTAAAGTTGAAATATTTGCATACGAAAATAATTCTTATTTTTATTGAGCAATCATTATATATTATACATGGAGATATTTTACTGGAGTATCCAAAAATTTAGATACAAATCTGAAAATAATTTTCTTAGACTATCAAAATTTTTAGGTAGAACACTCAAACTGATTGCCAGAATTGCAAAAAAATTTTGACATTCTAACAATCAATTTGAGTGTTCTATGAAAATTTTGATGTATTCTAACAAAATTATTTTCAAATCTGTATTTAGCTAAATTTTTTGATATTTTAGCAAAATCATTCTTTCCGTGCAAACACTCTGGATTAAAGTGAATCGTCTGTTAAACACGTGACAAAATTGCGAGATGCAGACGACACCAATCCGTGTCGACGAAAGTTGCGTCATATGCTCTACATCATTATCTTCGTTTCACAAACGAGGATTAAGGAATCTTAAGATTACGTGAAGAAAGACGACGCGGGAGAAAGCCGATTGGCTAATGTAACTTTGTTTCTTTCTGACACAAAACGGAATTTGTACGGAATTCACGACCATGTAACAATTAAGTTTTTCTTTGAACAGTACGCGTTTTTTAATGATCGGCTTTCGATACTCGTCGATCATATAATTACCAGAATTTTTAGATCATCGCCAAACCAATCTCTCGCGATGCACCAGCGAGCTAATAATGTAAATACACTAAACGGATCAAGAAGAGAAATAAGTCCCCCCCCGATCGCTGTTCTGTAATCGAAATAAAACGATCATGGAATGTACAATTGTGTGTGCTGCGTTTCATGAGTTATTTTTTTCTCCCCAGCCACAAATCGACGATACAGATATTTTTATAGGAAGAAGAAGATACGACAGGTACGTACAAAATGTTTACTATTGTTTCTATTCGACATATTACTATTTCTACTATTGATTGCTATTCGACATTCGGCATTCAAACAATTTAATACTTTCCATTTTTATTTCCATTTAAAAAGATCGAAAATATTAAAAGTTTTTTTTCGTGGGAATAATATTCTTTTCTACATTTTTTCCTCAGATACGAAATTGCAAATATTAGTACTACAGAAAAATTATGAATACTTCAAAATAATTAGATAAATGATGATTTAAATAAGTTATAAAATTGCTAAAGATACAAAAAGTAATACAAGTATGTGAAGTTAATACAAAACTATATATTGTGTGAATTTACAATAAAATTTTCTTTTAAGACATTATAGTATCAAGTTATTTTTTAAAGATTTGCTTGCTTAGCAGCGGCTTTCTCGCAAATTTTTCAAGTAAGAATTATAGTTGTGAATTACGATAAATTAAAAAATTACATAACACAAAACGAAATAATTTACTAAATTTAGTTGTGTCGAAAGAAAAAGAGAGGCAGGTAAAAATACACTGCTGTGTGCGAGTTTTGTAAATGTCTAACGTTTAATTTCCGTTTCTTATCTCCGTGCTACGTACTCGCTTCGAAAGAGCTTTGATTAAAGCCGCAGCGGAAGGGGAAACCAGCGGGATCAAGGAGAGCAAAGAGGTCACTATGGTGGCGGTCCTCGAGGAAAAAGGGTTACGCAAAATGGCGCGCCGAGTTTACGAACCGTGTAATAGACGAGAACGGAGGCGGATAGCGGAGACGGAAGTAGAGGTGGCGAAGACGGAAGTAGAGGAGGTGGCGGCGGTGAAAGTGGCGACGAAGGTGGAGCTCGGCGTCGCGTTCCGTATGGATCCGCACGGGCGGATTCACAGAGAGGGAGGGAAAGAGTCTGCAGTCTGCTGGGCGAAGGCGGGATGCACTTTGAGGTGCAAGAGCGGAATGGGGTCGCATGGCAAGATGGTGGTTCGGTATACGAACTCTTACGCAGCAAAAAGAGTGCCTATGGAGTCCTCGCTTACTTCGTTCGAGATGGTTACATTAAATAAATGGCAGTGTTGTAATCGAAGGAGAAAGTGGACGAAGAAATTACATTGTGTTATTTACAGACTCGACTGTAGAACTCAATCAATGGACGTTACAGTTATTAGAAATCCATCACTTATTTCGTCAAAATATATATAACAAATTTTGTCATTTATCTTTCAACAATATTAAATAAAATTAAATTTAAATTAGATTAAATTAGATTTAAAAATTTTCATATAATAGAATGACATAATCTTCCAGCTGCTGTGACAAATTTTTTTTCAGAATAACAATCCTATTATCGTGAAAACCCTTTAGTTTTAATTTATTGCACGAACAGCGATTGTATGTTTCGCAAGTTGAATCACGCACAATCATGTGATTGAATCAATCACATGAATAATCTCTATATTATTTGTACTTATAATCCTGCTAGATTCATTGCGTTTTTATCACTGTTCCAAAATACAATCTTAACGTTCTCCAACCTCATTCTAATTCTTGCTCCAGCGTTTCATTATTTCAAAAATGTTTAATCTAATCGTACGTCATATTCGTTTAATTTACTATTTCAATTTAACGACTACATTTTCTATTTAACTTTTACCAGCCACTCCCAGCTTATACCTCCATATATCTATAAGCATGTTCTAAAGAAGGTAGACTACAGAAACCCGGCTGGCTGGTGCGGATTCACCATCATCGGTAAGAGGCAGTCGATGAAGGAAAATGTCGGGGCTGTTCCCCGAGGTGGAGGTGGACCATGATGGTGGGAATGAAAAAAAAAGGCAAAGAGAGAGAGAGAGAGAGAGAGAGAGAGAGGAGCAGGAGGTTGTGGAAAAGGTCCGGGAAACCCAGCCGGGCGACCTCCCGCGAAAGGTGGGCTCGTAGGTGGAGGCGGTGAAAGCTCCGCCTCTATCTCCATCGTGCTTTCCATCGCGTCCGCGACGCATTTTCCTACTTACGCGCGAGTTCACGCACGAGAAGCTCGCCCCGAGCTCGTCTGTCCGCAGTCAATCCCGCGGAACGCCACGAAAGACGCCTCTGCCTCCCTCCTCTTTCCTGTCTCTCTTCCTCACTCTTTCCGAGTCATTGAACTCTATTCCATCCTGCTGCATAGAAAATGGAAACGCTCAGCATTACCGTCGAACTGTCGGTGATACTTTGTTGCGAACGGAAGAGGGTAATCTCATAGATATAGACCCATAGGAGAACGCGAGGATAAACGTAGGCGATCTTAATAACAACGGCTAAGAGACGCATGCAAGACAAAGCTCCAAAAGATATTTAGAAAATTGCACATGGAATGATGAAAGATTGATCTTTTACATTTTTCAATGATATCCGTTATAGAGAATTATGTTCCTTGATGCGCCTGAATGAATTTATAAATTTATTGTATCTTTATATGTATCTTGTAACTTATAGCGAGTTGTAGCGAGTTTTTCATTTTTTAAAAAATGCAAGAATCGACAACATCAAGCAGAAATAAAATCTACAAGTTTATTTTAAATCTTAATCTTTTTCGACTTTCTTAAATGATACTTTGATAGTCTTCTACATTGCACCCTTCAATAATTAACATTTATAGAGACTAACTCTTGAATGAATTAAGAGATTATAGAGAATTTCAAATCTTGTAGTTTTATTTTAAAGTTAAGTCTTTGAAATGATTCATATTCGCACAGCAGGATTTTGTCGAATGACAAACAAATCTACACGGCATTATTTGCCTACTGTAACTCTTTTTAATATAATTTTAAAGATATATTTACACATACAACATTTTATTATAATTTTAAAAGTCTGTCTTTTGATATAATCGCAATTTGATAGCAAAAATTCACAATTACATAATTGAATTTTTTACGATACAATTGGGCAACAACTGTATATTTGCTCGATGTATCATCATTTGAATACAGCCTACTATTGCTATAAATATTTTGACGCATTTAATTGATCAGAAAAAAGAATTTTACTAATTAACCAATTAAAAGAATGCTTCAAAGCATTCAAGTGAACTGTAATTTTTACATTTTAAAAGCTTTGAATCATTGTGACTTTAAAATTAATGGCAAAATTTTTATAAAAATTGTAACTAACATTTACAAAAATAATCATCAATATGAAAGATTGATTTCTTAATATTTCAAAATATTTAAATGATATTAACATAAACAATTTAATCCTCGAACTCGGTTTTTTGCAATTTATGATCTGAAAAGCGGATGGCGCAATTTGAACTGATCGTCAAATTGTAATCACAATTGTAACGTAGACTAATAGTTAGTAGTATAATAAGAGACTAGAGTTCTTCAAGTAAGAAATTGGACAACTTCTAATTAGTTTATGGCGGATTGTAAATTTCAACGTTTACACAACTTCTGATTAGTCAACCACATTTTCACGATTTAAGATAGAATGAGATAAATGTATAAGATAGAACGAGATGCGTGGATATCTTATTCAATCTTAACCGAGAAGCACATATTCTTGCATAGAACATGAAAAACTCAACCGATCAGAGTTCTTTATTTCATGGAAAGAAAAGAAATGAAGAATTTTAATTAGTTCATTTTCTTACGCTTTATATATATGCGTTATGCAAAAATATGTACTCCCAATTTTATGCATAATCTATCTCGACCTATCTTAAATAGGTCCTGAAAAATCTGATAGAGCAAACGTATGGTGTTCAATCTGTTTATACTTGAAGATCTCTAACGGAGAAAAACACACCAGCGAGAGACTCGAAGGCTACACACCCACACGTGGCAGCCGCTCGCGAGCATCTGGGACGATCCGCGATTTCGTCGGCCCCGGAGGAGGCTGTACGCCGTCGCAGCGGGGCGTGTTTCTCACTCGACGAACCCCGCGAGCGGAAGGGATGACGGGCGCTCGCACACGGCGCAAGTCGGCCACACGTTCCCGACGCCTGCGGACTCGATTCGCATCGCGTGTTGCCGCCCCCTTTCACCAAAGGGGGGACAGGCCGCGTCTGAGAGGTCCTTCCGTTCCCGCCGCTCGGGTCCCTTGTCCTGCGACACCTTCGCGGGCGTCGCCGCGAAAGCTGGGTGAGAGAGATCCAGGTGCGCAATCCTCACGTCTTCCACGCGTCGTTCCTTCTCGTCGCTCTCATACCTTTCACCCCCTCCGATCTCCTTAACATCTCTCTCCCTTCCAATCGCTTTTTTTGAGCCGCTCTCCATCTCTCTCCCGAGAGAGTAAGAACACGCGCACACAAATTGAGAACCAGAAATGTGCAGCGGACCGAATATTTTCACACACGAGTCGCGAAGGTTTGCCAAATTCGATTTCTGCTTCTTGTTTAAGATTAATTGGAAACGATAAAGGATAAATTGTAAGACGACAGCTGTCTGAATTTACAGATATACAGAGTAACATATATACAAGAATAAAAAATATATACTAATTAATATTAGTATTACATAGTTAATAGTAAAAAAAGAGATCTAATATTGAAGATTAAATTGTTTATGTTTTAATCTGGTTTCAATCTTTTCAAATCTTAAAAAATCAATATCTTTTATATTGATGATTATTTTTATAATTTTTATTTATAATTTTTATAATAAAATTTGGCTATTAATTTCAAAACT
The DNA here is from genome assembly GCF_001594045.1 of Atta colombica. Lineage (NCBI taxonomy): Eukaryota > Metazoa > Arthropoda > Insecta > Hymenoptera > Formicidae > Atta > Atta colombica. The sequence goes on along the minus strand of NW_017259535.1, from coordinate 1,067,223 downwards.
ACGACAATAATTTAAAGATTAAAAAAAATTTTATGCCAGAATTATGTAGAAAAGAAAAAAAAATGTGCGTATTTAAAATTAAATGTTTTTATAAATAAAAGAATACGCAGATGTGTTTAATGAACAATTATTAATGTATTATAACAAATTTTGAATCTTTATACATGTATATTCATGTAAAATATATGTTTAATAATAAAATGAATAGAAACAAATAAATATTACAAAAAGATATAAATTATCAAATTATATCTCAATTGCTAAATATTACAAAAACTGTTTTTGCTCCACACTTACGGATAAATAAAAAAATTTCATGATTTGCATAATAATTTGTTAAATATGATTACGTCAAAATTTACTTCGAAAGATATAATTACATTTAATATCGTTCTTATGCAACGATAAAAGCAGTTTAATTATTTTGATCAAGGTTTAAGCAAACTTTATCAAGATTATACAACAGACTCGAGAGAACTTTTCAAAGATAGATAAGAAAGTGTACACAATTACTTACCGATAAAAACGTCGCAGGTAAATGATAAATTAATATCATTATAATTACGATGTAGCATTATTCAGTTACAGATGTGATGCAGAACGAGACGACAAGTTATCTACAGTGCATTTCCTGTTGTATACGAATGTATTCGATAAAAATTGCCATGAAAGTTGCCTTCGGCTTAGTAGTTTAATTTTCAAAATAATCGCTGACTATTGCATATCCGCTGTCATAGTGCAAATAGAAAGGCCGCTTCTTTTATTTATTTTTTTTTTGTAAACATGCGATATAAATCACTCACTAAAAACGCGATGATTAAATTGGCAATTTATTCTTATCTGGTTACATTCATTTCATCTTGTTATCTTGACACGCAATCAATTCAATAAGTAACGAAGACAAAAGACAGAAAGTGCAAAGTAGCTTAAATGCGTGAGAAAGACTTGGAATAATGCAATATTAATGAGAGGAACCGTAATATAATAAGAGCAGTCTGCTGATTTTATAAAACAGTCCTTATAAAAAATTGAATTTGGAATTATATAAAATGTATTGTTTGTAGAATAAATATGTACCAAAATTAAAAAATTTTAACAATAATAACAATAAATAATAAATATTATCATATTTCTTCCTCAATTACTTTGTTATTAAAATTATTTTTTGTTTATATTTCATAACTTTTAAAAGTAATATTAAAATAAATGACGTATATCACAAAGTTAAATTAGCATTACGCTTTTTAATTTTTTTTCTATTAATTACTTCGTAATTAACGTAGTGAAACAGAATTGTCTTTTTTGAAATAAACTTTGAAAAATTAATTTGTGTTACAAGATTTTCCAAATTTTTGCTTCTTCTAAAATATACTTTTTTTTATCTATACTCCTCGAGCTATAATATATGATACTCTTTTTCTCAATGTTTCACTTATTAGAAAAATATCACGTTTTGCACTTATTATTTCGTAGACGAGAAATATGCTTCCGCAAAAGGATACGATGGTATAAACAAAAAGTCCATATAATAAATATATTATTTATTTAACTTCTATATTATTATAATAATAATCAGTTGCTGTATATTTAATTTATACTTATAAAGAAACGATCCAAACTGTCCTTCATTGATTTTGATTTTGAAGAATTGCAGAACAGCAAAAAATAAGACATGTATCTTTTTATCTATGGATGCTTTCTTGTAATTAAGATTAAGACAAACCTTATATATTTTTATTTTAATCAAATATCGATTAAAATTGTATATAATATATGAAAAAAACCTTTCAAGAGAAAAATGTTACGATACGTGTTTACGCTTTCGCAATTATGTATTTGTTGAAAAAAAAAATTTTTTTTTTAATATATTCCCACTTCTCTCCCATTATTATAAATTAAGGTTGACTCGCGAACGGTTGTTCTAACTTTTAAATATATACATGGAAAAGGACATATAAAAATACATGTGTCTTATTTTTAACTGTTATAATAAAACTCATTAAAATCGATGAGAGACCGTTCCAATTGTTTCTTCAATAATCAATAATCAATATAACATAATCAAGATTTGACTTGCGACATGAAGCGTCTTTGCATATGTCTTTGTATATGGCATTGCATATGTGTGATTCTGTCGAATAATATATCTCTGTATGTATTATATCGAATCAAAGGCACAATTGGTGTTTTTGAACAAACAACAGTAATTGACCTACATGTTCCTCCGTCGTTTTCTAATTGCGATTCTACTCTGTTTCGAATTCAGCAAAAATCGTCAATTCTAAAATGTCAAAATTATCCCCAAGACTTTGAAAGAATGAACGAATGAATTATGTTGGCGAGAAATCACATCGCAATTTTATCATCAGAGCGTCATAATTGTCTTCTGTGTACGATTGCTATTCTAGAAATCGAGAAATCGAGATTGCTATTCTAAAAATCGAGATAACGTCGTTTTAATGTAGGCCGAATCGTTTCAGATGTATCTTTCAATAATAGTTAATGTTAAATTACAAATTTACGTTCAAGAATCTAAATTGGCACTTAATTCGTTTCTGTACTCGGCAAAGATGAATATGAACTCGAAGACCCATGCAATTTACAACGAAATGACGCATGACTCTATTTTATTGACCGTCGTTGCGGTTGCAGACGCGTTCTTCATCTGATCTGGACATTGGTTCGGCTTAAACCTCGACCTTATAAGGTGAACCGGGGATGTGATCGTCACCCCACTTGACGATCACGATGTACTCGCCCCGCTCGCGCACCAGGTAACTCACGTTGTAATTGTTTCGGCCTGTGTGCTTTACGAAGACCTCCTCACATGGTCCTTTGGGCCCGTACACACCCACATAGAGAATATTATTACCTGTAATTATGACATTTATTAACAATTTCAAGTAATTACGAAAAGTTAATGAACTCTCACGCTAGTTGCACATTGTTTATTATAAATTATCATCTAGATTTACTCATTAAAATATATAAAATATATAAATACACTGCCTAAAATTTTTAGACTGTTAAATATCATTCTGAAGAATGAAATCTCACTCTTAAAGATTGAAAACTGAACTACTCTTTTTCAAGACTAGCTCAATTTTCACTCTTTAAAGTAAGATTTCATTCTAAAGAAATTAGAGTGAAATGTAATCAATAAGTTAACGATGCTTAATTATGAGAAATATATTTTTATATATTTATATGAATCGATAACAAACGAGATTGCGATTACATACCAGCGTCTCCCGCATGCACAGTAAATTGATTTTGTTTTCCTAAGTAAGCTTTCTTGAGGCCCATGCCTTTACTCGTCACCTTGCCCGCATCAGACTTAAACAATGGCAATACCGGTCCAGTCTGCTTGCTTTTCGATATCTTTTGCACGGTCTCTACAACAATCGAGCTTGTCTCTTGCGCGCCTCTCTCCGCCAAATCCGCGCCTGGAATAGACAGTATTTATTTTTGCCAATGCCGCTCTTTAAGTTTTGTTGCATAATTTATAAATTAATCTAACATTTTAAAAATACAATAATTTCAAAATTGTATTCTTAGACTTGGAATGTTAGAATAAGTTAGAAATTAATGTATACTTGGAATATTAGAATAAAGTTATGCATTATTGCAAATACATAAAGAATACGTACCTGTGCAAGGAACCTTGTACGGTGAACCGACGATGTGGTAGCCGTTGTATTTGATGCTGATATAATAATCGCCTGGTACCAAAGGCGTGTACCTGACCTTATAACCCTCCTCGACTTCAGTACAGTCCATAGCGACCTTGCTGGGTCCATCCACAGTAACTCCCAGCGCTCCGCTACCCGCATTGCAGGTATCGATGATGAAATCGGTTTTTTGACCGGTCTTGATCTCCTTTAGACCATTGCCATAGGCGTGCAACGCCGCTGGATCAGCATCCACCTTACCAACTTTGACACGATATGGACTACCCGATATATGCACTCCGTTGAACTTGAGATGGATTTGATGGATGCCATTCTCCGTCGGCATGAATCTTACCGAATATGTGTCCGCATCAATACTCTGGATGAAGCAATCGTCCTGGGTGCCGCTTGGTGATACAAGCTGAAAGGATAATTAATGCAGAAGATCAATTTTTAACCCTTAACTATAACCCTTAAGCTATAAAAATTACACCTAAGTTTTAAACTTTAAAGTAAGCGTTCTGTTTGAAGTACAGAATACAAATGAACATCCATCTTACAACCACTAACAGAAAAAGGTTATAAAATTTTTTCAAAAATTCATCTTAACATGAAACTTATAAAGTTTGTTTTTGAGAATGAACTGTTTTCTTTAATGAACTTTCTTATAAATAACGTATGAGTTAATAGGGTAATGAGCGTTTAACTTTTCATCGTATAAAAATAATTTCCATAATTTGTTTCTTCTCGTCAAAATTTGTGAGCATTCCTTATCAATTTGATAATTTTTTATTATTATTTTTAATTACAGAAAATTTATTTTGATATTATTTGTATTATTTTGTATCATATTTACATATGCTGTACACAATATATATATCCAATACAAATACGAAAAAAATTAAATAATTAGCGGAGTCAAAATGGCACAAGTTCTAGTATCGAATTATGCATTGTTTATAAATACAAAATCTTTTCTCGATATTTTATATTATAAATACAAAATCTTTTCTTGATTATTGCATATTTCAAAGCATTTAGTTTCTATATAAAAATGTTGTGCTACTTCGTACGTGGACTCGTGTCCAAAGGTTAGGTACTATATCACATATGACATCATATGACTCAATGTTTTTCTAGTGGATCGTTGAGTCGCAAAAAGCCGAGTTGAAGAAAATAAAACAGCACGATTTTCAAACGAGCGTCCACCAAGAGGTACCCTTTCGAGGATGACGGAAACATTACTTTGTGTCGAAATCTTCCATCTGACTCATCCAGCTATGTGCATGTGGCGATCAGTAAAAATACGTTCGCGATCCCACCTACGTGGTCTGATGTGGTGGCGACTATTTCACAAGCGCGCGAGTTATTTACGGCGTTCCTCCTCTCTTTCGCAAAGAGATATATCGTGATGAGTTAAACTCACGAAAGTCACTCCTCGAAGGACCTCGTTACCAGTGAGGAAAGGGCGATTTTACCTTTCCATCCAGTTCACCCTTGGCACCATTCTTGCGCACCAAGAAGGTGCATGGCTTGTCGGGCTGCACTCCACTTTCGGGAAACTGTGCGACCTCGAGTTTGTGTGCATCGCCCATCGCCGGTGAGATGTAAACTTTGTGCGGCGAGTCAGGGATGTGCTGATCGTTGAACTTGATTCCCACCCTATATTCACCTGAAAACAAGCAATGCACATTTTAATAAATTAGTGGGTTAATATAGAATTGCTAGTATAAGGCTTTTTAAATAGTAAGCACATAGTCCCCCATATTTTCAAGAAAATATAATATAACGCATAATCAATTCTGATTTATATTTTTTTGTTTATTTAATGTTTCAATCAATATAAATTTTAATCTTGGTTCAATTAACTTTTCATTTTTTTTCTAGTTCTAAGAATTAAAAAAAGATGAAGAGCAAGTTGAATCGAGATTAAAGTTAATCTTCATCACTGAAACGGACATTTAATTAAAAATTGATTCTTAAAGGAGTAATAATTTTTGTTTTGAAATATTTTATATAATATAATATAGTAAAGAAAAATAAAATAACTAAAATATATCGTAGACTGTTACTTCAAAATTATTAATAAATAAAAATTATTAAAAAATAAAATTTATGTGAAAATTGAGGATATCTATAAAGTAGCCATGTTCATTATTTCCGAATGAAACGCGATGGCTAAATAAATCACGGAACGTTCAAAGCGAACTGTGTTTTCAACAAATCAGAAGGAAAAGTTCAGGGAAATCCATCCAAGGATCGAACTAACCATCGCCTTGATGAGACTCCTGTGACTCGTTTCCGGTCAGGACGATCTGCGTGGTGGCTGTGAAGGTAGCCATCGACCCCGGACTACGTCACGGATTTCGCCGAAAATGAAAATCCAACGTGAAGGAAACACGTGGAGTCTTGGCGGGCGAAACAAACGAGGAGGAAATCAGGAATAGTTGGAAGGATTCAATCGAGGAAGGGGAATGGAAAACGCAAGAGAAAAAAGAAAAGGAGCGAAGAGGAAGTAAAAGAGTGGAGAAGAAAAAAAGAGACGAACGATCGCAGCTGTAACCGAAGGTTGGTCGCGTACCACTACTTTTCCTCAGGTCGATCCTGATCTCGATTCGTCGGCGAGCTTTCTCCCCCCCCCCCTCATTCCTCATATCCCTATGTTTCTGTTTTGCTCGCGCCCCCGTACCCCCATCGGTCTCCCCACCGCATCAAAATCCGCTCCTACAGGGTCCAAATATAACCATCGCATGCTAATCTGCGTCCGCCACAAGTAGCCAACTGCGGGGCCAAAATATGGATTCGCCTTAACAAATATAGACGGTGATATTTCGGGAATCGAGAAAGAGGGAGAGGGGGGAAGAGAGAGAGAGAGAGAGAGAGAGAGAGCTGAACAATCAACAGGAGAGAGGGGTTGGACGATAATGGATCAATGAACAGTCGAGTCGGATTCATTAACACTTTGTGGATGACCAACATTGATCTACGTTCGTAACTATAGTGCACATGTAAACCCGACCGCGTGTAAATACATAGCATTCCAATATTAACAGAAAACTTACAATAATAATTATACTTAGATGAATTAAAATTTGTTAAAAATTTGCAAAAATCAGTGACTACACACAGATACTTAAGACTAAAAAAAGGTACATTGTCTACTTTATCAAGTCATTTATGATCTTGATATAAAAAAAATACTTTGACAAAATATTTTATATATCAAATTATATTTAAAAAATATTATTAATTGTTTAAGATTAAAAATACTATGCAATCATGAAACAATCGTAGAATAATTGTTAGAAAAAAGATAGCTAAAAAAAGATGTCAACTCTCAAAAAATTTTGGAAATTGATAGCATTCTATTTTTTTTACTTTATAGAATTTTTGTAAGTAGAGTAACATTTCGTTTTACATTCTAAGAAATATTTAAGTATAATTTAATTATCGCGTGATTAAACCCAACGAACGCCCGTCATGGGTGATTTAGTTCGTGTGAATATCGTTGGCAATCCATAAAATTCGTACGGATAATTTTGGAACGCTCGTGAGTCATTCGGCCAACAGTACGCAATCGATTAGACGCCTGCGGCGAATAATCTATCAAAGTGTAAAGTATGCATAAATATCGTTTAACAGAATTTATTTAACGAATAAATTTATAAATACTTAGGAATCGATATTACCGTCTTTCAAAGCGCAAATTATCTTCAATTAGATTCATACTAGTTAAGAATGGATTGGCAAAAGTCCATCTTTACACTATATTGTAACATTTTATGGATACTTCAAATGATGGATTGGTAATTCGTAAATATTACAGTTCCGAATTAGGTTAGAAACATACAATTTGCGCGTGCAATGACTTTAAACACAAATATTGCTTCATTTTTCATAGAATTTTGTGGCCACTGGCAGAAGAGAAATACAAGGACCATGGCCTTCTTTAGATCCAGAAGTATTTTTTTAATTTTAAGAACTTCTAAATATAGAAATCATAGATCCTATTATATTATTCTTTTTTTGTGTTAATGTAATTCTAAATAAATTGTTGTATAAATTATACATTTAAATAATATTTTTTTTAATATAATAATTCGAGGCATTGAATGGCCTGCTGCTCGGTGCGATTGTAAATTTGGATTCAATCCTACATGCGTCTACATACGCGATTTTTCATCGCGAAGGAGCTGAAAATGACTCCACTTGATGATTAAGACACCTTTTACTAACGCCGTTCGGATTCAGCGTTAAACTGTATCCCATATATCAAATATATCTCCCGTATTGAATTTTTCATATTTGACTTTAAAAAATTTTCGCTTGCAGCGAATCAATGATCATTTCCTTGACAAATTTCTGAATCCGCCAATGGCTATGGCGACAATAGCTACCGCGTATAAGCAAAAAGAGAACACACTCATAGCTTACCAGGTTCACTAACGACGTAGCTAACGTAACAACTGCCGTCCTTGCGATCTTTGAAATCTATTTGTGCCTTGCTAGGCCCCTCGACGGAGACAGCAAGAGTACCCGCGCCCGCTTCTCTGGTCCAGATGTTGAATTCGCATGGTTCGCCTTGCTCTCCCCTTTCTAGACCGGGTCCACCTGCGTGAACTCTGTGCGCACCACCGTCCCTAAGCGGACCTACGGTAAACTGGAAAGGCGAGCCAGGGATGTGCATGGACTTGTAACGCACGGATACCGTGTGCACGCCCAGCTCCTTAGGCACGAATGCTACCGCGTAGATGCCATCCTCAGCTTCCTTGATCTCAGCATCTTCAGTGACACCACCGGGTGACGTGACAGTGGCGGCGAGATCAAAGGACGTAATACCAGGCATCTTGAAAGTCAATTTGCATTGGTTGCCGACCTCGGTAATTGGCACAGCCTCTCGCTGTCTTTGAATCTTCTCTCTCTGTCGGTTGCTACCCTCTCCGCTAACTTTAACGGTGAATGGTGAGCCCTCGACGTGATGGTCCGCAAACTTCAAATTCATGATGTAATAACCAGGCTCGGTGGGCTTATAGGAGATGTTAAGAGTGCCGTCCTCGTTGTCCTTGCATTGGATCTCGGCTTTGCTCGGGCCTTCCATCGAAAGGGAGAGACCACCAAAACCAGCATTCCTCGTATCAATCGAGAATTTGTTCTCCACATGGGTCTTACCCTCCTTCAGACCGGGACCGGAAACTTTAACTTTCTTTGCATCACCGACCTCGCGATCCTTCACGTCGATCTTGAAAGGGGAATTCGGTATGTGCTTGCCCATTCTCTTCACGCTCACGATGTGCTCGCCTGCTTCACGTGGCGTAAACGACACACACATGTTACCGCTTCCCGGCATCTTCTTTAGGAAACACGGCTCCTCCAGACCGCTGGGTGCCGTGATAGATGCATTTAGAGATTTGATATCAGCATCGGACACCTTACCCGGCAGCTGCACTTCGCTAGAAGAACCTACAGAGATCTGATTCCTCTTACGACCCTCGCCTAAAAACGACAAATTTTTAATTGTTTTAATTTTTTCATTATAAAAAAGTAAAAATCAAAATTTTAGAAACAAGGAGTTATAGAGATACATAATATATTAATATATACATGATATATTAATATATATTAACAAAAAATTCAAAATATTATTAGAATAGTAATAATAAATTCTTATTTAATAGCTTCAGTCCTTCAGGTTTATAAGAAATAAAAATTAAAACACTCTTGTGCGTACGAGATGAGATTTGAAACCGAGATCACTTGTAACATTCGATACTGATCTAGCATAACGAGATTGAAATTGTTTAAAATTCTCGTCGAGATCTCGTCAATTTTTTACAAATGTTTAAAGTTGTCTCACCATTTCATTTTATTCACATTAGTTTTATTTACAAATAGCACATAACAAAAAACATGTCGTTTATGACATCACGATTTAATATAGTCGTGGCGACTATCTCAGAATCATTGATATAAATTATATATTAAAATCTTATTCTTCATATTATTTTAGGAATAATGGTAAGATAGAAGTATCCAGTTATGTAATATACAGTAATATACTTTTTTGTAAAAAAAAATTTTAATAAATACATTCATTTACAAATAAAACTATTTCTTTTGCATTTATTAAACTATTTTTTGCTAATCTCGTTGAGATCTCGTTAAGATTCGAGATCAAAATGCTTGTCAAGATTTTTCGAGATTGCAGAAATCTCATTTCGAATCTCTAATCCACTTACCCGTAATTTTGGCGACAAAAGGACTGCCTCTGATATGCTTATCGCCAAATTTAACGGTAATTTTGTATTCTCCGGGTGCGGTAGGTAGGTAAGATACCGATACCGTGCCATCCTTATTGTCGTGACAGCTTATTTCGGCTTTACTGGGCCCTTCGACAGCCAACGAAAGACCACCCGCACCGGCACCTTTCGTCGAGATGGTGAAGTTTCCAGGTTCACCGCAAACGCCATAAACCAAACCTGGTCCATACGCTGTTACATATCCACTCGCCAAAGAATCGACATGGAATTTGTAGGGAGAACCTATCAAAATCGTATGTTACACATATATAGACGAACATTTGTTTATAATAAATAATTTATATAGTTTTGTTAAAAAAGAAAGTAAAAGAGAGATTACCTGAAAAAATTTGATATTTATATAATTACTTGTGAAATTATAATTTTATCTAAATATCGATTTAATGAAATATTACAATAATATATAAAATAATATATAAAAAATGTTTTTTTATTTGAGAGAAGGTAATTGGAAAATATTATGTTTAATGATGGTCAGGACGCGTGAAGTAAATTAATTTGTCAGACGGGGAGATTTATTATTAGCGTAAATTGGCGCTCGTAAGATCCATTACACGGGGAATGAAATTTCATATAGCTTCTGTGTTTCAGGATCGTATGGATCATACATGCATCGTACATTAGTACGTTATTCTTGGAATGTTCTGTGAACCTTCTGTGATCGATCGCACTTCACGGCGATTGCGTAATCGCTGTTAATTTGCGAGATGAATGGATTAACTTACCCTGGACGTGTTCACCGTTAAATTTCACATAAATCTCATGAAGGCCCTCTTCCCTCGGCTCGTACTTGATAGACACCGTACCATCATGATTGTCCTCGATAACTGGCTTGTCCACGTTTCCGCTAGGCATCTTCACTTCAGCTAAAAACAAGTGGCGTTCATCAGGCATATCTCAAGGACATCCGCGCGACATAGTTTCCTCGAGCGCGCCACGATTGGTTGGCACTGATGTACAAAATTGCAGCTTTCGCACCCAAACAAGATTTCATATCAAAAATAACTACTTAATGTTTGTGTTTGTCATCTCTCGGTTTCATATTCAAAAATATACAGTAATTCGCACATAAATAATATTCCTCGAAAATAGAAAGATATATTTTTTGTCCTAACAGGTTTTAATAATTAAGTTAAACTTATTTGGTAATTGCATCTTAAAATGTATAGAAACGATTATTAATTTGAGTATATATCTTGAAAATTTGCAAAATTATATATAATAAAAAAAAAAAAAGAAAAGAAGGAAATGATAAGCCGATATTTTTTTCGATCAGAGATGCATATCAGAAAAAGTTGTGTTACATACGAAACTCACACACACCGTGCAGATTTATTAAGTATTTAATTTTTAAGTATTTACAAATTTGGGATGGATAATGTAAAATAATTTTTCGATTACTGATAATACGATTCCGAAATATGATGAATTACAAGTCATTTTAAATATTATGTGCTGAATTAGTTGAAGATAAATTGAGAAAGCTCTTGAAGACAAAACCTTTTTTCGTGTCGACGTAGAAAATGCTCTGGAAGACGAGCGGGGCAAAATCAAGCCCAGGTCCTGGAACTTCCTTCTTTTCTTGAACGCTCTTAGCGTAGCAGATCGGTCCGCGCGCAGGGCAGTTGAATTCGCTGAAGAATACGCTCTTCAACCAAGCTTTATAAAAGGTCGATACCTCCTGCCACGTGGCTGGTATTTCCGGTTCTCTATCTCCCCAAAACATATCTCCAACGAGTACACTTCAGAATCACGAGAATTTCCGTTGAAGCACTTGATGAACTATCGTTATTCTGATCGTGCAATTGCACGATCTTATTATTCTAAATCGTCGCAAAAATTAATCGCGTTTTTTTTAAACGAAAGAAAAATTTCGTTGAGAAAATTTATTCTATGTTAATATTATTCTATGTTGTCAAAAGAGTAACAACGTATTTTATTTCTATATTATATATATAGAAATATATATATAAAATGAGACACTGCAAACAATTTTCTTTTACATTTGATTTTCTCTGCGTAAA
>NW_017259535.1:1032564-1055187 GCF_001594045.1 Atta colombica | reverse complement strand
ATATATATATATATATATATTACCTTTGTAAGTGTAAATCCATTTTTGTGTATGTTGCACAGTATGTCATTTTTATAAAAAATCACATTAAAATTAAATCACACACATAGGTACTTATCATACATTTAGATTTATAGTATACAAATCAATTTCGCTTAGAATAACTTATTTTAATTAAAAACCAATTTTATCTTTTTCTATTTTGCCTTGTAGACAGACTTTATTTTATTTTACACGGAAAAAATCAAATGTAAAAAAAATCTTACAGCACTTCTAAATATCGGTTGAAATGATTAAGTGAAAGGATCCAGTTACGAGCGCGCCGTGCGGTAAACACCTCTAGGCTGAAATCCTCTGAATAGACCGGCGTTGATAAATCTTCTCCGGTATCGAAACGTCTGCGCTAAAAAAAAATCAAGAATTCCCGAGAGGTTCCGCAACCGATTTAAGGAGATCGACCGACTGACCGACCCACTCACTAACCGACCCACCGACCGACTGACCGAACGGATGTCTTCCGGCGTTCTCCAGCGATCTCGTTCGCGAAGTCTCCAGCCTGATGGCGCCTATCAGTCGACTTCACGAGGGCGCATCTCCGGCACGACTGACGGTCGCACGAGCACCAAAGTCGGTCGGCGGCGAGGACGATGAGAGCTGGCCGTCGATCTGACTGGGTGATCTTTTTTTCCAGCGTTAGCTACCAGAGGCCAGTTTCGTATCGTCTACAATTGCCAGTCTATCTTGTCCATCAAACATCACGTCCCTCTTTCCCTCTCTCCCTTTTCGATCCTGCTCTCTCTCTCTCTCTCTCTCTCTCTCTCTCTCTCTCTCTCTCTCTCTCTCTCCCTTCTCTTTCATTTCGTCTTTCTTACAAGCAACCTGTCCCTTTCTATTGGCTGTGCCACATGAGAATCACACGTACGCAGGAATATGAACGCATATATCTGTACACGCATACACGATCAGGGTGAACCTATGGAGGTTTACGCACGCGCTAATCCGAGGATTCCGCGGCTGGTGGGAGGAAGCGGATGGTCGACGGCGCCTGCACCTGGTGCGCGAAAATTTATGACACAGGTATATCGGTGTATGAAAGTATATTTTATATACATATATTACACGCGTTCGTTGTGTGTGTGTGTGCGTGTGTGCGCACGCGTGTGTATGTGTAGTAACCGCGGTTCGTCGAGTTGAAGATGGATCGGTTGCATAGCTGGTTACGTGATGGGATCAACGCTGGACGGGTCCGCTCGATCGGGGTAAATTGGGAACACGACGACGCGACCATCATTAGGCGTGCATGCGATGACGTTATTGCCAGGCGCTCGGGATATTGCTTTTGATTGCTAAAGAAGAGGTTGTCTTTGGAACGTGATACTTCTCGTGACGAGGTCAAATTAAACAAATTATTATTATAACTTGAAAAGAAACATTATTATTCTTAGTCTTACAATTAGAAACATTATCTCTGCTTTCTCTACAAAAATTTTTTGTAGAAACTTGATAAATATATCTTCCAATGCTATATAAAAATGAGAAAAGAATTCTTTTATTCGTTATTTAAAAAATTAATATGTGTAGTTACACTTTGTATTTCGCTCTAATTTTTGTGTTTAATTTTAATCTTTCGTAACCACACTGGATCTTTTTTTATTCAAATTCAAATGAAATTTTATAAAATTTCTTGGCACAAGTTTTAATTTTTTTTAAATAAAAGTTTTAGCATTTGAATTAAATAATTATTTTATTATTCAACATAGAAATGTTGAAAAGTAATTCTGATTTTTTTCTAGATTTTTTAAAGCTTAGGAAACAGTAAAAAAATTTGGGCTGGTCGAAAAAGACCCAAACTACCAAGTAAATAAAAATATGTGTACCTACGAAGGGTTAATTTATTGTATATTTAAAGAATTACGTTTGAGATACGCAGGAAAGAATAAATATACACATTAATAATATAATAAATGATATAGTGATTTGGTTTCGACTTTAAGCGAACTCGTAACATGAAAGTCGCAGAGAAATATTTTTTAAATCTCTCATATTTTTTTCCATTCCTTCCTTTTCCATTTCTTCTTTATAGAGGGTTACGTAAATTATCACGTGGAAGGAATCCCGGAATTCTCAAGATAGACAAGACGAGAATTTTGACGCGTAATATCCTGTCTACGCTTCTGTGATTATCATTTCATTTACCAAAGGAAGTCGTCAAGCAAGCGAACCAGTTCGCACGAGTCTCTCATATAACACGCGCCATAGCCGTTATGATGAAGAGGAACGGGTGTCGGCTGGGTCTGAGTAATTACGGACAAGCGTGATGCGCTTGCTCGCACCGTGCAATATTATTCGTGTGTGCATCGGTGCGCATCAAAAGTTCTCGAAAGTATTAGCGTAATTCGCCAGAAAATCAACGATCTGATTCAAGATGATCTTTCATCCTTTCAATCCAACTTCCGTTCCTAGTTTCTGTATTCCTAGACGTGATATAAACATCATGAAATAAAAGTATTTTATATTTTGTAGTAATGTATTGAAGACGGAAGCATATATTTGCATACAAAATTGCAGTGGGATTCCAGCAACAAGATAATAATCTCTTGGCAAGATGTAAACCACCGTCCGAAATCAAATCGCGCGGGTTCGTCGACCGGAAAATCGCTCCAGTTGATCTTCGCATACCGAGAGAAATCCCCGGACCAGGGGATGAAGAAACAAATTAGTGGACGTGGAAGGGATCGATCTTTTTCTGGACCTACCATCGTCCTCGGTCGCTCGGAATCTCGAGGCTCGGCTTTGGACCAGCCACGGGTACGTGCATCCGGAGCCACTTAATCACCCAATATTAATATCGCGGACAGTGCGTCGCGCTTATCCGACATACATACCATCCTTCCACGTGCGGGCTGTCCAGCCATATTTTTGGCAAGGTGGTGGATAAAGCGCGAATACGAATCCGTCGTGTCTGTCATTTGAATACGTTGGTCAATCGCAAAGCATTACATATAATTGAATCACATTACTCGTCATCGTTGGTCTATTTATTAAAGTAAGCTCCACGTCTATGAAGAGAGGACTGTTTCGCTTATAATGTTGCTCAGTAACAGGGGCTTACCGTTGATCTCTCAATTCCCTTGACGCTCAACTTACTTAACCAAGAAACATTTATTTCACTAAATACTATTAGCTTTTAGGTAAAACCAGAGCTGATTGTTCATATAAAAATAATTGTCAAAAAGCTTATGACTCAGTACAGTATAACAGGGCATTCTCTTTTTTTATTATAGATTGCTGATATAATATTAAATTGTTGCGTAAAATGATTTATGCCAAAAATGCATTATGTATATTACGACTTTTAAGAAAATTGAATTGTTAAGTAAATTTTTCTTTTATCTCTCTCTCCATCATTATTCAATAATTACAACTATCGGTTCAGGTTTCCCTACTATTAATTCATTAGCGATTAAATTTGAAGTCTAATTAATAATTAATATTTTTTTAAATGAATCTTATTGTTCCATTTATTTAATAGCAATAATTATCTTATTATGGTTCTTAATTCAATTTCGAAGTGTTACATCTGCACCGTTGATCATTAATCAATTCAACATTCATCAAGTCATCAAATACATGTGTACGAATAGTCAAATGCGGCATCAGTGCGCACGCGTGATTAATGATGATATTTTTCGTCATGTTAAGTAAACATTTAAGAATGACATATGTATTCATTGTTGCAGAAAAGAAAGAGGAAGTTGTATTCAAACAAATATTTAAGAGCACATAAAACGTGCCAAATCCGTCTTACGCGAGACGGAAGAATCCGTATCGTAAAATTTCAGCAGAGCAGCACACATTGCGCAGTAAAATCCAAGATTTATTTCCGCGCAGCAAATAGATTCCAGTCGACGTGCGTTCGACTATTGCTAGTTAAACTAATAATAGAAAATAGACTAAATAAACTAACTGCTGCGAAAATATTATGTTGATATTTTTTACAGTTCGATCAACATTGAGAACAAGTTTGTTTTAATATATGCAGTCATATATTTAAAAAGATATATCTAAAATAAGTAACAAATTCACTTTTTTGTTTAATTAATTATACAATAAGGATCTTATTATAACAGATGTTTTTATTAATCTTTCAAAAATTTACCAAAATATCTATTTTTGAAAGATTAATAAAAACATCTGTTATAATAAGATCCTTATTATATAATTAATTAAACAAAAAAGTGAATTTAAAAAAAATGCGATCTATGTAAATAAGAGAAATATTGCAGTAAATAAGAGAATATTGCGTCATTCGAAGTAGCGAGGAAGTAGTGTAAGCTAATAATAAGTCAGACAATCCTATAAATTTTGTCCACCATCGATAGCAATTAACGAGATTAATTAATTAAAAGTTTTATTATTATTATCTTTTAATAGTATTTTTAATAGTATTGTTAGTATAGTAATGGTCATAAATAGTATTCATAATCTTTAGGTGCAGTAGTATGAGACAACATTAAGTCATACAGCTGTGCCCACTTACTATGCATTGAAATTAAAATTATAAAATCTTTGTTATTTCATAAATAAAAAAGCACTCTATATCTTCCTATCAAATAGAAAAGCATTATTGATAAATACTGTCATAATTTTTATTACTGTCATAATTTTATTTATAATTTGCATTTTTATGTTTTTATATTTTAATTTTTAATTTTTATATGTGTCCAACCAATCGTAGGATGCACTTATATCATTATGTAGCAACAATTACGAAAAAGTAATTTGAGTTAACTGAGTAAATTTTGAAATAAATAGTAAAGCAAAGTTAGAATGGAGGAAAATTAAAAAAATTTTTTCTAGAAATACGAGCGGAATATATCACTTACAAGTAACTGTGCCTCCGCTCGGGAGAGGTAGTGGGATGGAGTTCAATCGGATAACGTTGAAATTCTTTTTTGATAGCTCCTGCTGGCTGCTACGTTTTGTAGTGACAGTAGAGCTTTCCTGTAGAGTTGTGCTACGCTGCTCGACAACGTGTTGATTTTGTTTCTGCCGTGTTTTGCGAGCTCGTTGAGTTTTGTGCGTGCTATGTTCCCGATACTCTTCGGATGCCTGGAATGTCGTTGAAATTGAAAAACTAGTTAACGACATTGACAATATCTTTTCGCCAATCGTAATCACTTTCGACTACAAATAATTATAAATTTTTGATGGAACAATTTACTATAGAATATATACAGAATAATTTACATTAAATGTATTCTTTAAATACGTGAATGAACTGCATTTCAGTAAAGTACATTAGATGGAATTTTTTTTTTATAAAAATGCAGACTCAAAGTTATTAATAAAAATGTGAGTGATTAGATTATGACAAGAAAGATGTGTTTCTGGCGACAATGGATCGCGATATCGCATGATCGATATTTTGGTGCTGGAGAAATGCCAAGTATTAGAAGCTTTCGTTTTTTTTACAGAGTGCTAATAAAATTCTTGCGAAATCTAGGAAAAAGGAGTGCAGGAATTTTTGAAATCGGGGGAGATGGTGTATGTTACATCTCATTACGATAGAATCTACGTATTTCGATGCTGGTCACAAGCCAAAATGGGATGCGTGTAAAGAATTTATTATGTAACCACATTCGAATTATTGCAAAATTCGTATCATCACAGGAAGCCTGCATCTATAATGAATTCATATTAAAGCAATCGCGATTCCGCTGCAGTTAGTTCTGCTGTAAATCGCAAGTTATTTAAGTTCAGTGGATTATATTATTGCAATAACATTTAAATCATGGATTTAATTATAAAATAAAGCAATGTTTAAATACATCAATACAGCTTTAATAAATAGAAAACAGTTACTGGAAATTATATATTTTCTCATGGCCCGCAAATGTATACTGTCAAAAAAACAATATTATATTAAGTAATGAATTTAAAACTATATCAATTACTTAATTTATCAAATTAGAAAAGAGAAAATTTGAGAGAAAAAAATTGTTCTTGAAGATACGTAATAATGTAACATTGTTTATATCAAAACTGTTTAATATCTCGTATATTATATATATTAATTGTAAATCTTATTATATATTATTTTACAAAAACAAATTTTATCCTTTTCAGTTATAATATACAAGAACCTGTTCAAAACAATCGAATTCCATAAACTGCCGTTGTCAATTAAGAGGTACGAAATATTATATATACGAAGCCTGTTGATCATCGAGACGCAATATTGCAGCTGAAACCAAAATTAGCTTTCGGGGAGATACTGAACATGATACATAAATAGTCGCTTTCATGGTGCAAAATGCGACACGATGATATAAAAATAATATTATTATAAAATATCCTTTCCCTAATTCTTACAAGAGAAAATACAAATAATGAAATAGAAGAAATAGAGAAATTGAATAATCTATTTTTGAAATTTGTTTAAAAATATAATTCATACACGATTTTATATAAATTATACATACATAAAGATAGGAGATTATAACTTCATATAATAAGATTTCTAGTATTATAACAAAGATTCTAGTATTCTAGTATATATATCAAACTATTTAACCATCTTGGATTAGATATTATACACCGACATATACGTTTCGTTATTTTCTTCTTTTGATTTTTTTTTTAAATTCTACAAAAGTAGATATGTTAAAGTATTTTTTAAATTTATTTAATACTGTAAGTTATTATAGTATAGTATTTATTTAATACTGTAAATGATGCGCAATCCTTTTTTAAAGGATTATTTTCAAAGAGCATTTTTTAGAAATAAGTAAAATCTTACGGACCATATAACGTTTATTTTATTTGCATAAAATAAAAAATATGATTTTATATTTTCGGCTATGAGCTGGCAAGCCACACGAAACAAGTAAGCCGTATGCGACCCGCGGGTCGCAGGTTGCGCATCACTGCTGTATATTACTATTATTAATTTGGATAAATTGCAAAAAAATTAAAATAATTTATAAAAAATGAGATGTTATTATTCAGTCAACTATTTCGCTCAAATCAGTGTCATTTCTTATTCAATTGATAATTTGTCGCGATGACTCGTATCACTCACTCAGTCCGCAAACGATTGCGATCGACACAAAACCAGCGCCATACTCTAAGCCTTCCGAGGACTTTTCCTCTCCCTTTATAAGGAATTGCTTGATTGATTGGTTGCGAATTCGCGTACCTAACTACTAACTATCAGGCATCGGCTTCACCGATTTACGAGGAAACGCCCAGCTGCGTCGGTGGCCGACACGAAACTCGCGCCTCTCTACTATCCAAGTAGTAATTCCGGGCACAATGCTGAATTTGATGGCATGTACTATAATAGATGCCCAGCCCCCACTCGTACACATTACAAAAGAAATAATAAAAAATAATTAAAGAGTACAAAGCACAATGTGGATGCCATTGCGCTGTCTATAAATCTATAAATTAATTTGTGGATCATTGAAGACATTATAAAATTAAAATTGATTTTTTAATAATCTATGTGATATGTATCTAGATTTCTTCAAAATCAGAAATTTACGACTCAATGTTATATAGAATAGTAAATAGTATAATTGAATCATACAATTCCATATAATCGAAATATATAATCAAATAAAATGTCAATATTTTAAATATACTTTAATTAAATGTTTACTATTAAATAACAATATATAAAATCATCAAAATTGATAACACAGTCTGCAATATTTTATACACATCATATAAAGTTGCGCAATATCAGATCCGCTATCGTAATATGTACCCAGAACAACAGTAAATTTGGATAAATCTCAAATACAATGTCATGTTTTTGTTTACGATTAGTTCAGCTATATTAAACTGACAATAAAGTAAAAGATTCACGTTTTTCTTAATACCCTACTAAAGCGTCTGCAATTATTTATGCAGCTTTCGCTTGGATGTGCATCATTTTTTAAATCGTGACATATTATATATAAGAGAGAATTCTTTATTATTGTATTTTTTGACAAAATTAATTATATTATACAAAAAGATATGAAAAATAAAGTACCGATTTTCATTTATAAATGATTTAAAAATGCGAAAATTTTTACGATAATTATTTCAGAACTCGGCTTAATACCGATCCTGCAAAACGACAAATAATAGCAAACGTCGGCGCCAGCCGTCAACAAGAATGTGTCGCACAAAGTCACCGTTGTAAATCGTGGCACGGGGTTTAATTTAACTCACAGTATTAATTCACTCCCTCGTCTCCCTTGGCCACCCACTCCGTTTCTGCTTATAAATTTGGGGAAGCTTGACTCGCACTCGAAATAGTCTAGGAGCTCTCAGTGGAGGATAGACGGCATCGAGATACGTATTGGATTTCAAAATGGATCGTAACTTTAATATGGAGAATATGATTCCAAAAATATAGACATCTTACTAGATGTCATCTTATTAGACAATAGATCGATTGCTAAACACGTTGCACATTTCTGAATATTATTTATGCGCGACAGTCGCGAAGAGTTATGATGCGTGAAGCGACCTGTCACTTTACTGTGCAAATCAAATTTCTCTTGATGTAAAATAATAATTTTGTCTTAAATGTGTTGTCTTAAACTATTTCCATCAATCGTAAATTGTAAAGTACAAAATTTATTTTCTAATTTTAAAATATTTATTAAAATATTTTTATTTCCAGATGCGTATATAATAAAAAGACGCGAAAAAATAAATAAATTTAGAAAGCGTAAAGATATTATTGAAACTGTATATCAAATAATAAAATGTTTAGTAAAATTTTTAAGAAATAATTTGTTATTTCTCAAACTATTCTATTGACTGTTGGAAATAGAATGTGATTGATTATATTTACAACAAAGATAAAATTGAAAGATAAAATTGAAAATAGCACTTTAATCCACATGAAACAAGAAACAAAAATCACATATATCTTGAAACAATTGACACTTGTTAAGCATTGACGTTTAGTGAGTTAATTGGGCAGGTGTCACAAAACGACACGGCGATCGCCGTGATGAATATGCAAGCATTTATATCCGGCATGGATCATGTTCCATCTCATCGCGTTTCTCTTCGCGTCGAGATAATTAGATTTCAAAGCAAAGCAAACTAATGACAAGTCAAATTTGATAAAGATGAAGATGAAAACAATAAATTTTCTAAAATATAAGAGAAACTAAAATATAAAAAAAAATTTTTTTTCAACAATTTTTACTTAACTTTTAACTTTAAACTTTACTTAAAGAAAGATATCTGATATCATATATTTTATATATATTATATGTGTGTGTGTGTAAGTTTTTTTCTACTGATAATCAGTAAAAAAAATCATCCGATTTGAATAAACAGGCGAACAATGTCCGACCGTATATATCTGTTTGTATCAATACATGATAAAAATATGTAATAAGTGAAAAGATTAAAAAAATAATGTTTAATTATAACGTTTATTTATTCTAAAACATAAATAAAAAAGAATGATTAAAAAATGAATGATTAAAAAATGTGAAACGATATATTTCTGATCATATTCCTATGTAGTACAGATCTTCAAGAAACGTTCTGAAAAATATCCTGAAATCATTCCAATGTCTTAAGAACGTTCACATGAAGATCTCTGGGATAAAATGTGCTCGTTGTATGGGATTATTATTTAACTCATTTTTAATTACGAAATGTTCATATTTCGAAAGGAAAAGTTTTCGATGTTTACAGAATTAGATTAGATAGTTTTTGGTTAAACATCATGTGGATTAATAAAAGTGACTCTCCACTTTTAGCAGGTTAATGGCGTTCCAGTATTTACGATCGGAGGCACTCTGGACCACTTGATGACGGCAGCACTCACACGCGTGCGCACAGATGCACATGCATACACATACACACAGTTGATCTGTAAGATGGGAAGGGATGTGCAAAGATAGAAAAGATATAGCGAGAGATAAAGATGTATGCATGTGTGTGTTACTTGGAACGGAATTCGTGTTACAGCGCGACGTATGATGATGGGCGGTCCATGTGATGATGGGCGAGGATTTGTGCGATAACGAGCCGGCGGATGCGGTCTCGATGAGTCTTCGCAGTGGACTGTTTCACTGGAGACTACGCGACAATATCCTGCAGTACGTGTTGCCTCTATAGTTAGATACACCTCGCGCCCCACCCACCCGGGGCTCATCGTCGACGAGAGCACCGAGCATCCGAATTGACATCGAGAAGACGATTATGAGGAATCTTCACGTATCATCATCCTTTGTCTTTTCAAAGGGAACCGATTTACAAGAGAAAATATTTAAAAACGAAGTTATAAGATGCATCCGTCGTTCCGTTCTTAGTTCTCGTGTTAAAAATTGTTAATTGATTACAAAAAGTTAGTATATTTTTGAACATAAATTTAAAAATTGATTTCCAAATCCGTATTCATCATACATTGTTTCATAAAAAGAATTTTGGAAACACTAAATATATATTAAAATGCAGTAATTTTATTAGCGTTTTACAGTTTAACTCCTTGTAATTATTTTATATTTTACTGAATGGACCTGACATATTTGCTGAAATACTTTACATTATAAATATACATGGAGGAAATTCAAGAATTTCTTTAATATGGTACATACAATTTAAAATAGCAATTAATTTAATTTAAAAAGAAACAAAAATATATAAAAATTATAAATCTTTTTAAAAACTTTCAAACAATTTTCAAGAAAGTTTAAAAAAAAAATTATTTTAATTATAGAAATTTTAATTTTTATTTAATTTTTTATTATTGATCATAAAATGTACATTGCTGAATAAAGAATTTCACGTAAACTTCAACATCATTAGTTTTTTATATTAATTTTGTACAAACAAATGTAAAAGGATAATGATTTCGCGAGATAGATTATAAAATATTGTAATTGCTCACTGTGAAGGTATAGAATCCATCAGGCACCGGTTGACCGCCAAATTTAATGCTAAGGGTATAGTCTCCCGCATCAGCAACAGTATAGTAAATGTTGACTGTGCCATCGCCGTTGTCTTCTATGTCAATGTCAACGACTTCACTGAAATCACAAACCGAGATGTATTATTCACAGATTAAAATATAGAACGGAGATCCATTCAAGAAATATTCGTGCATGCCGCATATTTTCGCCACTGCAACTTCATTCAATAAGTAATGTAAATATTAAATGTTTTCACGCGATTCCATTCTCAATTGTCTAGATTTTTAATCTAAAGTAAGAAATTTGAGAAAAGTCCATTTCTTTAAAAACTCTTTTTCGTAATGAAAAAACTAAATTTAAATTCTACATCCATGTATCTATAGCAATGAAAAATGTGGATTAATGACGGAATAATATAAAAAAATATTTTAAAGTTCTACTGAGAAATGTTTTTGTGACATCTAGATCGCATAATTCATCTGAATACTTTTCCTCTTCATAAAAAAAATTTTATTTTTCATAAAAATCAATTCGTAGAATGTACAAAATAAAATCGGATAATAAATTACACTTATATGATATTTTCACGTACTGCGTTAAACTGTAAATTATTATTAACTGTTATGACACAGTCGTATAAAATATAATTGTAAAATTGTGTTTATTATAGGAAATACCAGACATATATAATATGACATCTTGTCACTTTGTATACTTGGGATAAAGAATTTGGCCCGTTTTAAAGTGTCTTTTCGACAGAAGACATTGCCAACTCGAACAACACGGAATATCACAGATGAATTATGAGATAGCAGCTGTATACTGTCAGTATTCAGAATGCATTTATAGTCGAATTGATTAGAATTATTGACAATCTTTTGGAGGGCATGCGTCCGATTATGCATAAAAGCACGCGATATGTAGGATAGAAAATGCACGTGTTCTTTAGAAAATATCCTGAAAACATTCACGAAGGATAATCGTGAAGATGCATAATATTATACGTTACGTTATAATCTCTACATTGTAACAAGCAAACTTTCTTGATTACAAAAAATTTAAAAAACTTAAGTAGTGATATAATTATTTTTCTGATGTATCGGATTTATCATTTTGTGTGTCATAGTAATGTAATCAAAATCATATCTTAAATTTTGTTAATTTCTTAGATATTTTTTCTAATATTTATATAAATTCATATAAATGTAGTACAAAGAATATAATATATTTGAGTAATAGCTTGCAATACTTTTTCAGTATGTTAGAAAATTTTTTTTTTTGAATAGTTATGTGTCAAATAATACTGTGAAGTTAAATTTAATTCAAATCCAACTCAACTATCACCATAAAACAAATGAATGAACAAATGTCTGAAACAAAGTTTTACTAAGAAATTCGCCAATGTGATTAAAGAGAGTATGTAAAGTGATCTATAGTCTGGCATCAGTTGTGACAATTAGAAAAATATGTGCAACGTTATATAATTTATTAATCTAGCGCTAATCTAATTACAAATGCATGAGTATGATATAACTACATTGAAAAAAAAAATTCATTAAATCAATCTTAATACACATTTCTTTAAATAGTTACATATTAAATAGTTACATATTAAATAAATATTTACTTACAGTAAATAAACATTTACTCAATAAAATAAATGAATCAAATAATTGAATCAAATTCATGATTTTTATGTTAATAAATATATATTTAATAAATATATTTATTTGTTAGAACTATTTAAATAAATATTTATTAAAATATAGTATTTTTTAGTGTAACTTCGAAAGACGCGGATATTGTACAAAAATAATTTTCTCATTTCTGTTAACAATGGAGCATCATTAAAATATAAATATATATATATCTATATATATATAATGTTATGAAATCGGTTTCCTAAATAATCATTCTTCTTGACTCATCTGCTGTCGACACTAAGTTTTATTAAAAGTATATTTCGCTTTCAAACCGACATTTGATTTCAATATTAGATATGGTAGTCGGTAATGTCGGCATAGTCACTACGTGCAACTGGCTGAAGATTCACGACGATCCACTTATTATCACTTCGTACATGACGTTCACCATGGCAACTTGCCACGATCCTGAATCCTACTGGATTTGTTTCACGATATACGACCGATTAGTCATGCCGTTACACTCCAGATCTAATCCCAATATACGATTGTAAGCAAAATGTCAGCAAAATGTAATATGTCTTCATTGTTTATTATTTGTTTTTTTAATTTATTTAGTTGATAATTTATTCGTTAATTTATATTTATAGCAATACTTATCATTTAATTGCAAATAATACATATATCAAGAAGTGCATATGCATTATTTATTTAGAAAAGTAATTTATTATGATAATTAAAATTTATAAAATATAAATTAAATAATTATAAAAGGAATATAAAATGTGATAATATAATTTTGTATAAGAAACATATAATATAATATAATACATAACATATAATATAATAACAGAAGAATGAAATAATAATTTATTATTATAATTAATAATAATTTATTAATTCTTCAATATTTATATATTGAGAAATCGAAAAAGATATAACACAGTAAGAGATCTTTTTCAAGTTCGTCTATAAATTCAAAATAAGTAAGTCGCGATGGCGCGACATATTTAAATTTAAAATAAGATAAAATTTTTGTTTGGAAGCTTGGTGAAGATCGAAAGATATAAATGCGAAGAAAGTGTAAAAATATAATCCGCCTTCATGTATACACATATTTCAAGATTATTCGTAGTTAGGTATAAAAGTTATAACGCGCAAAAAATATTATTATTGAGAAATACAATAAAAAGATTTTGCGAGGAATTTAATAAATAGAAAGCATGAAAGGATTAAAATTTGTCTAACAGTTAGTATTTCTTATAAAAATAAATGAAAAAAAGCATAATTACATACATAATAAAAAAACATAATAAAAAAAAATATTAAAGTTGCATAGACGAAATAAAGTTAAGTTAAAAATAAAATATTTCTGATTAATTAATACATATAATTTCTTTCTTATACATTTTTTCCAATATTTGATATTTTTGAAAAAGCAATATTTCTTAAACATATTCTAATTATATAAATGACAAAAAAATTAAAAAATATTTGTGATTTTATATATACATGACAAAATAAATCTCAGATTTTAAAAGAAGAACGAATATGAGAACGTTTTGGTAACTGCGAGAGTAAATTTTAAAGGTTCTCGCAATGTCTCCTCTCTCTGATTCATCTTCTCCGAAATAGTCAAATTTAAATCGGAACGAATCAAGCAGATGCTCACCTTCCAGTAGTGGAGCGGATACGGCAGGTCACTGCACCGCGGCCTGCATTTTCAGTGTCCACAGTAATGCAATATTCTTCGCCCTGAGCCAAAGTGTGCTGAATACCCTCTTTAATTTTACAATTGTTCGCTGAGCCGATAGATGTGCTTTGCACGGTCACCGGACTGTTCGGCACTTCCTTACCACCGTATTTCACGTTGACCTTGTAGCGACCGCAGTCGTCCGGCAGATAAGTTGCCTTATACTTTCCGTCGCCGAGATCCTGCACTACTACCTTACGCGGCACTTGATCTGGTCCCTGAAAGAAGAATTCAGGAAGGCATTAATTGCGAAAATATCGGTAAGAACGATTGGTCATACATCTTCTTTAATTATTCCCGAGTCATTTAGTACGTAGATTAATATAAATCTTTCTTATAAGAATAATCAAATTAAATTATAATTTTTAGAACTATCTATATTGCTCGTTACGATCGTCATAGCCACGGCACTGATTATATTTGCGTTCAAATTGAATATAATAATAAATATGATTGACTGTTATGATGGTTGGCAAAAATCATCATAAGTTTTGATTGGTGTACATACATATATGTAACTAGTATAGGGACAATTTGGACAATTTATCAAGATACGAAAATATAATAGGTCAACTTATTGGCGATATTAAAAACTTTCTACACAATACATTTAAACCAGACAAAGAAACTAAACTGTTTATTGAGCAGTTGAATGTAATTGATTGAATCTATAAAAAAAGACCCAATTATATTCAATCGCTTGGCGAGCAGGTTGATGTTTTGCTAACTCTTAAACGTATCTAATATTTCATATATCTTGATTTATGTGTTTTTCCATCACACATTTTATTACAATTTGAAAAGAATAGCTTAGTCTTGTATAATCTTTATACATTTTCTTGTTTTGTACATATATTAATGCAAATTAATGAACATCTAATTTTTGTGTTGGATTATGTAATTATATAATTTTAAATACCTATTAATAATTATAATAATTAAAAAATTCAAATATGTCCAGATATAAAGGTCAAATCAATTTTAATTGCCAAGTTAATACATACAATATATTTTCATAAGTGTACAATAATATCAATATTTTATAAAATAAATTCGAATATTTTTTTTGTTGTATCATTGATATTGTGCGCGAATAAAAAAATATATAAAATTATTATATTTTGAAGATTTTGTTATAATTAAAAATAACTGAAAATTTTTGTAAAAGTAATTGAATTCTAAAAGGATGATTATTACTTCATTTAAAATATTATTCAACGTCCAATGTTTTTGTCAATGAGATATTTAACAAATTCAAGATGTCGGATAACTGCTTTCTTATAATAATTTCATCAGCATCCATGATCTATTGTAGGTTTCCAAAATTATTTTAAAAAATTCATTTAGTTTTATAATTTGTAATTTAATTGTGTTTTATTCTTGATAGTTTTGATACGAAGCAATATTTGCGAGAACCTTTTATATATTTACCTGAAAAAAAATGAATTATTTTTAATAATATTAATAAGTTTAAGGCTATTAAAAAAAAACATATAAATTTTTGTTTTCTCATTCGAAATCAAATATATAAATATAAAATATTAAACGCTTGATACAAAATAGGAATAGAAAGAAATAAAAATTGGCAATGAGAGTCAAGCGTGATAATAAAACTTTTTGCGAGACCCTATACTTACCACAACTTGCACTTCAAGATCGCCGTAACCAGCATTAGAAGTGTCCACGATGAAGTCAATCGGGAAGGAGGCAGTGCAAAAGGGTGCCACCCCGGGACCCGACAAAGTTACCTTGTTTGGCTCTACGAAGGGCAGAACTTTCACATCGAACGGACTGCCGTTGATATTGTCATCATCAAAAGTAACATCAAGTCGCACATTACTTCCAGCAGGCGGTGGCTGATACGTCACTTCGTACAGGCCGTCACCTTTGCTCTTGATTTGAGGCTCCTGTCCCAAGTTAGGCGACATGCGTACTTTCACCGGTGCCTGTTTGTCGCATTTTGATGCATCTACCGTGAATTTGGCGGGCACACCCTCACGTACCATGTGCAGACCGGGTCCGTAAGCGATCACATTCTTTTTCGGCGATATAACTTTGATCTTGAATGGCGAACCGGGTATGCTCTGTTCAGCAAATTTAATGTTGATTTCGTAATCACCAAGTTCCCTGGTAACGTATTCGACATCGCAGGAACCATCCCATTTTTCCCTGGCTTCCGCTCTGACCTCTCCGTCACCCGTAATCGACACACCCAAACCACCATTACCAGCTCCTGAAAGAAGATCGCATACATGCTATTTCTTTCTACATAAAAATATTCGCTACATAAAAATATTTCCCCCTTCTATATGATAATTATTATTATAATAATTATTATGTTCTAAATTATACAATTTGATAGATAGTATAAAATTACAGTATTTTAAGAATTTGATCAAATTATTGGCTTACAAACCTTTAGTCTCCACCGTAAAATAGTTTGTTTTGTCCGTGATGCCTTGCTCCAAACCAGGACCATATGCACGGCACTTACTGGGATCGGAAGCGCGTTGTACGTTGACGGAGAATGGTGAACCCGGAATGGGCACGTTGTCATAGAGAATGTCGATGGTGTAGCAACCCTCCTCGAAAGGCGTGTAACTGACGCAGTAGGTGCCATCACCCTGGGGGATGATGAGCTTCTCGGTTTTACCGCCACTGGGATTATTTATGATACAGGACACCTTACCGTCATCAGTCTTTGACTTGGTGATGTCTCTCGTGTCTATTGTGAATGATGTTTGCTTGTTCACGAATAAACCTGCAAAACGCGATAACACGATATGATTAAGTGAAAACTCGAATGCTTTTTTTCTTTTTTTTTTTTTGACAAATGCATTTATACACATACATATATGAAATAGTAATATTTTTAAATTAAACTTTGTCATTCTAAAAAATTATATATATCTTAAATTATATATTTTCATGCGTTAAAAATTCGAGATTTATATTTGATAATGAAGTATTTTTGTAATACACAGAAAGACTAAAGTATTTAAAAATTTAGCTAGATATAAAATCTGAAAATAACTTTGTTGGATATCGAAATAATAGTGTAGAGTGTTTAAGAATGATGAGCAATGCTACAAAAAATTTTGACATTCCAACAAATTTGAGTGTTTTATATAATTATTTTGATGATTCAATATATAAAATTATTTTTAGACCTGTATTTGATTAAATTTTTAGATACTTCAGAAAAACTGTTCTTTTAATATAGAAACTGTAGATTTCTTCAAAATTAAATTTTATAATAGCGAAGATATATTTATAGTCTTGTATTTTTAATTTAGCATAATTTCTTAACAGATTGAAATTTAACATAAAATAGTAATATAAAATTGTACATATCTTTAATAAATTTTAATATTAAATTTATCAAACTTTTATTATTTATATTACTAATACCTCGTAATAAATTTAATAGGTGTATAATTTTTAAATATATTTCTACAATATTATGTTCCTGATCGTTTTTGTGATTTAATTAAACATCTATTTGTTTTAAACAATATGTAGTATCTAATTTAATAAATTATTTATTAAAATGACAATGCATAAGCGCATATTGCAAAACGTAATTGCAGTCTCTAAATTTAACACAGAACAAATCACAATAATATATAAGATTATTATTTGTGGCATACTGGATTTTAAACTAAAAATGAGGCCATGCTCGTAGAAAGAAATAAATTTAAATTATTGTTTCATACATACTTTTTACAAACATGCCCTCTAGTATTCTTCATTCAAGTGTCTTACAACAAGTATGTATGTTAAAATATGATTACGATCAAAAAATCCAAAGCAGGGAATGTCATGATAACTAACGATAAAAGTGCAATCATGACACACATGCATCGCAACATCAACGCGTCTCAGAATAATTATCGGGATTTTCTATCGAATCTTTTTCTATCGATAAAAATATTTTCCTCATCATAGTCGCAATGAGTTTTTCTCAAGATCAAATAATCACAACATTTGTGCAACTTAAAAAATTCGTTTCATATATACACGAATATCTAATGTGTGCATGTTCCTTAAAAATCAATCTCGACAAAATCTCGATGATCGAAAAACAATCCTTTAAAGCTATTCCTACAAAATCCCGAGACGCGTTACAAAACTCATCACGCAAATTAGAGACGAGCAGGTCACAGCACTCTCTCAATTTCCAATCACAAAACGATTTTCGTGCTGACGTCCTTAACGGTACCGTGTGGCTGGATGCCGTTCCCGCTGACTCTGATTTTGGATAGGTCCGCATCCGGAACGACAATGGCCTGGAAAGGGGAGCCCGGCACGTGTTGTTCGTTGAAAGTGATGTTGATACCGTAGTCACCGGTCTCAGTGGGTAGGTAAGCGACGGAGCAGGTGCCATCGCCGTTGTCCCTGCAATTTATCGCGGCTTCGCAAGGACCCTCGACGGTCACACCGAGACCACCTTGGCCAGCTCCACGCGTGTCGATCACGAACTCGGCCGGCTTGTTCACCACACCGTGAGAGAGACCAGGTCCCGAAGCGCGCACCTTGCTCGGATCAGAGCCATGAACACAGGTCAGCCGATACGGCTGATTCGAGATTGGCTCGCCGCCGAAGCTGATTCCCAGCAGATACTCGCCTAGCTCGGTAGGAGTAAAGTTAACCAGGTAGCCCTCGTGAGTCGGCACCACGTGCGCCTTGACCCGATTGCCGGACGGAGTCGTGATCGCCACCTGGAAGTCCGCCGCCCTGCCCGCCTCCTGCGTTATCACGCGGAATTGCTGCAGGCTGTTCACCGGGGCCGCTGCGAGGACGTTTGCGGGTTCTCGTGGTGAGCCGCGATGCATTTTCGCTTGTGCTTACGCGACGGGACGACTGCCCGTGAGCAACGAATGGACGTCGCGCCGATTTGCTGGTGAAATTATCATTGATTCTTGTCGAAGAGATGATTGAAGAAAAATTAAATAATGCTCTTTAAAACTTGTTGAGTGATTCACTCTTCAAAGTGTATTCTGCTCCAAAAAATTTAGAGGATGAACTAAATATGCAAGCATGATCGAGAGATTTGGACGATTAATTATACTTTACGATCAACATTCACCAGCAAGTGACGGCCGGACATTCATTGCGCAAAGCCTATCATAACGTTAGATTTCAAATACTGGATATGCATCAAGTTGTGAGAGAAAGCCACTTGTTACATACATAAGCCCACAATGCGCGTGTAAATTAGGCAGAGCGTATTCCAAATAAAAGAATCTCTCGCCGTTACGAAACTGATAACGTGTCTTAGTTAAAAGTGCATTCAGTTACAATAAATATCCAGCGTGCAGAAATAATTATTTGTTCTTTACATTATTTATTCTTTATTATTATGTCAATATGATTATGTTGCAAATCCGAAAAATAATCGACACTATGATAAAATTTATTTAAATACATATGTACGTGTATTATTCCAACTTCCGACTGTAAGTGGCACTTCTCTCTCTCTTTCTCTCTCTCTCTCTCTCTCTCTCTCTCTCTCTCTCTCTCTCTTATTTTGATTTATTTACTTTCTAAAACTTTTAGAATGAACTGTCATTCTAGAGAGTAAAATCTCATCCTTAAAGATTGAAAATTGAGCCACTCTTTTTCATGACTGGTCAATTCATTCTTTAGAGTAAAATTCCACTCTAGAGAATTTAGAGAGCATATGATTCTTTGCATATGTAGCCTTGTGATTCTAATTAATTATTCATTATTTATTATTATAGAAATGTATTAATTTTTCTTGGACACATTGCTTTGAATTTTATCGTGACACATTCAATGTTAGGAGCTGCCTTCCTTCCAGGTAAAGTCAATCGAAGGAGTAACGCGTGGAGCATCGAAGTGCAATATTTTTAGACAAAACGCGAATTGTGTGCGTGTCAACTGTGGGGAATTCGCGAGCGCCGTTATAAATAAAACATCGCACTGGTTCACACTCCAGCAAAACATCCGAGGAGAGACCTTGGTAAAATATATTTCGAAAATCTAGGCTAGATAACGCCCCGGGAAATGTTCCCAAAAAGAATATCAGCCATATGCCATGAGACGAGAATTATCTTCTCAATGACCGCTGGAAGGAGCACGATTTTGGCACGATTCATTTTCGAACTAATGCATTGCTGATATACCTACCTAAGTGCAAGATTTTATTTTAATCATAAAATTGCACTCTTATTATTCCTTCTCAAACTGCGCTTACAAATTACTAAATTAAAATTTAATATATAAAATAATAAACATAAAATTTTTACTATGAAAAAATTATTTATTATACACTCAAACCAGATATATAACGCAATATATAATGATAAATAACGATAAATGTCTTTGGTTATTTCTTGTTAATAGTCTATTTAAATAATAAAAAATAAATTCCTCTAAATTCCTTAGGGTGAATTCTCACTCCAAAAGAATGAAAATTCTACCATTCTCGAAAAAGAATAACTGAATTTTCACTTCTTTGGAGGGAGATTTCATTCTTTTGGAATGACATTCACTTCAAAGAATTTAGATAATACACTATGCATATACTCGTATTACATTATCAATTAAGTTAATTTATAAATCCAACATATTGTAGTAATTAAAAAAATAAAATAATATTATATTTTACTTAATATGTATTATAAAAATAAAAAAGAATAATAATAATAAAAGGCTACAAAACACGCTATCAAGTTTATTATCATTTTAAACGATGCGATATTACATTTAAGAGTATTCAACTATTGTCCCACTTTCATGGGACAAAATGTTGCATATAATATCTTGGTTTGAGCATATATATGTGATTAGTAACACATTTAATTAAATCTGATTTTAAATAAACCGATACAGTATTCGAAATATTAAGCAACACTTAAAAAATTTTCAGTAATTGTACTCACTTGGTGCCAGACCATCCACTTTAACCTTGGACACATCCACATGAGGCTGAACGTTGACCTTAATGGGGCATTGAGGTACCTTCAATCCGCCATAATTGAGATTCACCGTATAGTTTCCTGGCTGTGGGGGCATGTAGTCCACGACGTACGTGCCATCCTCATTATCCGTTAACGAAATTGGAAGTTCTCGGCCTTCAGGATTCACCATTTTAATGTCCAATTTACCGGGGCCAGCCTCACGACAGTCGACGTTGAAATGTGTGGGAACATTAGATTTTACACCTTTCTCAAGACCGGGGCCAAAGGCGGAGACCATAGCAGGATTCAAGGGCGAAGCTATTTTAACTCTGTATGGAGATTTTTTCGTGGCCACTCCGCCATAATTCACCTAAAGAAAAAGATATCTTTAAGAACAATGTTATGCAGAGATACTTATGTAGAGATACTTATTTTTTCTATACCTATAAATAGATACAATTTTTGTGTACCGGTACTTACATTTACGCATAATTTAATTACTTTTTAGATAATACTTTTTACTAAATGCACATCCAACGCGCGGACATGTTAAACTTACTTGCATAAAATTTTTTACGTATATACATATAAAATGCATATATAATACATAAATATTATGTGCGGATACATGAAATCATAAATGCCTATTTATTCTGAAGCTTTATATTAATAAATAAAAGTATTTGTACCTAAGTACAAGTATACTTTAGATAAAATACCTATACTTAGACATTTTATTTTTCTAATACCTGTATCTTAATATATTTCTTTTAAAGTATCTATATTTGTACCTTATAAGTAGTAATTTGCTAAACACAAAGCATCTTGCATAATACTATTTAAGAAATCAAATTACACTGAAACTTCATAAGTCACGCTTTTATTGAGTATTTTATTGAGCATATTTTTGAGATTTCTCAAATATTTTTTTTTTAAGTTACAAGGTTTGCGAAAACTTCATAAGCTCGTAGTTGATCTTAACATTTTATACAATATTTTGTGTATTTATTTTAATTTGACTTTAAAACTGAGATTTTATTCTGCTTAAAAAATTCACCCTACTTTAGTCTATTCAAAAACAGCATGTTTTAAAAAATCATCACAAACATATAAGCAGTAAAAGTTCGGTTCAAGATTTTAGAAATCAATATTCTAGAATTGTACCATCACAACATGCGGAGAGCTAGATATAGGTGTGTAATACGCTTGAACAGTGCCGTTCCGGTTGTCGCCTAATCTAAGAGGAACTTCTTTTCCAAGAGCATCCTGAATAGCAACTTCCAGAGCCGCCTGACCAGCTTCTCTCGCATCAATCGTAAAATTCGTAGGTTCGTCTTTGGCAACACCTTCTGGCTGAATTC
>NW_017259535.1:1029152-1032464 GCF_001594045.1 Atta colombica | reverse complement strand
CTCCGCCATAATTCACCTAAAGAAAAAGATATCTTTAAGAACAATGTTATGCAGAGATACTTATGTAGAGATACTTATTTTTTCTATACCTATAAATAGATACAATTTTTGTGTACCGGTACTTACATTTACGCATAATTTAATTACTTTTTAGATAATACTTTTTACTAAATGCACATCCAACGCGCGGACATGTTAAACTTACTTGCATAAAATTTTTTACGTATATACATATAAAATGCATATATAATACATAAATATTATGTGCGGATACATGAAATCATAAATGCCTATTTATTCTGAAGCTTTATATTAATAAATAAAAGTATTTGTACCTAAGTACAAGTATACTTTAGATAAAATACCTATACTTAGACATTTTATTTTTCTAATACCTGTATCTTAATATATTTCTTTTAAAGTATCTATATTTGTACCTTATAAGTAGTAATTTGCTAAACACAAAGCATCTTGCATAATACTATTTAAGAAATCAAATTACACTGAAACTTCATAAGTCACGCTTTTATTGAGTATTTTATTGAGCATATTTTTGAGATTTCTCAAATATTTTTTTTTTAAGTTACAAGGTTTGCGAAAACTTCATAAGCTCGTAGTTGATCTTAACATTTTATACAATATTTTGTGTATTTATTTTAATTTGACTTTAAAACTGAGATTTTATTCTGCTTAAAAAATTCACCCTACTTTAGTCTATTCAAAAACAGCATGTTTTAAAAAATCATCACAAACATATAAGCAGTAAAAGTTCGGTTCAAGATTTTAGAAATCAATATTCTAGAATTGTACCATCACAACATGCGGAGAGCTAGATATAGGTGTGTAATACGCTTGAACAGTGCCGTTCCGGTTGTCGCCTAATCTAAGAGGAACTTCTTTTCCAAGAGCATCCTGAATAGCAACTTCCAGAGCCGCCTGACCAGCTTCTCTCGCATCAATCGTAAAATTCGTAGGTTCGTCTTTGGCAACACCTTCTGGCTGAATTCCTGGTCCATAAACTTCAACCTATATACAAAGCATATATATTCGATATCTTTCTTGTCCAAGTCAATAAAAAAAGCAATTATTTGTTATCATTTGTTTATTTAGTTAGTATATTAAAATTATTTCATGTGAAAACCTGTAAAATTTATTACATATACATATATAATACTATATACACAATATTAAATATATATACATTAAAATTTATATTAAAAAAAATTATATAAAAAAAAATTATATACAAAGAAATGTTAATAGTGAAATGAAGACTCGAATTTACCTTCTCTGGATCAAAATCGGTCTTCGGCGAAATAGTCGCGATATAAGGCGATTTAGGGATGTCCTCGTTATCGCAGAGGATATGGACCGCGTATTGGCCTGGCGCGGTGGGTAGGTAAGAAACATCGGCGGTTCCATCGCCATTATCGTTGCATTCTATCTTCGCTTTGGATGGACCTTCGATGGAGAAACCAAGGGCACCAGTCTCACCGTTTGTGTTTACTGTAAATTTCGCTGGATGACCGACGACACCGGTGTGCAAACCAGGTCCAAAAGCCTTGATGTTGGACTCCTTATAAGGACCTACATTGACTTCAAAGGGCGACTTGGAAATCTCTCTACCGCCATATGTGATCATTACTACGTGACGGCCTTCCTTAACCGGCGTATAATGGCATTTGTAAGTCATAGCGTCGGTTTTGGACATTCTAAAGTAATTCAATGTCATTGATTAAATCGATAACTAAATTTAGCAAAATATCTCGTACAAGATATTCTAATATATTTACTCTATTTTATATTTTTTTTTGTTTTACAAATTTGAATAAACAAAATTTTTATAATTTCATTTACAATTCTTACAATTCTTGACAATTGTTGAGTTTTGTCTTATTAACTTTTAATGGAATATAGCGTTTTCTATTCATCTATGTTTGATTTTTTTCATTAACATATAAAAAAATTATATAAAAATAATAAAATATAAAAACAAGAAATGTGACATAAATGAAATTTTAAAAGTAACAAAGTGTTTTTACAAACTAAAATAATAAGAACTTACTGCACTGGTTGACTGACGCCTCCCGGACCGATTACGCGAATGTCCGGTACACCCTCACCAGCATCCTTAGTGAGGACAATGAAGTCGGCGATGTCCTGGACGCGGACGCCAGTAGGCAACAACCCTCGTCCGTACGCTCTACATTTCTTCGCATCGGAAACTGGTGCAATGTTTACACCAATGGGACTTCTAGGTATGGGTTTGCCGGCAAAGAATATGTTGACGGAATGTAGACCCGTCACTGGCGATACGTACTCGCATCTCCAGACATCTGGCGAGGTCTGACGCAGCTTTACTGATGTAGTTTTATTACCCTGTAATAAAATCATATATAAAAATATTTGATATATAATAAAATAGTAAGATTCATTGTAATAATATAATTTAATTATGTATAATAAGAATAATAACAAGCTCTACAGAATATAAATCTTCTCTAAAGAATGCTATGTTAAACGTTTAACTGGCAGAATGTTCACAAGGACTTTCGATGTAAAAGACATCATTTTTTACCTGCGGATCTAAGATGATAACTTCAGGCACACCGCGACCGGCGTCCTTTGTAAAAATATCGAAGAAAGTAGGTCTATTCACGACGACTCCTTCCGGTTGCAGACCCGGTCCGCTTGCCGTGACTTTGCTTGGATCACCAGCGTGTCCTTCGACATTAACGGTGTATGGACTCTTCGGAATCTCTCTGCCAGCGAAGAGTACCTTTACTTTGTGCGGACCTTCCATTTTTGGAGTATATGACACGGAGTATGTCAGGTTTCTATCCTTGTTGAATCTGATATCGACCTTGAAAACGAAATCGAGTCATCATCATTAAAATATAATGTGAGAAGTAAAAATGGTGTTCGTTCAACTTGTATAGTATATCGAAGTTGAAAATTATCTGAATGTATGAATTATACTTGTAGTATAACTCGTACATTCAGATAATGCGTAATAGTCACACGGCACATAAATAGTCATTACATCACATGTGTCCACGTCCTGTGGCGTAATTATCATGATTGCGATAAACATTTGCCGACTTCCGACAATGTGCTCAATAGATTCTGTTGAGACTATGTATATCTACTTAATATTAAAAAAAAAAATTTGTAAGTCTGATTTCTAATAAAATAAAAAATTATCTTTGTTCTTAACAATAATTTTTTGCCATCTTCGATTTTTGTCTTGATAATCAAATAAATTAAAAAAATATTATTAATATTTCTAACTGAAATAAATCAAATTAGTCA
>NW_017259535.1:1007419-1029055 GCF_001594045.1 Atta colombica | reverse complement strand
TATATATATCGATGTAATTTTTTATATGTATTGTCAATTGATATTTACTGAAAAAAATTCTCATTTCGGATTCATGAAAGAATTGTAAAAAAAATTATTCTCAATCTTTGGAAATATTTAGAATATAAAAAACTATTCTAAATCTTTCTTTGGAAACAATTTACTTAATTCAAACCAATCTTTTAAGATATCAAAATATTGGGAGTAATTAAATTAATAAATTAGTTCGGTCCGTTTCCCTAAAGATAGCTCCAGCTGTTGTGAATGGTTCATAGTGACAGCTAATTTTGGCAGTTTCAAAGAGGTTAAACATCTGCTAATAATATTCAGTTTATATCATTTGAGTTTCATATAAAAACCTTGATTTTTATTGTGTTTGAAAGGTCGAATTTTGTGTTAACCAAGCAACATTTGCGGGAGGTTTTGATTTTCTGCTTTAATTGGAAGAAAAGTGCGGCTGAAGCCCATCGAATGCTTGTCGAAGTTTATGGTGACACTGCTCCAACTGATAAATCATATAGGGAATGGTTTCGACGTTTCAAGGATGGAGATTTCAGCGTTGAAGACAAGCCTCGCTTTGGACAGCCAAAAAAATTCAAAAACAAAGAATTAGAGACATTACTCGAAGAAAAACGCAAGAGGAACTTGCAGAATCATTGGGGGTAACTCAACCAACCGTTTCTGTACGACTGATTCCATGGGACTCATTCTATGGGAGTGATTCAAAAACAAGGAAATTGGGTGCTTTATGAACTGAAACCGAGAGATGTTGAAAGGCGATTTTTCACTTGCAAACAGCTGATTCAAAGACAACAGAGAAAAGGTTTTTTGCATCGGATTGTGACTGGAGATGAGAAGTGGATATTCTACAACCTCAAGAAAAAATACTATGCTAAGCCCAGTCAATCGTTGCCATCGACCTCAACATCAACACTACAGTCGAACATTCATAATTCGAAGATCATTCTCTGTATCTGGTGGGATCACAAGGGTCTTGTTTACTATGAGCTGCTGAAACCTGGTGATTCTATTATGGGCGATTGGTATCGGCTACAATTGATTCGTTTGAACCGTGCATTGTGAGAAAAACGGCTGGAATACGAGCAAAGACATAATAAAGTTATTCTTCTTCATGACGCTCGGTCTCATGTCGCTAAAGTCGTAAAAAAATATTTGGAAATGCTCAAATGGGATGTTTTATCACACCCGCCGTATTCTCCGGATATTGCTCTTTCTGATTACTAGTTGTTCCGAAGGATGCAGCAAATCACCAGTTCACTTCTTTCGCAGAAATCGAAAATTGGATCGCCTCCAAAGACGAGTCATTTTTTCGAAATGGAATTCGAAAATTGCCTGAGAGATGAGAAAAAGTAGGCAGCGATGGACAATACTTTAATTGATCTGTTCATTCATTTTGTTTTGAAATAAATGCACAAAAAAACGGATCGAACTAATTTGTACTCCCAATATAATATTTTTAATATATATTTGAATATATGATTAAATGCTTTTTTAGGGCCTTACCGGTAACTTATTCCCTTTTGGATCATCGACGATAACATCAACGTTACCCTTACCGGCGGAGAAGGTTTCCACAGTGAAATTGGCAGGAGCACCAACGATTGAACCGGTTGGTTCTATACCGGGACCATAAGCACGTACTCTGCACAAGAAAATACCGTGAGAAAAGACATTTTGCGAGCTACCAGTCAGTGGCCGCGATGTTGTTACATCAATACGTTAAATAAATCCATTTGCCAGACGGTTACAAGCGTTGCTTTGCGCGATTTGCGTCGTTCTTTTCCAAAACAAATTTGCAAGCGCGCGACATTTTGCAGACTTGCGGACACTCATTATCCGGTTAGTTCAATTCGTGAAACTTTCACGTATACACGTATGTACAGAGAGATTAATTAATAGTATTACACACTCTCTAAATTCTTTAAAGTAAAATCACTCTAAAGAGTGACAGTTGAGTCAGTCTTGAAAAAGGATTTAAGAGTGAGAGTTCACTCTATGGAGTAATAATTCATTATAAAAATTTTAGATAGTTTAGATAGAAGCTTTTTGAAAAAAGAAATCTATCTAATTTGCAAAACTCGATAAGCTATAAAATTATTATCAATATCGTAATCATATCGTTAATCAAACCTTCGCTCGTTTTCTCTTCAGGAAGTTTGCAAATCGTGTATTCGCTAACCGCGCACTA
This sequence comes from Atta colombica, assembly GCF_001594045.1. NCBI lineage: Eukaryota > Metazoa > Arthropoda > Insecta > Hymenoptera > Formicidae > Atta > Atta colombica. Next base: position 1,026,846 of record NW_017259535.1, on the reverse strand, counting down.
CGCAGTTTACTTACTCTATCAAGCGTTTACGTACATATATACAAAGGAAAAATTAGGAGTGTTGGGTTAAGAGGTAGATCTCATCAAGGCGGTGGACATTAATTGCGCAAAAACCGTTATACGTCACAATACATGATCATTGCGCGACTTACCGCGGCGGTGGGATGCTGCGACCGAGAAATGAAATAAATTGATTAATTAATCACAATCACTGTAACAGAGATCTACGCGCGCACTTCATCTCTTATATTTCTACTAAATACTATGCCATCAAAATGTAAAAAAAAAAAGATCATTTGTAATCGTATCAAATCACCCTTGAACAATCAAAATTATAATAAACAGCATAGATTGTAACATTTTTTGTGAACAATGTAATTTTAGGAAATGAAAAAATCATATAAGCAGGGTTGGGTATAAGTTAATGTTTATTTTTAACTGAATAAAGTTAATGGCTTTACAAAATTAATAAAGTTAAGTTAAAAGTTGAAGGAATAAAAAATTAACTTAACGTAAGTTAAGTCAATATTGAATTAACTTAAATTTAAAAAAAAGTTAATTTTGAAAAAAATGGTTTTTTAGATCATATTGTCCTAATTTTTTTTTAAATGAGATTAAATACAATGTAGATTATTAAGTAAATTAAATTTTTAATTTTTTTATTCATGTGTGATATAAATATATAACACATAATTATATAAGTTATATAACTTTAAAAAACAACCAGCACATAGAGAAGATATGAGATCAATGATTACTTTTTAATAAGTCTTAAGTCATAAGAAATTGACCAATTACAATCGAATGCGAGAAGAATATTTGACTGTAATTGGTCAATTTCTTATGATTTAAGGCTTAAAATATCTATTGTAGATTCGGTTAAGGCTTATGGCATAAGGCATAACCACAAAAACCAGAGGGCTGTATTAGCATCTTAAGAAATTACTTAAAATAGTCTTAAAATATGAAACGAAGATTACAAATATACATCCTTAATCTTATTATATATTATTATTTTTCTAAGATATTTAAAAAAGATAAAAGAATTTTTTAACTTAAAAAAAAGTTAAAAAGTTAACGTTTAAAAGTAACTTAGTTAAGTTAAAAGTTTAATGCATTTAAAATTAACTAAGTTAAGTTATTAACTTTTTAACTTTTAACGTTTTAACTAGTTACTACCCAATCCTGCATATAAAGTATTTAAAACAAAGGAAATTTGCAATGAATAAATACAAAAATAAATACATAATATAAAACCATGATAACGCTTTAAAAAATAAAGTTTTTATTTCTACCTGTTTGGGTTCGTGCGGGCGCGCAGAGGTGCACCTGGTTTTAATTTTGCACTGGGATATTGTGATAGATATGTCATCATCGACATCTCATCGATGTTTGGATTTACCATTTCTTCGGGTTTAATGAGCTGCAATGAGAATGATATAATTTATGGAACGTTTCTTAGTCATGGGATTAAAAATTAATTTTTCGATATTGATATCTTCTAATTTTTATGATGTTATATTATAACTCTTAATAAAAATGTAATAGTTTATGTTTTTATATGATAATTTTTAAATATATGATTTTCGTTTTAACATCTATTATTGTGGCTGTATGCTCTCTATTATTTATATTTGTATTTATATTTTGTATTTTTGAGCCACCTTCAAACATTTAAATAAAAATTAAAATAACTTGTTACTTTTTTATTATAAATGAGTACAATATCAAATAAATTTATGTAATGTCTTTAAGAAGTTACATGTCATTTTTCTATTATGAATATAATATTACATGAAAAAGCTAATTGCTGGAAAAAGGGCCTAAGTAGAATTGTGCCTTTTTTCCGCCCATCCTCTCAATTAACAAAGTTTAGTGTAGTATTAATTAATCAAGCCTAGCCTTCTTTATTCCGTCATTCTTTAATTCGTTTAAAATCGAATGAATATACATTGTAATATATAATATTGCGGCAAACCTGAGGAATATTGAGCCAGTCATCAGCGAGGCCCATCGCTTCGGACGCGTTCTGGACCGCATCTTTTGGATTCCAATCCCGCCAATCCGGGCAAAGGCCAGGTGCGACCGCGTCAACAAGCGCACCCACCGCGCGGCCGTCGTTCCAATCGGAGGTAAAGTTCGAGATCGGCAGATCCGGCACCTTCGATTGGATCCAATGCATCAGCCTTTGCTTCGGGGTAGCGCCCTTGTCCTCGCCGTCGTCGCCTTCCCACATGGGCATAGAGATCGAATAGTGCAGGATCAGGGTCCATATTAAACCGAGAATCAACTTTAATTTACAGTCTACAATGTCCGAAGAATCTGCGAAATAAAAGAGAGAAGAAAGATTAATTTTCTGCGTAAGCAAGCTCCATATAAAGCTCTTTCACAAAAATTCAATTTAATATTAAAGCCAACTTAATATTAAAAATTATTTAAAAACACTAAAGAACAGTGTTTTTAATACAAAAGAAGTAATTAATCACTCTCTTCCAATATTAAATTTCTATAAGGGTAAACTATATATTCTGTTGTTGGATAGATAATATTGAAACATTGGCTGTAATTCAAATATGTTATATTTGTTATGAATTCTTTTTCTTAATTTTTAGCAGTATCGATTAACAAAACATTGTTATTAGCGAAAGATTAATTTTACTATCATATTTAATGTAAAGGTTTCTTTTTATTTTATGATACTGCGAAATAAGTTCACAAGTTTAAAGAAAAGAAATTTTATTTTAAAATTGCTATCACATTTCTAAATACGCACATACATACGGTATGAGTCATACTTAATTCATAAAAATTGTCAGCTAAAAATTTATTATTCATGAGTAATTTCCTTTCTTTCGCGAAGAGATTTCACTGACTGTGAGTTTTCCTTTCAGTTGCGTAAAGTCTTATTCATCCACAGATCGATCACCGCTCAATTATCCGATATGAGTAAGAGTGGGCGTTATTAAAGAAATATTTTGCCACAATGCATTTATGGAATCAAGATGTCGCGTTCTTTCACAATGCATGTCTGGAAACAACGCTAACGAAAAAGCATTGCGTGTTTACGCAACGAAAGTGCTAATAGATCTTCATCGAGCAATGATTCACATGTTGAGCGATTGCCAACCGATCATGAATACCTGCAGAATCTGAATTTTATATGGAATGGTATTAATTATAGTTAGTATAAACTTTTGGCAAAACTTCGTCTATCAGAATAAAATTTAAAAGCAGAACATATGTATGTTATTAGAATATGTATTATTAAAACATGTAAGTATAATATTATTAAAATGCGGGAATGTGCGCAGAAATAACGAATTAAAGTGAACAATTTAATTTCTTCGATATAAAAAACGCTCTAATTATTTCAAGAGAGAACTAATACTTAGTTTCAATTGAAATAATCAACTTGTAAATAAATCAGCAGCGATATTCAACTACGCCCAAGAGAAACACGACAAATGTATGTCTTTCTTCAGCAACAGATCATTTTGACCCAAAGCAAGAAATTTTAGAGGATTGTACTTGTCTATATGACCATAACGTTCTAAATTGTAAAGAAAAAATTTTGAACCTTTCTCTATCAATCGTCTTAAATTGAAGGTTCATTTGTTCTTACTTCAAACATATCACTTTAAAACTTGGATATTTTCATAGCTGTAGTTAATGGTTAATAAAATAAACAGTGAAAGTTTTCAATCTAATAATGAAGATTTGTCTGTGACAAAAATCTCTAAAATTAATCAGCAATTTTTAATTAATTTCAAGATAGCCAATAATATTTTTTATTACACAATTTTTTTATGTAATACGTTGGTAATTCAAACATGCAATATGCATGCGTGTCATTTCGCGAGTATAAACAGCTGCAACGCATCACCCTTTTGACATGTTTTGCGTGAGAGTAAAAGCAACTCTCGCGATTGTCGTAAATCTCTTAAGAATAATGCTGAAGATGCATTCGGTTGTGCAAATTTAGTCGAATCCGAGCGGTCGCGGCTATTTTTGTCATCCTCCGGCATTCGACATTGTCCCCTCGATGAAGTTCGTGTTGTTTCACGCGTCGAGGAATCGCCATCGGTGACGATTCATCTGAACTATTTTCAGCAATTACCGAGAGCTAACCAAGTGATGTCAGCAAAAACGTAGTTATCGTGATCGTGACACGCGAACCGGCCAAGCGCCAGCTAATTCACCCCGTCAGGTCAAACTTCCGAGCTTACTGTTCGGTCTTCCACCCACTTCACAGCTTTCTATCTTTTTATAAACAATGAACCAAGTAAATAAATATTAGTATCCTTATATCAAAAAGTAATCTTCTAAAATGTTTAAAAATAAAAGAAATATTATTTTTTATATTACATTATCTTATATTATAAAAATAATACTTAATAAAAAAATAATAATATTCAGGTATTATTCTCAAAATATAATAATGGTGCACGATAGCATTTTCAAAACTTGATTACTGACATTTTGATAATGTTAGGTCTCTATTTCTACAATGCACAATGAAAGAACAATGCGTGCTTTCTATCTTACAATGTTACCTGGTGATGTGAATAATGTGCATAAAAAAAAAAGTAAAATGCAAAATGCTTTTGTTTGAACACACGAAATGGATACCCATTGTCGAAGTCTCTCCTTCGAGTCGCATTTTACTCGATGCAAAAGTGCATTCGTATGCTTACAGACGAGCTCGTCTGCAGCTATAGAGAAAACTTTCAGAACGCATATAGCACAAAATTTTACCGTGAAAAAAATGAGCGAATTATTCGATAATTTCAATGATATATTGTTATTTTATTTAAACGAACAATTAATTTTAATAAATTGAATTTTCTTTATTTAAGAAATCATTTAATATAACTTAAAAATTGAATTTTTTTAAAAATAACTATGCAAAAATGCAAGTGTTATATCAACTACAACTAATTAGTTGACTCTTTTATTATACAGAATGTAAAAATCTTGAAAATTTTGTAATAAAACGCTAATAAAACTGATATTGAGAATTACTTCTACTGTACCATTTTCCATTCATTCTTTTTCGGCGAGCAATAACTTACTTGTCATCGGATCTTAACGAACAATAAAGTCGAAGAAGCATTCCTCTCGGTATTAACAATAAGTAATGAATGTTTGTTTCTAATGCTGTAGATGCTATACGTCTTCATAAGGAATGATTGCAGTGAGATAAAATCTTTCGTGCCTATTATTTTTAAACGTAATGCAAGAAACGTAGAAAATAAGTAGAGCTCTTTATATTATTTCATATCAATATGTTATCAATTTATTATAAAATTGCTCAAAATTTATCACAAAATTTTGTGATTTAATAGTATCTTAATGTCTTAATAAATAATGGTAATTAACTTGATAGTCGTTAACATTTTGCGATTGTAAAAGGCCAAAAAAACAAGAATTTGGATGAAGCCAAAAAAATTTATCATAAACAAAAATTCTGTTTAGTCTCACTAAAATGTCATTTTTGTTGAGTTTTTTATTAATTTAATCAAAATATTTTAATCAATGCATTACGTAATTAATAGCACAACCTACCTTTATATCTAGCTGCAAAAAGTCATATTAGAAAAATTATATATTGATTATCTTCCAACGTTTCACAATTCATATAAATCAGTAAAAAATATTTTACATTTTACAATTCATAGGAATAAAAAAATAATTTAAAAATCAATCAAATATATGTGGGCAGTTACCAAAGACTTTAAATTTTATATTGTTCGCAGTAAAAATCTATTTCTTCGTCGTATTAACGAAACGATCATTCGAGCACTTGCACATGAATAGCGAGCTTCATAGTTGATTCGATGACGTAATAAATATACAGTCTAATTCCATCATATATGATAAAATCTTCTAACAGAAACCGAAAGTAGAATTAATTGTAAGTTCCAAGAATTCGAGAATTCTAAAAGAAAAAGAAAGAATCAGAATTCACGGATCCAGAAACGGGCCATCTTTATTACTCTTTCATCTGGTCCCGACAGTAGTCGGAGTGATCTATTCTCGGATCGAGAATCTTTGTAGTGTAAAACGAGACTTCCAAACGGATTCTTCGAGAACGTCGTTTCCGGCGGTGTTTGAATTCGAGAAGAGAAACGAGCAAAATAGAATCGAATTAGGATAAAACGTATAAACTGTGCCATTTCCAAATTTTCACAAGAATAGTATTGAAGATATATAAACAAAAGCGAAAAATTGAATCGCAGCAGGTACATGTTTCAGATGAAAATTGCAATGACCAATTTAATTTATCTGCACTCAATTATCTTGGTTTGGCACCATTAAAACTTAAAAGTGATTTAATAATTAAGGAAGTTTTTGCGTTTGATGAAATATAAGACAAGTGATATAAAATGTGATATAAAAATTATAATCATATCAACGATATCTAAAAGAAGTTCATTGACTTTTAGTTGAAGATATTTAATTCTAAATTTATATATAATTTTATGTTACAAATAAAATATAACATATAATCTTATCCTATGGATATTTTCTGTCAAATTAAGACACATAAAATAGAAAAATAAATATATACTATAATTACAAGGCAAACACTTATTCGGGTAAAATTTCATCTAAGTTGATAGTTTGAAAGAAATTTATATTTTTTAATGAAGATAAATTAAGAATAATTGTCAAACGTATCCTTAAGACTCCTGAGTAATCAGTACGATTCAAAATCAGTCGGCGGCCTGGCGAAATCGAAATGTGGCGAAATCGGTCTCACACACACAGCCCATGTACATGTGCTCTCAGTGGGCCGAAAGCGAGCACACGTATATAGGCTCGTGCTTGTGTATGTATACAGTGCCTCGCTACGATGGCTGAATTTATAGGCGTAAAAAAATGATGTTTTGACAACGAAATTTGCATGTCATTTCGTTATTATTTGTTTAATTGTGAAATTGTGAAAATGTTTCGTACTTATAAAAGTCCTAAAAATAGGCAGAAACTGTCTGGAATTTTATACGTAAAAGCGTATATTTCATTCATTTCAACAGCTGTTCAAACTATTTCTGCCCGAAATTAGGCTCACTTTACTTGCCTTTTACGATCATTTACTATTAAAGGAGAAAAAGACAGTTTCTGCCCATTTTTACAGATATTTTAAAGCAATTTCTTCATTTAGATATATCGAAATTGTCTTTATTTACAAATAGCTTGCAGCATAAATTAACGTATCATTCCTCGCTTCTGACATCATGATTCCAACATGGCAGCCGCGACTCAGGAGCCTTAAAATAAAAGTTATAAGACGCTCATTGGATATGTGTTGTGTACATCAAAGTGTGAACATCTCATAATTTTTATTTTAAAAATAATAACATATAAAATTAACAATGATTATATATAATGATAAATTATAACGAATTATATTGATAATGTTTTTATATTATTATTTTAATCACTTTACACAATATTACGAACAAATTCTATTGAGGAAGGAATTAACGCGAGAATACTAATCCTTAACAAGTAAATAAAGATCTTATTAATAAGACTATGTTATCGATTTCTTTTTATTTTAAAGATAACATGCAATATTATAATTAATTCGATTACAAGACATTGAGTCATTTGTTAATTTAAAAGACTCAGCTGAATATACTTATATCCATGACGTTTTCAACAGATACGTCTTCCATTGCGAGTTTAGACGATGACGTCATTGATCCTCGAGAGATTACCTCACTGAACAGAGAGAATGCTGATCTCCGCTAAAGAGATTTACTCTTTTTGATCGTCAAGATATGCGATTGTCCGTCAACCATATATGGCAGTATATTATTCCAAATATTTATGTCAATGAAATTGCATTTTAAATGTAAGTTTAAAATTTTTCGATCAGATATAATTGTAGTATTTCCAATCACTTTTGAATTATTTTTTATTATAATTTTTTATATTAACTAATAGTTTTATAATTAATATTTTACATGAACTAAATAAATTATGTAATAATAATAAATATAAATTTATATATATTCACACATTATATTAAATAGTTATAAGTTATAATGAAATATTTTCGTTTAGCTTACAGCTAAAATATTTTGTTATATAACAATTTTGTTATATAACTATTGAACAACTATATCTAAAATACTTTTTAACATTTTTAGAACGAATTTCGTTTTAAAAAGTGAACTCTCACTCTTAGAGATTGAAAATTGAGCCATTCTTTTTTCAGACTGGCTCAATTTTCTGCAATCTTTAGAATAAGAGTCTACTCCAAAGAATTTAGAGAGTAAACATTGAATCCGAATTTGTGAAACAACTATGTATATAATACAAAATTTTTAGTGTCTGTAAAGTACTAAAAATGAAGGAGACAGATGAAGGAAATTGATACATAATTTAAAGCTCAATATTTACTTTTTTGCGAAATATTTCTCATAAGCATGTGAAAATGTGAGTAAACATATTTCGGACAATCGTCGGAAATCCGAGTTAATACGGCTATGCGAAGTTAGTCTCCACTTTTAGAATTAATTGTATTCTGAGAATTGTGCTGAATTATGCTAGGTTTGTGTGCATTCTGTTGGACTGACAAAAAAATCGTTAGTTTTTTATTTTTTAATATTACGATATTAATATTCGAATTGACATTGCAGCAATCTAGCACAATTCACACAATATAATTCTCAAAATATAATCCTAAAATTGGAGGGCTAGCTAACATGTAGACAGTTAATGCGGGACTATACTCTCTCGCGTGATTGCGTATAGAAAATAGTCGTTTAATGTCAAGGTTGCATGTGAGAGTGAAAGTAATCGCTCCTAATACCCAGTAAATTATGCGCGGAAATATTGTAATTATATAAACAGCATTGTCTTCATATTTATAATTTTCTATCAAGTTATATCTGATCGAGAAAAAAATTTTCGATAAGAAATAATTAATGCTTTTAACACTCTATCTATATCAAAGATGAAAGATTATGTATGAAAAATATAAATGAGAAATATAATAAATATAAGTTTTTAATAATATATATTAGCCATAATCTAAGTGCAAATATATAAAGACGCGTAACATATTTTGCTCGTCTTAAAAACATTTTAAATTACTTATATCGAAATTTATAAATAACTAAATTTTAAATAATTAAATTTTCCTCTTTTTTACTATTTATTAAATAAATCTTGTGTTATAAATTATTCATGTAACACATTTCTCTATAGCCACATAATTTTTCAAAATGTCTTCCGTATATAAACATCTAATAAATACTTTATAAAACTCATCGAAATATTAATACCTTTATTAACTTCCTCACATTAATGTTCCAGAGAGGTAGCTTATGAGAAAACAGAATAGAAAAATGCAGAGAATCATTTCCGCTCAATGACAGAGATGCATATTTGATCAGCAAGGAAAAGAGACTGAGGATGAGAATTGATCACATAATAAACACAAAGAGAGAGATCCGAGGTACCAAGGCGAGCTTGACCTTCATCTGATCTACATGGTCCCGCCTACTTTTCTTCTTTTGCTTCTCAGTGGGCCCCACGAGACACGTCCCGAGCCTGTTTCACGGTGCCCCTCGCATATAATAGCACGAGCATGGCTTCCGTTGATATTCGATAACCGGCCGACTTTAATGCCACAGTTCTGCGATTAGGTCTTGACCGAGATTGCGACGGTTGAAAATCAGACATACTAGTCTTCTGACTAATGATACAAACTTTTTGCAAAGTCAAACTTTTTGCAAATCTCAAGTATTGTGAGCAAGAAAACTGTCACCATGCATGCTTGACGTTCAGGTTCCATTAGTGTAAAATGAGAATTTTGAATTAAAGAAATAGATGAAGTAATGGACTATTTAAACGCTGATCAATCTATTGAAAGTCATGTAAATACACACACACACACACACACACACACACACACACACACACACATGTAATGGTGAGAATTAAAAAATCTCTAAATTTCAAGTTTTATCAAAATTGATTTTTAATCATTTTATCTTATCTTTTTATAAAGAATCTTTTTTCTTTATATTTTAAAAACAATAACATTTGTAAAAGCTAGATAGATGCCATTAATAATAATATTTAATAAATAATTTCAATAATTTAAAACAAATATATAAAAAGAACATTTTGGTAAATAAATGTTATTCTGTGAAATAGTTTGTATTTTCAAGACTTGTATGTGTATATTGAGGAATATGTGTATATTGTATGTTCATAAATTAACAATTTAATAAATTATGAATAAAAGCGAAACAGTTTTTACACATTTTTAGAGATATAAATATAATACCATACATTGCAAATTCATAAATGATATTTATCCTTTTACTTTCTGCCTATAGATCTATATCAAGGTCAATAAATTAGAGTAAATAAACGAATAAATAAACGATTTTCAAATCTGTAGAAAAAGATTGTTTTTGAAAATCTTTATCACGAAACATGTTTATGCATTTATACATTATATTCATCAGCACGTTTTACTCTTGCGATATACCAATTGCATATAGGACAACATAGTGACATCACCGAAGATATATTCAATTGCGTCACTAACCAGTCGAATATCTTGTTCAAGGATGCGACAAACTGTAATAATACCGTCGAGTAAGAAATCGAATCATCAATCTTCCAATACAAATATATAAGACCATCAAAATTATACGATGTTTACGTTTTGCAAATGAGCAATTGCTTATTTCACAATATTTGATGCTTTATTCAAATTAAAATTCAAATTAAAAATGAAGGTTCTTTTACAATTGAAATGTCAGTCGACACTATTGGCTTTCTAGATTTTTCTCTTAAGCTTGTGTTCACAATCATGTGTAGCCAATCAACTTATAGTTTGTACCGGCAAGTTGATTGGCTACACATTCTCGATCCGAGAACTCGAACAAGGCTTAACAAGCTGATAAGATGTACACGTGATCGGCCCCTGATACTGCAAACTCAATAAACCAATAGAATTTCATCGAAAATTTTGAAAACTAGTTTTCTCTCTCATTTAATTTTAGATATTTTTTATTTCAATTTTACAAATTAAAGTTTAAATAAAATGTATTAAAATAGAATCCATTGTCTTACATGCATTTCTAAAACTTACAAAACTTGTAAATAATTAGAATAATTAGAACTTAAAGAATATCAATATTATAATGTTCTTTAGAAAAAAATTTGTTCTATATTCCTTAAAAGGAATGAATAAATATTGATGTGACATGAGAAAGATGCCTTATATTATAAATGTCTGTATCGATTTATTTAATTTGCGTCTTTTATTGTAGCGAAACTTTTAATCAGATTTAGACAAATAGGATTTAACGACCGATGATGTAACGTTAGTTTGTTCACCCGCAAAAAGTACGTGAACAGCATTATCCCATCGCTACTCTCTGGTTTTCCGGGGTAGCCCGAGCGAGCGTCATCGATCCACAACCCTCTCGCTATGCTCTACGATTGCTTTTATTTTGCTCGATGCAACCCACGTTCTAAAATGTTGATCCCGAATTCGAAAGCAGGAATGCAGAAATATTCTACATATTATTCAGCTGCGCACGTTTCATCTAGTGATAAAGAAATATTTTACCACGAGATTTCACTACATGTCAAAATTGTTTGTTTGTTCTCTAATTGTCATAGTATTAATAGAAGTTCAAATCTGTCTTTAAAGCAGCGAAATTAAATAATTATTTAATATATATAAAAGAATTAGAATAACTGTGTCAAATTTTTTCTCGACGATGTCGAGAAAATTACTTTAATCGCAATTGAACGTTTACATCTTGATTAAATCTTATTATTGCTCGATATCTTATCGATTGATATTACATTGGAAATATTCTTTTTACGCGTTAACGATCAGATCTATATCAATCTCTAAGTAAAACACACGATTAATTATTTGATGACACATGTTCTCAAATTTTACCGACGAATCACTGTTTATAGCTTTCGACTACATTTTTTATCAAATATGTGCAAACAAGCACATACTTGAAATTGATATTACAGATTTCGCTTAGCAATTTTAACTTATTTAAAACTAAAATTGCATTCTATATTTATAATATAATTATAATAAACTTCGTAATAAGCGAAAGATAACAATTAGAAAATTTAAATCGTTTCACAAAAAAAAACTAAAGATTATTGAAACATTCTTTAAAATTTCTTCCAGAGTCAATATTTCAATTTTTTAAATGCAATTTTTTTCTCTTCATATATGTAAGTACACATACAGTTTTCTACTCACTAAATTTATCAATTTTTTCACAAATAATAAATAATTACATTTACTTTTACATTTAATCATAGTTTCTAATTATTTTTATAACATCATTTGTATTGTATCTATTAATTTAAATAACATTTCTCATTAAATGAAAAGCGTGACATTATTATGATATTATTAAATTAAAATCCAGGAGATATCCAATTATTAATAAATTCGTCATTACTATAATATTAAAACATTATTTATACATAATTATTTTATAAAAATTTAGAATAATATTTCTCATATAAGGTGACTGGATATATATATATATATATATCTGTGTTAGGACACTCATACAAGGCTCATTATTATTATTATTTCAAATGTTGTTTTCTATCACAATTTATTATGATTTAATTGTACTTAAAAATTATTTTAAAAATTTGAGATTAATAATCATATAAATATTAACGAAGTTAAATGTCCGGACGTAGGTTTATGCTCGATTATTGGGAAGTTTACCTTATGTATGTGAAGAAAAGAAAGTATCTTTCCTACTGTTTCTTTCATACTGTTTACATCTACAACGTATTACTTGTGTACGTAAACAAACTCAAAATAAAATCGCAGCGTTTAAATTTTAACTTTATAACAACTTTTTACAAGTATAATTTGATAAGTATTAATTCGATCAATTTTTATTGATAATTATTCCCATACAACCTTGAATTCTTTAAAAAACTATGAATTCCTGACGTACAAAAATCTACGGATCGATAAGTCCAATCTACGCAGAATCTGTGAAACGACGCAGACTCTGTTCGTCACTCGCGGTAATCGTAACTACCACGTGGTGGTGTAACATACCAAGAGACGTAATGTAAAAACCTGAACATCATAATTAAAAAGTTCGAAAATCGATTGAAAACTAGAAAGTACTTGTTAAAATAAGTTTTTGGAATTTACTCATTAGAATAAATTTTTGTCGAATATTACATAAATAGATATATTATTCTCTAAACGTCTTTAAGGCATAATATATCTATTGTTTCTATGTATTTTATGCATTAATTAACATCGAAATTGAATATGGCATAATCATAGCAAATAAATATTTTAACAGACAACGATTGTTTTAATGATTATTAAAATTATTTTATCTGAAAAAAAATGCAAAATAACGTGGCAATTATTATTTTTTAAAATTATCACCTTTCTGATCTTTAATAAAAAGAACAAAACTTCATACGGCACTGCAATTATCACAATTTAATCATTTATAGATATTTTTTAAAATAATTTTTTTATTATAAGAAAATAAAACGTTGTCATTTTCTAAATTAATTACTTGCCCCACTAATAAGTATACTGCATCGGCATTTTATTGCACTATTCAATCAATTCTTCCTACGAAGACAGGACGAATCTATTCTGCGATGTATAGGATCCACCATACACATGGGACTACTCACCGATATTAACAAGCCTGATGCCTTCGTCTTCCAAAAACTTAAGAGCGACGGACACGTTCTCCAACTTCTGAGAACGAAAGGTGGGCCGCTGGTTGTGTTTCGGCAGCCGCTTTTGCGAGAGCACCTCGATGAGACTCACCAACTGGAGACCATCAGACAGATCGCATTCCAGGTCGCCGATGTGCTTGTTCGCCACCTTCAACCGTTCGTTCGCCCATCTCGTGAAGGTGTTCTGTTGAATTCGCTTCCACTGCGCGTCCTCGGCCAGCTCGCGCTCGAACATCTCGTCCTCCTCCTCCTCGCCGGCGGAGTTCTCGCACTTAACTGACTTATCACTCTCATTCATTTTATCGGCTGGTCCGCTGCTACGCTCTCACGGATAAGGGTGGTGGGGTGCGCGCCCCTGTGTTAGTGCCTAAGGATCACAAGTGTTGGTAGTTACGAGTGCTATCAGTGACGTAGACAAAATGTAGCTGTGTTGGTGACTCGAGAAGTAGCGATGGGCACAAACTAGAAATCAAGACTTTGAACGTGTATTGGAAATACTTGTACATACATGTACAATGTACATACTGAAAAAAGAAGTGGTTCATTTTTAAATAAAATGTTTTATTCTTGTTTTCATTTTTTAAACACTTAAAGACATTTTAATTGTAAACTTATTATTCAATAAACAAAACACTATATGGATTGAAAACTTTTTAATTAAAAATTTTTTAATTCGAATACATAGTATTTTGTTTATTAAAAAAATTTTATACTAAAACATTTAAGTATTTAAAAAAATAAAGATAAGAGTGAAACACTTTAATATCTTAAAATTACACACTTTTTTGAGTACATGTGTAATTAATATTTCCATGTTTCAATCCATATGATTTTTAATACACGAGTACTGAAATACGCGAGTATACGTGCATCGAAATTTACGTCGTAAATGTTCTTAAATATGCAAATATCTTGTTGTATATTAATAATTACACGAAATAAAATGAATATGTTACATTTCAATACCCGTACATTTCAATACACGTTCAATATACCTTTCTAGCAAACGAGAATGGATTAAAATGGATTGAAATTTTTTTCTATTCGAATGCGTATTTTAAATAGCGAATACTTTTTTTAGGTTTTTTTTTTAGATTTAATTGGATTCAATTGGATTCAATTACATTCTATTGGATGCAATTGGATTGAAAAACTATATTTCCTATTCAAAATTTTTAATTGAACAGTATTCGAAATGCAGAAAATGCAATTCCTATAAATGAATAAAAATGTATTCAGGATTGAAAAGCATTCATTTTAATATTTATGAATCAATATTTCTGAAAATCTGAATTCATTTTAATTCATTTCAATTCATTCTTGTTTGGTTGTTGTAAAGACTTAAACACAATAGGCACAGGCAATAGGCACAGAGAATAGGAAATAATGAGCTGTCCAATCAGAATTCTGGGATATAATATCAAACTTACATACCAGAGCTCTGATTGGACGACTCATTATTTCCTATTGCCTGTGCCTATTGTGTTTAAGCCTTAATCGTATATTGAAATATATAGAAATATATATATTGAAATATACACGTGCTTTTTAAACCTTCCTTGAGAGTATATTTCTTAGGAATGGAATATCTTACATGTGGAAATTGACTTTCCGGAGTAAAGCGGCATCTATACAGTGAAATTTTAGCGATTTAAATTTTAAGTCCCACACACTGGACACAATGAGCGACGAACAACGAGCGTTATCCAATGAAAGCTCTGCTTTTTGTCGTAATGATGCAAAGTAGAGCTCTGATTGGATATCGCTCCGCTCATCGCGTCCGATGTGTAGGCATAAGCCTAATAAGTAAGAAATTGAGAATAAGTGAGAAATTGACTACAGTCAAATGCCATGTGAGAAAAATAATCTACTGTAATTGGTCAATTTTTTACTCTCACTTTTTTTACAAAGTTTATTCCGTTTATTGTAGATCAGACCTAAAGCTTAAAATTTAAGTTTTACACTTTAAAATTCTATTAGATGCCGCTTAAAATTATCCATTGTTATTTTGATATCAAAATCTTTAATGTCAAAATTACGATAAATAAAATCAGTTTATTAGCTTTTTTGTTGATATATTAACTGATATTCGGATTCATGAATTTAATTTAGATTGTTGAATTTGTTTATTTTGATTTTGCAATGAATATTCAAATGAAATTTTATAACTCATTAATTTTAAACTCATTAATTTTTAACTTAATTTCATTATTATTGTTAATTAATTCAAAAACATGTTGATTCACTATTTTTGGAAAATTAAAATAGCGAAAATATAAATAAAATATATAACAGATGATAGACCTGTTAGCTTATCTAAGTACAACAACAGAAGTCTATTTAATTGTTAAGTAACATCATTATACGTTAGAGAAACATTGTTTTAATCGTTTACTGAACATTAGAGAAAACTGTTTAATGATATTTCATACAAATGATCGATTTTATTATGAATAGCAGTCTTGATTGAGTTCTTCAATTCTTTTTTAAATAAATAAGTCACATATTTCTATTTATTTAAAATTTATGTAAAAATAAAATTAATATAAAAATAAAATTTATATAAATATATATAAATATATTATTATCTATCATTTATTGATTTTCCCATTTATGTATCTATTTGAAAATTGATAACAGACATCAAAGTTGTTCGAAAGAGTATTGTGACCATCACTAGCACGAGCA
Source organism: Atta colombica (assembly GCF_001594045.1). Taxonomy (NCBI): domain Eukaryota; kingdom Metazoa; phylum Arthropoda; class Insecta; order Hymenoptera; family Formicidae; genus Atta; species Atta colombica. The sequence continues at coordinate 1,010,400 of NW_017259535.1, read as the reverse complement.
CGCACACAGAAGAAGAGATGGATGTTGGTGAACTTACCTGTACGGCCGTACGTGTGCCGGCAAATCGAACGCACCTTCCTTAGTATGGGTGCGTGCGTGTGCGTGTGCGTGCGCGCGTGCGTGCGTGCGTGCGTGCGTGCGTGTGTGTGTATGTGTGTGTATGTGTGTGTGTGTGTGTGTGAGATGCTGACAAGGAATCAGCTGGAGCAACTCCGTTTCTGCTGATGATTCGTCGGATATACGTTGACCAGCGGAGATCAACGCTTCAAATCACTCAGGATGCGATTGTCGACAAGTTTTTCTTGATAGCGTCGTCTCCTTGAAGGGCCTTTTCAGTCGCTCCTGATTCACAGCGACGATTCACCTGCATAATAAAATATCGTGATTAAAAAAGATTGCCGACGTTCAAATTGATCGAGTGTGACGTAAGACGCTTCGGCGTAAAATAAAATCGAAATCTACAAAACTTCGCAATCGAGAATAGTGACTTATTTATAAAAAAGGAAAATAAAACTTGGAATTATTTTCGAGTTGAAGAAAACTATTTAAAGAGTAGAGATACATAAATTTAAATGTAGGGGGGGGGGTAGAAAACGATATATTATTTTTGATTAATAAAATTTTTTTGTTTCCTTGGACGCAGTTAATTGACTCAATCCAATGAAGGTGAACGGAATCGATCAGTTTCACTTGAGTAAAGATTCGCGCACGTGTTCGACCAAACTGTCCAGCCTCAATACGATTTACGCGTTTGGCCTATCCATAAATAAAATACCTAATTATAAATAGCAACACATTCCGAGGAAATGACCCGTGTATCTTTTTTTATTTACGCACGCTCTTCTATATTTATTATTAGTATATTTAAATGTATTTTCTTACTGGAAAGCATTCAGATTTAGATCTCGATGAATAAGAGAAGAGAAAGTTATTTCAGATTATTAAGACATCCATTTAGGAGAAGTAAATCTGCTTTAAAGTTATTTCATCGTCTTCTACGATCCATCGGTCGGATTTTCCGCGCATAATAGAAAATTAATCGGACGCATGTTAAATTACAAATCTCGGCGCACGGCGAGATGCCAAGTTATTTTTAGTACACGCACGTATACGTGACTTTTTTCCAAGGTCTGATATTACATCCAAAAGAGCCTCATAAGCGCAAATGTTGTTGTTTGCGAACAATGAATGGACAACATGATTAAAGTTATTTTTACAGAGAGACGGATTAGTTTACACCGCATCAAAATACATTTGCGTATAACTTAATAATAAATTCGGTAATGTATAGCGTAATATGTTTCGCACTTTAATATCTCGACATTGTAATGCAATAAACAATTTCCTGGACGAAATCAATAGTTTTGTGAATAAGAATTGTGTTTTTATATAATTATCTAAAGTTCTCCAATGTTTTTTTTATTTTTAAAATATCATTATATTATAAAATAAATAATATATCTATCATATTATTAATGAAATTAATATTAATGTTACGCATATAATATTAATACGATAGGTATATTGCTATCTAAAATCAACATGAAAGTTATTACGAGACGACGTGATGATGCTAAAATATTTTTTTTTATCACGACACTCCAAAGTCAAGAAGGAAATTCGAGATATATTTCACTTGAACATAAATTGCTCAAGTTGTCATCGAATTAAGAGATTTTTATATTTATTCTTTCACTTTAAATACGATTCGCGTAGCAAATTAATTCTTGTAGCAAATTCTACAAATAATATGCAAATAAATGAAAAGAATTGATCTTATATATCTCTAATAAAAATAAATAAAATTAATTTATATTAATATGTATTTATATAAAATTGTTTGTAATAATTCAAGATTTTTCAACATATTAATTAAAGAAATTATTTCAATAATAATGAAAATGATTACATTGTTTTAACGTATTATTCGTAATAAATTCCGTTTTTTTTTTTTTAATTATATTTACAAACTTTTCTAAAATTTATTTTGCACAATCAGCAAAATATCAGTTGTTGAAACATAAAACAAGCGCCGTATAAATTTGTGAATAGAAACAAAATTTACACAGAATGGAAGTACTATTTTTTCAATGAATTCGCGATATTGCGAGATAATCGGAAAACAATCACATCACACACAAACATATTCATTTAGCAGAAAGTATTCTTTTGTATGAGATCGACTAACTCTCTATCTAGTGCGAAACAAAAAACTGCCGACAGGTTTCCCTTATTTCGTTTAAAACTCTCTCCGCGCTGATTCCCTCCAAAGGCATATACCAGAATTGCGAAATGCGACGAATAAATTGTGAGCGAGTCGCGAATGAATCGTAATACAATCACATGAGATAATTATACGTAAACCTTCTTCAAAGGTAGACAATTTCACTGCAAACAGTAAAGTCTTAGAATTTGAACTTTCGCGATAAAAAACACTCTTCTACATCTAACACGATTATTTTGTCTAGAAATTGAGAAATGAAAAGTAATCACTTATGTATATTGTACTTATAATCAATGCACGTGCACTATACTTAATTTAAATCAATGTTTGGCCGATGAGTTTTGAAGAAAAACACTTTGTACCTAGCGAGGTGCTACTGCTATTAACAATGACGTCAAGTTGAACTTGATAAAAATTGATTTATGTGACTACCCATCTCTCTTCAAATCGCAACAATAATACCTATAAAATATAATATAATAACAAATTTTGTAATAAAGAATTGAATTCTTTCTGATAAAAGTTTACTACGCGTTTTAATTATATATATGGACAATTATAAAGAAAGAAATCTCATCAAGTTTAAGAAACGCATTACGAAGAGATAACGAGTTCTTTTTCCGTTGCAAAAATTTATCGCACATTTTATTTTAACAAGAGATTTATTTTGATAAAAACTCGCGATAAATAACAATCTCACAAATATTCACTCAAACAAAGCAAATTAATATATAATATTTAAAAATATTTTGTCTTA
>NW_017259535.1:999908-1007319 GCF_001594045.1 Atta colombica | reverse complement strand
ATATATATATATATATCTGTAAACTAAAAAAGGAGTATTAATCTGAAAACGATCGATTTGAAAACGAGATTTTATTTTATATACATATATATATATATAAAATCTCAGAAATAAACGCGCGCATTTATCGATAAAAATGAAGTGTGAAATTGCCCTATCTTGTTCCGTCTTTCACTTTCGCAGTTGATCAATCGTTCAAAAATTAATCGTAATCGAAAATTAATCGGAGCAACAATGAAGATCGAATGCCGGCGCGAATCTTACATGCACACGAGGCGACGATCTTTTTGGATCGGATCGATCGACGCAGCGCTCTCGATCGGCACGGCGCGATTCGCAGACGATTACTGATGTTCACGTCGTCCGCGAACCGGGAGTCGAATACACGTCGAAAGAAGTTAGGCCGGCTACACACGATCAAGTAAACTTGCACAAGTATACTTGCGCAAACATACTTGACAAGTTTACTTAAATTCCAGTTACATGTAACGTACCTGTTAGTTGTAATTGTCTACCCAACAATATAACTGTAATATAACACGTATGTTATATCTCGTTGAGTGGAAAATTACAATTAACAGGTACGTTACATGTGACTTGTGTTCACCGGGACGTGTGAAGCCGGCCTTACTCGGAACCGTAAAGTTATCCGAGAATAGTACGTGCTCCCTCGTTGCCCCCTTGGCCGAGGGGTAGGGGGTCGGTCTATATATATACGCACACGTATATATATCCGGGGGGAGGCCTCCTCCTCCCCCCTCCCTCCCTCGCGTCCCGACGCCGCCGACGCCCACTCTCCCTCTTGGGAAACAAACGCGTGCGAGAAGGATCGGATTTAAATTCGTATACGAGGGAAACAAAACGAAACGAGTTGGTTACCCGCTCGCTGACACTGAAGGGAAAACTTAGACGGTCATTGTTACGCGCCACGCACCATGCGTGATATTAAGTTCTTTCGTCACTCGAAAGAACCTCTCCTCTATAATGCGATAGTGGTTTTAGCGGTTGCCTCAGAGTTCCTTTCTGGAGAAACAAGAGCTGCTTCAGCACAAAACTAAACGCGAACTTTCACGACAAATTATTCATCTATGTTATTTTAATTAATTTATTCAGAAACTTTTGCCACTTGTCAATCCTGAACGGAAAAATTTTTACAAAAAATTACATATTTTGAGACAGATTTTAGAAATTCTTAATTTTTCATAGATATTTGTAGGGAGGCGTAAAGTGGCATTATTTATTTGATTTGAAAAACCAAGAAATCCTTCGTCTTCAAATAATGTTATTCTACTTCTACGTCCCACTTCGAATATTTATTTACGAAAAATTACTAAGAATTTCTAAGACAAGCAACCCTCATTTTACATCCCATTATATGAATATCTACGAAAAATTAAGAATTTTTAAGACCTTGTCTCAATTTATGTAATTTTAAAAGAATAATAAACTCTAAAAAATTTAACAAAAACGTATAAATATCTTTAAAAAATAAACAAACAAGTGAGATTCATAGTTTTTCTGTATTTTTTCATAAAAATTTTTTTCCATCAGGAAAACAATGCGATAAATATCGAAAAACATTCGAATGATGATGATGAAGAAAATTTAAATATCTGCTGGATAAATGTTACCTGAGATAAACATGTGGAAATTGATACTAAGAGATAAACATGTGGAAATTGATACCGAGAATCCTTTTTTGAGACATGTTTAGGAAACGAGAAACGACGAAATAATTATTTAGAATAGAAATAAAAGCTTATTAAAAAAAATTAAAATATTTCTTTATCTCCAAGGTGGTCACAAATTCCTCATTCAAAAATTCTATGATCTTTTTATCTGATTTCCAGACAAAATTACAGAATGTTCCTTAATGCTTTCAATGATATTTTGAAATATAAATACATTTTGACGTATTTGTAATCAAGTATTCGAGAGATTTGTTATCAAGAAATTTATTAATTAAAGATGATAAGTTTTCAGTTTAACAGTTAGCAACATTTAAATTTAATTGATGAATCAAATAACTGACGTTGAAACTATCCCTTTAACTTTTTCATAGCCAAGAATTTTAATTTTTCAGAAAATTTTGCAAAATTCCCTAACTTTTCCCTGACTATTTTTAATTTCCCTGACTTCTCTGATGTTGCTAACAGAAGAATATTTATCCAGTATCCTCTTTTAAGACACCGAAATGTTTAGAAAACAAGAAGTGATGGAAAATGATTAATTAAAATAGGAAGATTTATTTTTAAAGCAATCTCCTTCACACTCTCCTACCATTCTCCCTAACTTTTTTCTGATTTACATTTTATGTTTTACGATTCCACATGCCTAGCTATAAAAAGTACGACCTACTAACGAACATCATCCAAAAGAAAAAGTCGATCGGGACTTTATGCTAAAAATCACTGCCCATATATGGATCGCTCTCTCAGGTGAGCATCGCGTGATCAAAGCAAGTTGTTGCTTCTGTCCACCGAAAGAGTTTCTACTTATAAAGACGTGGAGACCATACTTGGACGAAAAGTCGCATTAAGGCTCTTGCTCTTCCTTTCACGACAGCCACGCGCGATTGGCGGGCCTTGAATACGGAATACAGTCTTCGATAATGTTCGACACACGAAGATTATTCGCTTCGTCAGAATTCGGAAATTTAATCAGTTTGTATTTCTCGATAATGACAATTACCACAAGTGAGTAAAAATTAATTGAACTTGTCTATGAACTTTTGAGTGTCATCCTCGATCTAACGATGTTCAATAACATGAAAAAAATATTATATAAATCGAACATTCAAAATAAAAAAAAAAATGTATTAAAATCTACAATAAAGCTGCGAAACGTAATAATATACTTTGAATAAATATAAATAGGAACATAAATGTAAACTCTCTTCTATAGTTAAAATAAAAATTGTTACAAATGTGCAGCAGACTTAAAGCATAAATAGTAAAAGTAAAAGAGAATAATAAAAAAATCTCTCTCAGAAAATTATTAAAAAGATTTAAAAATATATTTATTTTTTTCTTTCAGTACAAATTAATTCAAATCCTAATAAAAATTAATCTATTTATAATTACAGAACTAAAAAGGAATATAAATGTATATCAGACGTATACACATACACACACACACACACACACACGCACACACACACACACCACACACACACACACACACACACACACACACACACATACACATGCAGGTGCAATAACGCCACCAGATTCAATTACGTGGAATAATGCAATTGTTTTTGCATTGCTTAAGAGTGGCACGTAAAAATCGTAATTGCATAATAAATCAACATATAAATTATAATTAAATAACAATAAGCAAATAAGAATATATCCCCTGCATAGTTCATTGTCCGAATTAACTGTGAAATAAACTACAAAAGACAAGACCGATCAAAATCTATATCTGCATTCAAGATCACTTCCGAATCTATATATACCTATTTGAAAATTAAATATCTTGGTCAGCAATTTAAATTACACAATAATGCAATATAATAATACACATTTCGATCTCGTTTTAACAGGACTGAAATATTTCAAAATTCTAGTAACCATTTTACTTCATACACTAGAGAATAGCAAATAGCTATGTATAATCTTCAAAATATTAATCCAATATTAATAAAAACGCAATCGGAATATATGCCACTGCAGAATGAATCGAAAGCGAAGTTCAACAATATGTAACAGTATGTAGCATTTTAACATAAACATATGCAAGAATATGTAAAAATCAAATACTATATAAAACAATGGGCGTAACAATATTTACACGATATGCTATTGTGAAAAAGTCATATAAACATTCCTTATCCCAAGTTATTCATATAAAGTTATTGTTTCTTTACATTAAAAGACCATAAGTTCCAGTCTTAAAAAAAATGAGTCGACAGTGTATCGTCGTGACTGATATGATTATGGTTTTACAGAGATTACCGCTTTTTTTGCCGCTTCATCCAAGTTGCTCGCTGTAAGAATGGACAATCCAGATTCGGATAAAACTTTTTTGGCTTCTGTCACATTAGTACCTGAAAAATAAATTACCAAAAAATACTTCAAATTTATTTATAAATTGTATTACAACAAACCAAATAAAAATAAATATATATCATAAAATTATAGAACTTATAAATAAAAATAATAAAAGAATTAAGCTAATAAAAAAGGAGACAAAATACTTACCTTCTAGCCTTACAACAAGCGGTATTTTAAGTCCTAAATTTTGCGATGCTGCGATAATTCCTTTCGCTATCGTTACACAATTTACAATACCTCCAAAAACGTTAACGAGAATTACTTTGACTTTTGGATCTGACAAAAAAAAATTAGTTTACATTTTATGTTTGTATTTAAATAATCTATGTATTACATACCTTCACTGAGGATTCTAAATGCCTGAAAAACTTGATCTTCTTTCACGTTACCTCCAACGTCTAGGAAATTAGCTGGTAATCCTCCATTCAACTTAATAATATCCATTGTAGCCATGGCTAGACCAGCTCCATTTACTACACATGCAAATATAAAAACATTCTTGTTTATACATGAACTGCTTATTATATATTAATTCTCACAGTATAATATTATTTTTTAATTCTCTATTTACTTATTTGTTTGAATAATCAAAAGTAATTGTAAAAATCTGTATAAAAATGCTACTTTAATTACAAAGCCCAATCAAATTCTGAAAAGTACAGTAGATGAGGGTATTATCAAACTGTGATACTTTTTGACACAAAATGTGAACAAAGTAACGTTGCGTGGCAGTCAAAGATTAATTTATCGCAAAAATATTAATTAACTACGTTAATTAACATTAAGTACTTTACCTAAACATCCTATATTACCATCCATGCCAATATAATTTAAATTAAATCGCGACGCATCCACTTCTCTGGGATCTTTCTCACTGATGTCTTCTAAGGCAAATAGATCTTGTTGTCTAAATTGGGCATTATCGTCGAATGCGATTTTTGCATCTACTGCTACTATTTGCTTGTCTATCGTCTCCACTAATGGATTTATTTCAACTTGCAGAGCATCGATATCCACAAATAATTTCCAGAGACTTTTCAATTCATATATAGCTTTTTTTAAAATATCCGTATCAGAAAATCCCAGAAAAACGCACACGTCCTTTGCTATTTCATCATCGATCCCATGATAAATATCTAATGTAATGGTTTTGATTTGTTCAGGATATTTTTCTGCAACTGCCTCAATATCCATACCACCTGCTGGAGATGCTATCAGCACAGGACCATTATGCTGACGATCCATGAGAATACAAACATAAGTCTCACGCGCAATATCCACCGATTCAGCTATCATAATTTTCTGCACTAATATGCCATCTTTTGAAGTCTGTCTAGTGATGAGCCGATGACCTAACATATTCTTCACATAATTTGCAACAGCATTACGGCTGTTAAAAGGGAAAGAAAAAGACTAAAATAAATTATAAAACAAATACTATTAAAATACTATTAATATAAAATAAATAAAATACTATTAATGATCATAAAAAAAGATATATAAATTACATATCATTTTTAATAAAAGAAATGGAAGAGAATAAAAATATTATCTCTTATTAATTATTTTAAATATATTTTCTAAAATCAAATATTTTATTATTTAAAAAATTATGATAAAAATTTATCTATCAATAAATACTTCGTCTAAGAAGTATTTTAAAAAAAAATAATTAATTAAATTATATCAATACTTACTCTTTGGTAAGATGTACACCTCCCTTAAATCCATTATCGAACCAGCCTTTACCACGACCACCAGCCAAGACTTGAGCCTTGATAACAAACTCATCAGTGTCTGCAAGAAATAGAAAGCTGCAAAATACACATAGTTATGTCGGCTTTTACATAAATTATCAAGTTACAGATGACTCCTAACAGATATTATTATTTTGTATGAATTAGAAAAGAAAGAAAAACATAATATTGTACATTACGAGCTCTCAAATGTACGTAAAGAAATGATGAGAAACATTCTAAGACACTCACGTAGCTTCTCCAAGGCGGAATTCGTCTGAGTTAGATCATCGACGATAGTGAAATTTTGCACCGATATGCCAGAGTCTCGTAGGAGTTCCTTGCTCTGGTACTCCAGTAAATTCAGGTTCCTCACATTCGACACGGAAATGATTCTCGTGCTATTCCTGAACAGTTGCGCCGAGCGCATTGAGCGGCTGAACACTCGTAACATAGTTAACCTCCAATAACGCACCGAACGAGAAAAAAAAAATTGCTAATCTTGTTCTTACGAATCACAACGTAGGCGCCGATGATTTAGCTAACTAATCTTCCTTGGAGTTGCAGTTCAACGTCACAATTAATATTGTTCCTCCTAATGTTTTGATGAGATAATAGCCGGCTATCAGTTGAACTTGTCTGTCGCGCGTGACCACCGTTCTAAAATCGATATCTCGAATGCAAAAAAAAGGAGGAAAAGAGAAGTACATTACATGATCTACGGCGGGCAATATGAATGATACGAGACATCCTTTCCCTCCTCGACACCAATATAAGGTATAACTAATCGTTATTAAACAGGATACGAGTCAATGCGATATTACAAATGCTCTAAAGCGTTTTTTGACTGGTCAATTCGTAAAATTCTTTCTTTTAATTGGTCAATTTAAACGCTTCAAAGCATTTAATAGTGAGACTTTGACCGCAGCCCTTATGTAGAATACATAAAAAAAGATACAAATAATATCAATAATATTAAAAATATATAGGCATATTATAAAATTGTTACAAAAAGTAAAGAACAAGTTACAATTGTAAAAAATGTATATTATATACGTGTGTGTATATATATCTGTGATACATGTACATAATAATGCATAAAAAAAGAAAATACTAGATTGGAGAAATTGATATTGCTACTGGTGTCTATTACTTCTAATTGCTTCTAATTAAGCAATCGATATCGGTAACCAGCAATTAGAACAATTCTATCATTCTCTTATTCTTCATTATTTGCATTGTGTATGAACTAAATACTATTTACGTCAACGTGATGCTACGAATGCTTTAAAGAACTCTTTGATCGGTCAATTAATAAAATTCTTTCTTGTAATTAGTCAATCAAATGTTTCAAAGCATTTATAGTAAGAGTTTGATTATACTTAAATATAATATAAATTAATAAACACATTTATGAATTTCGTTGTATACTAATATAAAAAGAAATATATCAAAATATATACGTTCTTTAAATTATTGTAGATAATACAATAATCAAGTAATGATATAATATTTGATACTTATTTATATCTTATAGAAGAACACTTGGTGAACACTATTGGTTTATATAAAAAAAAAACTTTTCTTATATATCTTTGAATTATTCTAATATCACAT
>NW_017259535.1:998229-999808 GCF_001594045.1 Atta colombica | reverse complement strand
TATATATATATATATATAAAGAGAATGATATAAAATATACAAGGTTGGCAATGTTATCTCATAAAAATAACTTATTACCGTCCTTTTTCCTAAAAAGTAATTCGTTATTGATTTCCAAAAGTAACTCGTTACTTTTATTATCACTCAAAATATAACGAGTCGTTACTTGTTCATTACTTTTTTCTTGACACTAATAGAATATTATAGCATTTTTCATTGACAGAATTTAATGCACATTAAAGCCTTTGTACACTATTCTAATCTGAACGTAAAAATGAGATATCTGAATTAATGAAATGCTCAAAGTATATTTTATCAAATAGCATACTAAAATGTATTGGGGATTTCGCGTTTAATTTAACTCGTTTTTATATTTTTATTAAACATATATTTTTATGTCGATTTGAGCTTTAAAGTGCATTATTGAGTGCACATTAGTTATGCCAATAAAAAATGCTATTATATGCATTTGGCGGTAAATATTCTGAAGAGAAATCAGAATTCTATCTTTTAGTAGAGAAATAAAACACAAAGTTAAAAAAATTAGTTAAAAAATTTTTACGTGACTAGAAATAAAGTAACGATGGAAATAGTTAGTAAAATCGTTACCATTACCCCAAAAATGTAACTGCGTTACCGTGAACGTTATTCATTCGTTTCTCATTCGAAGAAAACGTAACATTCGTTACCGAAAAAAATAATTTGTAATGACGTTATAAGTAATACGTTACTTGCCAACCCTAAAAATATATATAAAAAGAACGATATAAAATGTAAAATATTAATTGATATTAATAATATATAAACGCAATTTTATAAAAAAATTGTATCATAGATATAATATTCAATTCACTATTAATTAACATTTTAATAATAGTATTAGAATAATTCAATGATTAACAAATTCGCAGTATTGTCAAAATTAGCCAAGTGTTCAATCTTTATTTCTGTATATATTATATGGACGGAAAATTACGTTGCTTTTTACATTAGCACGTTACATCATTCTTATTTGTTATCAGTTGTTATCAAGTTCTTAATCATTAGTAAATTGTATATTAATATATATAGTATGATATTCATTAACATTAAATATATTTTTTACGAGTTAATTCTTTTACGTCTTTCTATCAAAAATTCATAATTATTTATTTCATATTAGATCAAATATCATCTAAATATTTCTGGACATGCATATTTTTGTAATCTTAGCTAGATTGTGTTTATAAAGCATCATAATAGCATAGCATAAACATTTATTATCAATGTGCTATTGTTTTTGTTACTAATAAGTAGACTGTTTTATATAGTACAATTTGTACATTGTAAAGTGAACATGTTCACCTATTTTTTATAAATTTATTGCTGATTTAATAATCTGTGTAGAAATTTAAATCCCAAATTCTGTATCTCTGAATTATTTTTAGATATTATTCAATGTGTGTGATATATTCGAAATTACTTCACTTATTTCGAAAATATATCATGGAATGAGGTAGAATATTATTTTAAAATTACAAAATAAAGACTTGACAATTTTGTATAAAAAGAACGAATTTAACATTTGAAGTTTAGCATC
>NW_017259535.1:994723-998129 GCF_001594045.1 Atta colombica | reverse complement strand
ATATATATATATATATATACAAAATTATACGTATGTGTATATATACATAATTATTGGATATATAAATAAATCCCCATCGTTTTCTAATAGATGTTATTAGTACTGCGTGCATGTAATTTAAGATAGTAACATAGCAATTTCCTTGATTTTGAATCATTCCCATCGCATATAAATGTTGGGAAATATATTATTGGATAACATTTAATGCTATTGCTAAATCTGTTTCTGTTTGATACAGATCTTCATCCAGTAATGTTTCAATTCTGCATCTTCAAATTTTTTTTAATGTACCTTCTTCGTTTTTCACGTCAAAATCATTATTTTTTAATTTTCTGAACTACTCTTTACAAGTACTTTCAGCCAGAGTATGTTCACCAAGCTTCTACAAACAAACGATGACTTTCAGCAGCAGTTTTCTTTAAAATAAAATAATACAGCAAAACTTCCCGCAAATGCCATTTTGTTGGCACAAAATTTGACATTTTTCAATGCAATAAAAAAATTTATTATTTACACTGCACTCTAATATAATATACTAAATCTTAAATCTTAAATCTTACTTAAGTAAGATACTTATACTTAGGTAATCTTACTTATCTAATATTTAGATATATTACGATCTTAAATTACACGTACGCAATACTGATGACAATATCTATTAGAAAACATACTGATAACAACATATAATAGAAAATCTATAAGAACTTATTTATACACCCAATATATGTCATTAGCTGCATGATAAAAAAGAATACATTATTTGTGAGTTTAAAGTATCGTTAATATATATGCCGAAAAACATATTATAGACACAGAGTATTCTTTTCATCATTATAGAATAAAAATTATGCTGAACTCACTGTGTATTATTTTTTGCAATATTTGGGTCAAATGCAGATCGTTTTCAGTCTCCTCATAGTACTATAATTCTTCTTAAAAAATAAGTTACGGAAGTACTTGAGAACTATCATTAAAACGGTAAAAACAAAAACGACTACATCGTTAAATCACTAACGATATAGCAATATTAATTTTTAGCCTGTCAAAGCTTAATCTAGCAGATCATAATATCAACTTCATTGGATAAAAAGATCTAATCTCTTATTAAATCTTATTTAACATTTGTTTTCGTTAAATATTTTAGCTTTTCGATTTAAGAAAACTGTATGAAATTACGATCATTAACCATTATAGCCTTCAGTTATTAATGATGTTATATTACACGTAATCGTAGATTCGCAAAAGCAACAAGAAAACTATTCCTAGAGTGATGTCTAAGATATTATTTCCAGCGCTGCTCCTAAAGGCTTCAGTGTCACCCATTTGGAATGAATGGGTAGGACTCGACATTCGGCCGTCACCACCGTTACTGAATCCGAGCACTCTTAGACGATACCTCTTGCCTGGACTTAGATTATTGACGTAAGCCTCTAGCTTAGAACCACCTGGTACTATCGTGTCATTAGCCGTGCTCATGTCTTGATCGTATTCCCACACACGTATTTTATATCCAATCAATGGTTCTTCCTCCAAACTCGGTGTTACATAACGCCAGACGACCCTTATCGTTGATGGATTTACACCATATATATTCACTGAGGACGGTGGTTTCTGCGGTGGTTTGCGATAAGTTCGCTCTAGGAATCGCTCACTCTCCGGACCTTCTCCGGCAGAGTTATAGGCCATTACCTTTAAGAAATTTGATCTTCATTTAAATCTTCCTCACAATTTATAAGTTTGTCAATATATTTTAAATGTCTTTCTTTAAATAATTAATATAACATATATAATAATTAATATAACATATATAATAAATATTAACAAACTATTAACACTTTGTAGTTAAATTTGTTTAAGTATATTGTATTTTAAGTTTATTAAATATGTTCTTAGTATTCATATAGAAATGTAAATAAAGAACTTTCTTTTTCAGCTTTACCTTTACGTAATAATATGTATCTGGCTGCAATCCAACAACAAGTGACCAAGGACGAGTAGTGCGTGATAAATAATAAGTAGCATCCTCTTCGGAAATAGTCTTCTGCCAATATTTGATTCTGTGGCCGATCAGCTTGCCTCGCACTCGCTCGCGAGTCTGCTCAATAGGCTGCCAAGTAACGTTCAAGCTGGTGCTGTTGTAACTCATAGAGTACACTAGTTGCGGCGCAACTTGCGGCATGTCTTCCGCGCTGTGGACTGTCTCTATATTAGATACAGGTCCCTCGCCCATTGTATTGATCGCTTGTACTTTCACTTCGTATTCTGTGTAGTAATACTGCTGTGGAATCGACACGACACTACTACCGATATTGCCGTATTCCTGCAGAGATAACGACTGAAATTCCTTTTCATATCCTTTGCGACGCCAGAATATCTTGTAGTAGACTCCAGGACCGTTCTGATCGGACGGATTGAGAGGATCCCACGTGATCGTGAGATCACCAATTTTTCCTCCACCACCGCTAATATTCGATGGTGCTTTCGCAGGTTTATCGGACGGAGTGCTGTATCGAGGTGAGGGTAACGATGGCGGACCATAACCAAATTCATTGAACGCAAGCACACGGAATTCGTAAGTGGAGTAAGGATTCAGAACGTTCTCGAGATTCGCCTCTTTTCGGCCATTGTATCTATCCGCTTCAAAAGCCGTAATATCTAAAAGTAATCATATACATGTTTATGTTAGACTAAAAGAGAAAACAGATATAATGAAGAAGCGTTGGAATATTTAATTTAATATTGGAAGTATCATAATTAATAAATACTCATTGTTGAAATCGTTTCTGTAAGAAATCATAATTATGAAATAGTAAACTTACTTTCTACGAGAGAAAACCACGTTTGATTCCAATCTGTTCGCGCACTGATTGTATACATAGTTATTGGTTTGCCATTCATAGCACCATCGCTCCATCGTAATGTGGCTGAAGTTTTAAAGATATTCATAACTTGTACTCCACCAGGTGGTCCCGGTGGTCCCTGTACGATCAGATTAAGCTTGCTCGATATTGCGCCAACGGCACTTTTCAAGATACATTCGTATTCACCAGCTTCAGTGAATGTGGCATTTATAATATTCAAATATTCGCCATTGATATTTAATCGTGGATTATTCTGCAAATCCTTATCACGAATACGCATACCATTATGCGTCCAAATATACGCTATATCCAACATTTCGTCAATATGACCCAAACAGTGTAATGTCAGATTATTATTATAATATAGAATTATCTGTGATGGCAATCTTTGAACAAATTGTGGTCCACCTGCATGTATAAACAATTTTATATAATTACATATGTAAATTAAATTTATATATAAATTGTTATATAGAAAACTCAAATTTTTACGATATAACGCAAATTTCAATATAAATATCAAATTTACTTTTTTGATTATATAT
>NW_017259535.1:993536-994708 GCF_001594045.1 Atta colombica | reverse complement strand
TATATATATATATATATGTAACCAAATATACAATTTAATACAATCTGTTAATATCTTTTTGCGTAAATATGTATCTTCTTATAAATTCAAAATTTCCTTGAGTAATCTTTGATCATCAAATGATTGACTTACGTAGCACGATCAGTCGTCCACGAGTTTCATCATTGCCATACTGATTCGTCGCTGTGCACACGTATGTCCCTTCGTCGTCTCGTGATACCGGACTGATAATAAGATTTCCAGTTTCTAGAATTCTTCGCCTACCGCCTGATCCGATTATATTCCCATCTTTCTTCCAAATAAATTTCGGCCTAGGTGCGGCTTCGGGATTGCACACAATAGTAACGTTACCTCCTTCCGCCGCATATGTCTCAGATTCCATAGGCCGTTTCTTGAAAGAAGGTTTCAATGCTGAAATATCAAAGAGATATTACATAATGTCATATATTTACATAATAACATAAAGAATTTAATAATTCGTTATTTTTCACATTGCACAATTGAATATTGAAAGAGAATATATAAGTACTCACACAAGACTCTAAGTTGAGCCGATGAATACGTTGTTTTCAACTGATTCCTCGCGCGGCACTGATACATGCCTTGATCCCTTTCAGAATCCACATGGCGTATATTTAGTACATTATCTTGTATAGTATAACGATCTCTCTCTTCAGGTGGTAGAGTATACATGTCTAAGAGTTTTCCATTTTTAAACCAACTATAAGTGACATCCGGTATGCCAAATGCTTCACAGGTCCAAGTTAAATCCGCATGATCATCCATGTGTTTATCAACCAACGGGATAGTGAAATTAGGCGTCGCCTGTATGGTCAACTGCACAGAATTTTCGATGGATAGTCTATCGTTATATACTCGGCAAACATATTCGCCTTGATCCTCCACGTGTACACGAGGTAATATCAATACCCGATTGAAACTTGCCGTATATGCTCCACGCGGCAAAATAGAACCTCTTTTTGTCCAATTGTATGATGGAACAGGACTAGGGAAGTAAATTATTTATTATATTCACAAAATCCATATATGGAGAGGTGAAAACCATAGTGATGTAAGTAACTTAATTACAATTTCAAAAAATTAAAGATTTTTTTCAATATATTTGGTTCAGTAGACTGCACCAATGATCTTAAATTGATAAGTTAAAAAAA
>NW_017259535.1:974737-993436 GCF_001594045.1 Atta colombica | reverse complement strand
TATATATATATATGTAAAAGATATATAAGACAAAGTATTAATAATAACTTACTATCCAAACGCAATGCATTCCAGTCTAACAGTTTCTCCAGCTACTGGTGCTTCTGGAAACGCTTTTGGAAAATTATTAGGAAATTTCAACTGCTGAAAAGAAGCTGAAAAATTTAGAAAGTTATTTAATTATGTCGTTTTCTATTCTGTTAGATGCATAAAATAAAATCCAAAATAATTACAGTGCATGTCCACTTTTAATGGAAAGAATGGACCATTACGTCCGATATCGAATGCAATATTCTGGACGTAGCAAGAATAATTTCCTCGATCAATTGTTTCCAATGCAGAAAAGTAAAGCGCTCCATCATGTGAGACAAATACGCGTTTATCCTCCTCGACGAAATTGGGAAAGTATTCACGCACCCAATAATATGATACATCTGGAAAATGCTGTGGTGGGTCACAATACATTACTTTACCCCAATGATTATCTCCGCGTTCTTCGGAACGTTTTAAATTAAACTCATTGATGAATCCGAATGACAGTTCAGCGCTCTCAGAAATAATCGTGCCAAATTTGTTAGTTGCCTTACAATGATACAAGCCAGAATCTATTTTCTATAAACAATAAATAATGAAATCATTGATGTTCATTAATTTATATATTAACTTAATATATTAATTTATATATCTCAACATAAGTTTTAAAATAACATATAAGATTTAAAAAAGAAATTAAAAAAGATCTCTTACTGAATCTGGATCATAGATGATAAGTGTCCCACCACTCACGGTAAATTTTCTGTCTAAAAGAGGGTCAATTTTCATTGCAATAAGTAGATCATTTACATATGTCTCCTTGAACCATTCATAAGTAGGTGTAGGATAACCACCTGCCAAACAGCTTAGAGAGACATCATTTTTTACATTTCTCTTTGACTGATCGAATACTTTGTTTATGGGCTGCTTTATAAAATATGGTCCCCTTGGTATTTGAAGTGGGTTGTCAATGTTGATTCCATACTGATAAGTACGATCCTCTTCTACCAAATTGTGAAGAGTAGCAATAGGTGCTTCACAGATATACAACAATTCTTCTCTACCAGTAACCTTTTCTAGTCCCCAACGCTGGAGACTATTGGAATAGGAATACGCTAAATAATCTCTTCCTAGTATATTGTCCACAGGCTCAGGTAGAAAAGCATTATCCATGTTTATCAATGTCGTACTGTCTGCCTCGTTTATCCATAGGCCACTTTGGACTTTGATTCCGGTGTACCATCTGCGATGTTGTGGATCTTGCCACAACAACTGATAGAGTATGAACCCATGCTCCTCCATTGTATTAATAGTAAGCAGATCACTTTGGAATGCTTGACAATTTCTACGTGCATCTTCTCGTGGTCTCAGCGGACTTTTGACAAAACGATAACACGACTCTTGGAATTGTATCCAATGCTGGGGACACTTGTACTCTTCTCCATATAAGAAATTTTGTGCAAACGCGGGAAGTGAGAGGATTAGCGAGAACACCGCGGCAATTAATAAATGAGACATCATTGCGGACATCTTGTAACTATACAACAGACATTTTATAATTTCCAGATTCAAGATTCAAGTATTTTATTAATTTCTCGATTGAGAATGTCACATTGGAATGTGATTTCGAGAAATTCAACAGAACTGACAAAGCGAAACTCTTGAAGATATTTCCTGACGATGATCACCTTGTTAATTCATGATATTCTTGTTCGCACGTTTCGGCGGACGATTATTCGATTGAAGCACTGCAAATGTGGATATTGGATTCACTTAAATGTACTAGATCTTATGTAACGAATAAAGCTTTCGAAGAAAGATAAAATTAAAAAAATACGTTAAATAAAATCACAAGTTTTGAGTCAGCAACCTGCGACGCTACATCGCTAGCTAGACACTCCCTGTGACGAATGACGAACAGTTACGGAATTCAACGAATGTTGACGAATGTTTAATTTCCGTAATTGCACCTTGTTTACTTGTACTTTTTGCACACGAAGTGAAATAGGCATATGCGTGAATTCTTTTTCTTTTTTTTTTTTTTTCAGATAAGTAAAGAAATACTAAATATTATTGAGGTTAGATTTTGGCGTCTTAAAACATCTTAAAATATGCCCACAGACTATTTAGAGATTAAGATTAAAATTGAATTGGAAGTTGATCACCAATCAAAGCAAAGTTTATTAAATTTGAAATTATTAGTTTCTTACTGACTAGTCATTAATTTTTAATTATTATTTAATAATAGATCCCAATAGTAGGTTAGGTTCTAATAACAGGTTCTATTCTTTTCAGTTAAATTTTTTATATTGTTAATTTTCTCTTTTTTTCTTTCCACGTTAGAAAGAAGAGAAAAGACGAACTATAATTATAAGATAAAAGGTACAAGAAGTTCAGTTAAAAAGAACAGACCTTGTGAATTTTTTAATATATTTTCTAATTTTTCAAACTTTTGTTCTTCTTTTTTATCTTTTTATTCTCTTTCTTCTTTATTTAATTTTCTTTATATGTATGTCGGCTCAATCGGCTATCGTATGTAACATGTTTGTGAATCCTGTGAATCCTTTTAAATTAGTATACGGTCGCCACTCTATATAGCGTGTCCATGATGGTGACTCGCAAAACCTCTTGAATACTCATCTTAGTAACCTCAAACTTCGAACTAGAGAATTGAAGAAGAGATCGTGTATTTGTTTCATATATTTGTGTATAAAATAAGTGAATAAAATGCCGGAAAGCACCAAAATAGAAACAAAACCGGTTAAAGAAGTGAAGAATGGCAAAGAAGACGATAAAAATGAACTGGTAAGAAATTAACCTACATTGGATACTGTTGCGTTGTCATCGACATTTTAATATCGTTAAATCTACATTTGCAATTCTTGCGTCAGTATATAAATAAAATTATTAATTCAACGTTTTTCCTATAATTTACATTAAATTGAAGTAAGCTATCTTTGTCTTGTAATAACTTGTCATTAGTTCGCTATTCTTGCAATTTCTTTTGTTTTTTTCTCTATAGTGACTAATAGCGACCCCTTATTTTATGAATGTGTTTCTTAAAACACTTATATTTTTTTTAAATTTTTTTTTAAATTTAGACAGTATATTTTGATATTTACAATCTAATATATTTAGAGGAGAAAATTAGAATATATAATAAATATATAAAACAAAATAAAAATTGTATATAAAATATCAAATAAAAACTTGATTTTGTCCTTTAGTCAGAAGAAGATAAGCTTCTACAGGAAGAATTAACTTTACTTGTGGAGCGTCTCCAAGATGCTAACACCAAACTACACTATCCTGCCTTAGAATCCTTGCGTTCACATATTCGTGCATCAACAACATCAATGACAAGTGTTCCGAAGCCATTGAAATTTATGCGACCTCACTATGATACTATGAAAAATATACATGAAAAAATGATCAATGTAAAAAATAAGGAATTATGTTCAGATGTTATTTCCGTTTTGGCAATGACAATGGGTGAAGGCCGAGAGTGTTTAAAATATAGACTAACAGGCTCCGCACTGGCAATTGGTGAATGGGGACATGAATACGTTAGACATTTATCAGGAGAACTAGCAGGAGAATGGGATGAGGTAACAGGTGACAACGTTGAAGCAACGAACAAGAAACTTATCGCTCTGGTGCACGAGATTGTACCCTACAACATGGCACATAATGCAGAAACAGAAGCATGTGATCTTCTAATGGAGATTGAGAGGTTGGACTTGCTGGAACAGTACGTTGATGAAAGTGC
This sequence comes from Atta colombica, assembly GCF_001594045.1. Taxonomy (NCBI): domain Eukaryota; kingdom Metazoa; phylum Arthropoda; class Insecta; order Hymenoptera; family Formicidae; genus Atta; species Atta colombica. The sequence goes on along the minus strand of NW_017259535.1, from coordinate 989,634 downwards.
TTATCAGCGAGTATGTCTTTATCTTACAAGTTGCGTATCATATGTAGCTGATCCAGAGAACAGCACCCTTCTTCATGTCGCCTGCAAGTTATATCGTAAATTTGGTCAATATCCGCAAGCAATTAGGCTGGCGATGCAATTGAACGATTTGCCACTTATTGAATCGATCTTCACAAACTGTCGAGATCTGTAAGTATAAAACTTACTTTTTCTGATCTTTTTGTTTATATGACTTTTTTTGATCTTTTTATTTAGATAACTTTTTATGATCTTTTTGTTTAAGTCTTTTTTAATCCTCCATCTGCAAACTGTTTCTTTTTTGGAACAAGCGAAATTTCACTTTCCAATTTTACTTTCGTTTTTGCTCAAATTTCAATTTTTATTAAATAAAAGTTTTCACATTTGAGTTAAAAATTATTTGATAATATAATAGAGATATCGAAAAATAATCCTGAATTTTTTTGAATGTCTAGAACAATAAAAAAATTTGCACTAGACAAAAAGAGTCCAAATTGCCATTGGGGCAATTAATAACTTAGTTTTTCTTATTATTATTATTGAATAATGATTGATATTTTCCAAGTAGAAGGTTCAACTCTTTATGTTTGATTTTTTAGTTCTGTGCAAAAGCAACTGGCCTTTATGCTAGGTCGTCAACAAATCTTCCTGGAACTACATGAAGCTACGATAGAAGACGATGATCTCTTTGAGATAATGTCTAACTCGCACTTGAACAATCACTTCCTGAATTTGGCACGTGAATTGGATATAATGGAGCCAAAGACACCTGAGGATGTCTATAAATCTCACTTGGAGAACTCGCGACCACCATTTGGTGGCGGTCAAGTTGATTCAGCACGGCAGAATCTCGCAGCAAGTTTCGTCAATGGTTTTGTAAACGCTGCGTTTGGTCACGATAAATTGCTGATTGAAGACGGTAACAAATGGCTGTATAAAAACAAGGAGCATGGCATGCTGAGTGCGACTGCATCCCTAGGTCTGATCTTACTGTGGGACGTTGATGGTGGCCTGACGCCAATCGATAAATATTTATATTCGTCGGAAGATTATATCAAGTCTGGCGCTCTATTGGCTTGCGGAATTGTCAATTGCGGCGTCAGGAACGAATGTGATCCTGCCTTAGCTTTGCTTTCCGATTATGTGTTACATAGTAGCAACACTATGCGCATTGGCGCCATTGTCGGTCTCGGTATTGCCTACGCCGGTTCAAACAGAGAAGGAGTGTTAGGTTTGCTGACACCGGTTCTCAGTGACACCAAGTCGAGCTGGGAAGTCTTGGGTATGACTGGTTTAGCATTAGGAATGGTTGCTGCCGGTTCTTGTAACGCTTATGTCACTACAGCGATTATGCACACGTTAATGGATAAGTCGGAATCTGATCTCAAAGATACATACGCGCGATTTTTGGCACTTGGTTTGGGATTGTGCTTCCTAGGTAAACAGGAAGCGGCAGAAGCGATCATAGCAGCTTTAGAGATCGTTCATGAGCCATTCAGATCGATGTCGACAACACTAGTGGAGGTATGTGCATATGCTGGTACAGGAAATGTCCTCAAGATCCAACACTTGTTACACATCTGCTCAGAGCATTATGAATCGAGTAATGAGAAGGAGGAAAAAAGCGAGCGTAAAGACAAAGATAAGAAAGAGGAGAAGAAAGAGGAGAAAGAGAAAGATCTCAGTTCCAGGCAGGCTATCGCCGTTCTTGGTATTGCTCTGATCGCTATGGGAGAGGAAATTGGTGCCGAGATGGCTTACAGAACCTTTGGCCACTTGCTACGTTATTGCGAACCCGTGATTCGCCGCTCGGTACCACTCGCCCTAGGTCTTATCTCTGTATCGAATCCAAAACTAAACATCTTGGATACGCTATCAAAGTTCTCGCACGACAGTGATCCCGAGGTAGCGCACAACGCAATATTCGCCATGGGACTGGTCGGTGCCGGCACGAATAATGCGCGATTAGCCGCCATGCTGAGACAGCTGGCTCAATTCCATGCGAAGGATCCCAACAATCTCTTCATGGTGCGCATCGCACAAGGTTTGACGCATCTAGGTAAAGGCACGCTCACACTGTCGCCTTATCATAGTGACAGACAGCTGCTCAGCCCTGTTGCTCTAGCTGGTCTTCTATCGACGCTGATCGGTTTCCTGGACGTAAAAAACAGTGAGTATATTCTTGATGCAATAGATATAATACAAAGATATGTTCTTCGATAACTATTTCATTACTAGCAAGCAGATAAGCTATTCTTGTTATGAATTACAAAGATACAATGAGTTTGACAATCAATTTCCAGAGATCTTCTACAACAAAAGAGAATCTTCACTATTTTCTTATATCTCTACAGTTGATCAATCAGTAATTCTTTAAATTCTCACAGATTTTCATATTAAAAATAATATAAATAAATCAGATATAATATACTATAATAAAATATAATAAAATAAATCAGATTACAATATAAATAATATCAATTCTTTTCTTATAACTTACAACAAATTAATAAATAGTAAAACTTAGGTTAATATATTAAACGAGCTATAGTTAGGTGTAACTAAATAATATTTATTAATCACAAATTATAATTTTCCAACAATAAGTTTATTATAAGTTTATTTAAACGGTACGTGATTTGACCATATTTTTGACTATATTTAGTCTTCATCAGCCGCAGAAATATATAAATATCCAAATATCTAATTATGTTAACATATTATGAGGATCATCTGACATTCGAGTTACAATAGATAATATAACAGATTACTCATCTCACCTTCATGTTACAAAAGGTGATATATCGTAATCATATCATATGTAGTCAAACTTGATAAAAATAAACGATGTAGTGATGCAAGACCGATCTTAATTGTGAGAGAATATAAACGCAAATGATATCATATATATGTCAAAAAGTCAAAAGACAAAAGAATTAAGCGCTATCATTTTTGTTATTATTAGAAATTAAGGATGCGTTCCGATATTCACTGCTAGTGCTGAAATTATATAGTATATGTTACGTGCGTATTATAGATTTTCAACACTGGCAGTGAATATCGGAACGCATCCTAAATTTAATAGATAAACATATAAAAGAACAGTTAAATGTAAATAAATTTAAAAAAAGACTCTTTAGACGTATATGTTTATCTGTTAAATTTAGGATGCGTTCCGATGTCAGTGTTCCGAGGATACGTTTCACTGTCAGTGCTGAAAATCTATAACGCATATAATATATATAGTTTCCTTAATTTTTAATAATAAACACAACGCTTAGTTCTTTTGACTTTTTGACATACATTTTTGACATACATAGTATCATTTGCATTTATATTCTCTCACAGTTAAGATCGGTCTTCATCAGTGAATATAACTGATTCTAAATTCTATATTACAATTTTAATAGACTGCTACTAACTTGCCATTGTATATAATTTGTATTTACCTTCATATTAATGTAAAGAGCTCCACACAATAAGAACAGGGAACAGAGAATAAGAATTTCAACTTATCAAAAACTGTGTATTCCACAAGTACATGATTTCTGATAGGTTGAAATTCTTATTCTCTGTTCTCTGTTCCTTTTATTGTACGGAGCTCCTAAGTGTTGTAACTTTTATTCTTTAACTAAAAGTAACTTTTATTCTTTATTCTTTGATAATTATTTAATTTTCTTAATTGACATTATAAATTTAAAGCGTTTGTTATTTATGTTTCGCATTGTACTTTTGTTCTAATGAAATTTTTGTATATACATGTACATAAAGTTATAACTTATTATCAGTTTACCATATATTTTTAAGTGTTAAAGATAGTTTTTAAGTTACAAACTATTAATGTCTTTATAATTTCAATTTTGACGATAATTTATTCTATTTATTTACCAATATTATTAAGTTTATTTACCAATATTATTAAGGACGTATATACATTTTGTATGATTTGACATCAAGCTATATCATTAATATGACTGGAATTTATTCATTTATTCATACTGACTGCCGTTTCTCGCTATTAACCGATGAATTGGTTCGAAATCATGATTCTTCATTACATCGTTTGTTTTTATCAAATTTGACTACATATGATATATTCTTTGTAACACGAATGTGAGATGATCCTAATATGTTAATATAATTAGATATTTGGGTTTTTATGTATTTCTGCGGCTGATGAGGATTAAGTATAATCAAAACGTACCGTTGAAACTTATTGTCGGAAAATTATAATTTGTGATTAATAAATATTATTTAGTTACACTTAACTATAGCTCATTTAATGTATTGATCTAGGTTTTATTATTTATTAATATTAGATATAACTTGTCATTATTAATTTTTATTGTTATAATATATATTTTCAGTTATTCTCGGACGTTCACATTATCTCTTGTATACACTGGCTGCTGCAATGCAACCCAGAATGCTAGTAACATTTGATGAGGACCTGAATCCACTAGCTGTACCAGTAAGAGTTGGACTTGCCGTCGATGTTGTCGGCCAAGCAGGCAAACCGAAGACCATCACAGGCTTTCAAACGCACACCACTCCGGTGTTGTTGGCATATGGTGAGAGAGCGGAACTTGCAACCGAGGAATATGTACCACTGACACCAATTATGGAAGGTTTTGTAATCTTAAGAAAGAATCCAGACTTTATACCTTAGTCATCGTAATAATTTTGTCGATCATCAATGTACCTCGTACTGAATTACTTATAAGACAGAATAATATAATAAAAGTATCTCATTTCATTTTACATATACGAAAAACGCAATATTCTCCACAAATTTCCTTTTTTGTAAAATCAAGACATGTTCCGCAATATTTTCGTTCCGTTGCAGAAAGGGATACAAGGCAATGATATATTTTCTATTTAATAGTAAAATGCACAGATTTTAATAATAAAAAATACTGTATAATGTATAAAATCTCATTCGGCACGAATTTTGTACGCATTATACATACATCGTAAAAAAAATCAATATAAAACAACAGTATTTTATACTGCATTCTTAGTAATAACAATACATCGGTGGATGTTTTTTTTTGTAAGTAGCAGTCAGCAGTGTACGCAAGTCTCATGTAAGTCGTCACCATTATCGGCATAATTTAAGCCTGCACAACTTGCTGAATACGTTATCCGCGGGCAAATTTTCTTTAAAATAGAAGTTTGTATACGTATCGACGATACATGTAGCAATAAGTGTGCTAGAGTATTATTTGATCGAGTTGTCGAATTTGCTGTCCGGTGGAGCAGCTAGTTATGCAGACTTGATATAAATTACATCCTAATATTTTCTATATTTTGCCACTATCTTTTTTAACTGAAAAATGTAAAAATAGAATTACGATCATGTTAGTTTGTTAAAATGTACGTATCGCGCAAAATACGCATAAACAAAAGTGTATTGTATTATGTCAATAAAATACGTTAATCGTACAACTTTAAATAATATTTTTATAAAAAAAACTTGCGCTATAACTATTATAATAATGTAACTTTTATTCTTATCGCGATTGTTTACTTTTAATATCTCTATATAAAAATACAATGAATGTTTAAGACATTACGTTTATGTTTTATATTGGCATCATAAAGTTCAGCTATATATAAGAACAGGCCTATTAATACGGACAACTGGAATTTATATACTCTCTTATTGACATATTATTCCACATTTCTCTTATTTTTATTGTTTTCATTGAGATGATTTTTTTGAATTAATAAAATTAAGGTGTCACACTGTAAGAAAAATACTTAAATATATCCGCATAGAAATAAAGAAAAGAGATACAATGAAAAATAATAATAAAAATAGTATTATAGATTTTCTATGTACAAGCATTTTAAAATTTTGCACAATTTGTAAAGTTTTGGCATCATTTATGTAAATCATGATAATAAGTACGCTGTATACATCTATCAAAAAAAGAAATAGGATGACGTTTCTAAGAGTAAGAGTAAAGCTTAGAGAAACCTCTTTAATAAGAGTTTGGACACGAGCAACAGTTTTGTATGCAGAGTAATACTTTTAACAAAATTGAGAGGGAAGAACATTTACTATTTTTTTCTCCTACTATCATTCCTTATTTCTCTCTCTCTCTCTTTCTCTCTCTCTCTCTCTCTCTCTCTCTCTCTCTCTCTCTCTCTCACTCACTCACTCACTCTCCGGAATTGTTAAAACCAGTCAAAAATGACTTTCTCATGTCCAAATTCTTATTAGATTTTCCAAGAGGAATTACGTACACAAACCGCCGGCAGTCTTATACACTATAAAAAAATTTAAAAAAAAATTTTTTTTTTCATTGTCTTTGTATCTCTTAGATTATTATTAATCATCAATTAACTCTTCACCCATCTGACTTAATTATGGAACGTGATAATGGCAGTATTTCAAACATTAAGCTAAAATTCAATGTCTAAACAGGAAGTTGCCATTACTAGCATAAATATTTCATATTATCATTAATTTTCTATACTTAATAATAACAACTTTAAATCTCTTAATTTATATACAAGATGTAATATAAAGTCAATTGCTTTAAAGTACTAAATTCTTTTCAAGTGAATCTCGGCTCTCATGTTACATCCTATGTAATTATGAATACAGCACCTATTCGAATATCTAATGTCTTACTCTGTCATAAAGATACTTGGCAAGTTGTAATCTTACATGTTTAAAAACATGTCTAAAATAATATATTTTAATATTTTACATTTCTAGATTGCTCCATTTACATAACTCGCTATTATTTTATCTACTTATAATGTACTTATTCGCTCAATATATATAGCAGCCATTTGAACTATTTTCATATATAAACTTCACAATCGCTTTTAATACTTCTTTAGAAGACTAATATCAAATATTTTTTTAGCACTTATGTGGAAGGCCTTAATATTGAGTACAGTTTAAGTTAAATTTTTTTTTCAAGCATAATAAAAGAAATATGCTTTTTATCATTTGATAATAAAAATATGAACAGTCTCGTAGTAAAATAATAATATTTTCTGCATCAAAGATCGCAAATAAAATAAATCACTATCATGTATTAAATGGTACTCACTTAATTCTTATGTCCTGAGATTATATCTGCAAAAAACAAGCAATTGTGATGATTTCTTAAAACAATGGCTGTGTTGATTCAAACTGGACGAAGCTGCTAGCTTTCGATGCAATTGATTGAATCTATAAGAACTAATCATGTTCAATTGCTGGACAAGTAGGCTAGCTGTTTTGTTTGCTTAAACACGCCCCCAATGTTTCGAGGAAATAACGTCTTATCTTTTTAAATAAATGGCAGTAAATTCAGTTTCATCAGTCAACAGTAATTTGTTTCCATATCTCGATGGACAGTCACAGGTGCTAAAACATGATGTGGCGATCCTAAATATGTCGTAGGAGAAGGCACTCCGATGCTGGATTGTTTAGTCAAATCCGATTCGACGTCATTTTCAACGGCTAATAGAGGTTCGGAAGCGAAAGTCTGTTGTTCAGAATCATCGTGAGGTGTCATTGTGCTATATCCATGATCACTGTCCCCACCAGGTGGTCTTCTGTAATTAGTAGAAACTCTGTACGGTGATATACGCGCTACATTGTCTCTCACGAGACAATCTAAATTATTTTTAATCTGATCTAATTCTGCAGGTTCCGGATCGCCATCGATATGCGTCATACGCAATGTATCGGGTGAAGTATGAATATGTAAACATTGATGCTCTAAACCCAAATGCATTGATCGGAGTCTGTAACAAAACACAATGAAACCTAGAATTAAAAACAGTGCAAGAATTCCACCAGCTACCGGCCCAATTGATGGCCACTCTCGTATCGCGATCTCGTCAGTCGATTGCGAATCTGGAAACATATAATTTTGTTATCCAATGGTTAATACAAATAAAACAAAAATAAAAAAAAAGACAAACTTACTATAAGTGCCATCGCCATAAGGTATTAAAGAACCGAAGATTCCTTTAAAACATATGGACATATCAGAGCAAAACGGTTGTTGCAAAGGAGTCTCTCCATCGGTGTCGACATGACACCATTGACAATCCGCTACACCTAAACAGTCTCTCTCTGTTGTATATGATTTGCAATTGATAACTGGGCACGATTTCAAATTCATCGGCTCTATCCACGGAGTTTGTAAACTAGATCCTTGCTCATATATAGGTGGACAAGAATCCAAATTATCGATATTTTGTTGCATACAGCTAAAAGAATATAAAGAACATTCGCAAGGACATTCACAACCAGTTTGTTCCATACTTTTACAATTCAAGCACGAATGATCCATCTGCAATATTTAATAAACAGATACAATATATTAAGAAATTTAAAAATGTTTTAGAATAAAAATTGTGAGCTTACCGTACTGCACGGACAAAAAGCTCTAAGCAAATTACACTGAGTAGTCATGTTCACAACACCAAGGAATACATTAGTTCCTGGTACAGCAGCTACCTGATATCTAACACAGTGCTCACCGTGTGCCATATTAGTGAGCACCTCGTCGAGCGACGTATTAAATTGATAGTATCTCTGCACAGTACCGTCTAAGTAGCTGGCGCATGATTTTTTTTTCACGAACATTCCATGATTCAATATGTCATTAGCCACTAAAAGTTCCTTATGTGTTAAATGTTGTTGTTCGATCTTGCCTGTTGCTTCTAACAGCTTCGGATGTGATACCAAATAGCCTTTATCATCCATCAAGAAACACTTTACAGTTGTATCATGACAGAATGGAAACATTTCCAACAACAATCTCATAATGTAACCCATTGTAACATCCATAGATAGAACAGCAATTGCGTAATCTGTACTTCCATTAATCCTCACAGAATATTTGATAGTTTGACTCAGAGTGACTACATAGCCTGATCCACCTGCATCTAAGTAAGGTGGAGTTAAGATTATCTTATCAAGTTGTTCCAGTACCTTCCCATACCACATTCGCCTTTTAGGGTCAAAACCAGAATCTAATACCATCCCTGGAAATATTTCTAATACACCACTAACCGTACTGACAACATATCTAAAAATCACAAAATAAAATAAATGTAAAGATATCATCTTATAAATTAATAATTATGTGTAAAATTATATATAATTACTTGTAATTACCTTCTTATAATAAACTTATTTAATGGACTCTCGGCATGCTGCTTTTTAAAATGTTCTAAAACTGGTGCTAGCATCGCTACATCTGATTTTACAGATGGATGTAAACCGGGATTAGCCAAAAGACCCGTTACATCTTTTAGATATGCCATATAGCTTTGTACATTCACGGTTGAACCTGTTTCTAGTAATTTCAATTGTTCCATTGGGGATTGAAAGCACCATGGTGATAAATAAATTACACCCGTTGCTAAAAAAAAAAAAAGAAAGAAAAGAGTTTTTATAACATTTACAAATTTTACAAACGATAATGTAACTAGAGATAGTTTAAAAAATTTGATTTCTTTACATAAAGTTGTAATTTTGTTTCTATAAATGCAAAATATGTCTTTATCAATGACAGTTTGAAGCATAAGATCGAGGCGATGATGTAATATATTTGCCGGCAGTGGAGGCGCATTTCTCGCGACAGGCAATATTCCCTCCTCAGTTGTTGATACCAAGCATATTATCAAATCATTATAATTTAAGTGTTTCCATCTATATCGCTTCTATATTGTACATTAAAAGAAAATATTCTGTATTTTATTCTTTTCTTATCTTATCCTCAAATATATTTACAGATATGTTAGCTTACCTGTTCGCCTAATTTTGTCTTTACATTTACGATTCCTTTAAACTCATTTATCATCTTCAATATAGTTCGATTATCTACATTTTCAATGTCTTGCAAATGCACTTTAAGTGGTTGCTCAATCATTGTCTCAAATCTAGGAAAATTTTTATGCATCCAAACCACTCCTTTGCTATCGAAGAATATAGCATATATATTTGAACCAACATTAAAATACGTTACGTCATCGAGAAAATCACGTAGTTTTATATCTAAGGATAGTAACGCAGTCTCTTTAACTTGCCCGATAGATATCGTCATTGTCTTGCTATATGGCTCAATATATGGGTCTGATATATAAAAATCTTTCTTAATATGATCAGGACATTGCAAACAAGAAAATAGTTTTCCTATCTCATATCCAAGAACATTTTGCATTGGAAAAATAACGATACTGTCGTTTAATTTCTTAATAACAGTGGATGCTTGCTGATCTGAAAATACATTACGATATAAAAACATTTTTTGTATAATTAAAGTAATAAAACTAGCTTACCTGTGACAATAATAATTTTGAGATAAGCTTTAAACTGTTCCGAAATTATTTCAAAAATTCTTTGTGCATTTGATGTATTTTGTAATTTATTAGTTAAATGCAAAATAAGCACTTCACCTCTTAGATTTTGTGTTAATTTTATAAAATCAATCTTCATCACTTCATTTGAATCTGAGAAAGAAAATTAAGAAAATAAAATTAACATACATTTTATAAACATGTATATTTCATTAATAGAAACGATAATAAGAATAAAACAAAATAGATTGAAGATAACTAGATAAAAACAAATCATGTATTACAAATAAAAAATCTAAAAATAAGAAAAAATATAATTACTCTTTGTTTATTTACCTATTCTAGTTAAACTATCGATATAACGAATCAATTGAAACTTATTAATATCTGTTGCTTTTAACAGGCTATCTTTACAAAGCAGGGGAGTAGTATGAGCAAGGCCCACAACGGTAACATTATCTGTTTCAGAAAGCATATCTATAATAGTTTTAGCTGTCAATTGAACCAAAGTTAGCTCAGATTCAGACATGAATGTGCCATGTTCCAAAAGTAAAATGACATTTTTTTCATGACAATACTGGGATAATAAAAGAGGTCCAACATTATAAGCCAATGTAGGTGGTCCACACATTGTATCTGGTTCATTCATTGGCAGTATATGTATACTTTTCCACTCTTGATTTCTTAATTGTCTTGAAAGTTCTATAATCAAACTTAATAATATATCACATTATCTTGATAAGGAATAAAACTTCAATAAAAAAATACCTTTTATGATATCCGTACATATATTTGAAACTCTGTTCATCTCCATCATATCGTAATCGACTAATTGACTAGAATAAATATTAGGCAGTGGACTGCGTGCCAATACGCGGTGTATGACTTCGTAGACTTGATTGAAGACATTGATATGTGCCGCTAATTTATTATTAAATTTGTCAACTAAGGCACTTAATTTTGTATCCAAATTGCTGGAAACATTCGTGAATTCTATTTTATTGATCATCTCTTGAAACGAGGAAGCGCCGAGTTCTTCGTCGATGACGGATCGCAGCATCTTCGACAGACGTATCACAACATCTCGTAGGCATGTGCCGTTCAGGGGTTCCGCTGGCACCTGTTTACGTATCGACTTGCCGAACTGACACCTGGCGACATCGTCATTAGAGGCTACGCAAAGATTTATCAGTATCAATACTGAACTCAAGTACAAAATCTTGTTTACAGCCATTCTAACGAAGCTTCGGCGGCAAGCGTCCTTCATCACAATCATAACCTTACGAATTCACGTTACAACAACAGCTCATGCCGGCAATAAATAAGCATTTCAAGCAGCGTCGTCGTGGATCGTGGACGTCGTGACTCGTGTATCGCGCGATTCTGGAAGCTTTCCGGATACCTTTACGCATGATCACGCATGATGCGCACTGATCGCATTTGACGCTTCAACGTCGTTTTGTTTCAGCACTTCGTACAATATGGCGTCTAAAAAAAAAATATTTTATCATAATTAGTGATGTTTTTGACGAATACATATTTTTGATTCAACATCACCATTGAAAGCGAAGATGTTTTAAATAAAAATTTACAAATATTATTAATAATAACGGCAAATAATAATTAATCATGATTAATAAAATATATGTGAAGAGGTTATGGCAAAAACAAAAAAAAAACTTAAAAATTATATAATTCATTCCTGATTTCTCGAAAAATAAATTTAAGAAATATTTTAGACAAGACAAAGAAAATACATGTACAGGAACAATAATTATTAATTTCAATCAAAGACGAAGATATAATAACTTCTTCTGATAGTCGCATCTAGGTATCCATACATCATGACCTTTTGTTTCTGGACAAGTTCAATTTTTTTAAATTAACTGCGTTAAAAAATTTTTTTTATTATATCGAAACATTTTATATATTTTAAATATTTTTTAAAATTTATATTATTTAATTAATATATATTCTATTTTTTTTAATATTAATTATTTTATATTATCAGTTTAATTTTAAGTGCTGCCGGCAGACGGCGAAAAAAACATCACGCCGAAGTCCGAATGTTGAAGCGGTTGGAGCAGCGGCGACGCGTTTCTCATCTTCGGTTTTCGTAATCGTGGGATGTTTCGGCCCGTGCTACGCGAGCTCAACAAACATCCAATGTGGCGTTTGAGTTTGGCAGGTTATGGATTGAGGTTTCGGGGTGTGGCATCGTTATTCGGCGGGTCCCTGGGACGTTGCGAAACAGCGGCAGTAGCGGCGCGATTGGGCGCAATGTCGCGTTGTTGAGATACATTCGAGGTGCGCGCGACGATCGCAAAGTGTCCGTGCACGCGAGATTTCTTCCGCTCGTGTATATCTTTTTTTTTTTTTCTTAATACGGATGCTCGAAATCTCGGTACGTTACTATTGCAACTCCACGGTTTGACGTTTATTAACATTTTTGTGTTCTAACAGCGCAAAAGAGATTGTAACGTGGAATTAATCGCAAAAGCTATGTCCGAAATGTCTTCACGTCAATCCCCGCGTTAACGCGCTGTCCTAACGTTTTTGACGCAGGATAGAACGAGTTGCTGAACCGCAACGACGAGGCAGGCCGTAGTCCATGAAATCACGTGTAATAAACACGACGTGGGATGTTGAGCGCAACCACCCCCACTCAGCCCCACGAATATACCGAGATGTCTCGGCTAGCCGATTACTTTGTCGTGGTCGGCTACGATCACGAGAAAGAAAGTAAGTCATTGTCGAGATGCACTTGACATTCGTCGTTAGGTTCTACATTCAACATTTTTGTGTTCTTACTTAATATTTTTTAGAATTCGATTTTTCCATCAAAATTAACAATGACAATATGTAGACATTGAAGAAAGGTCACTTAAGTAAAGTGTTGAAAATAACATGTAGACTGCTTTCCTTTTAGGAGATGCTTGGTTTTCCAGGAGACACAATGATCATTTCATCTTTGTTTAACATTAATAAACAAATAATGTTATACTGTATTGTTTTTATCTCTTGCTGAAAAGAATCCACAAGTGCTTTCTATTTATCAAAACTTAGATAATTCTTATTTGTGACTCCAATTGAATACATATTCCTTTTCATTCTGACAAATAAGATTTAACTGAGTTTTTATCTACAATCTGACCATGAGACCATGTGTTTTACTGAGTCTTGTTAACATTAAAAGTAAGATTATAAACCTGTTGTTATGCAATAACTTGTTACCAAAGCAAATAATTACTTGTGTGAAAATGCAAAACAACTATATAAATATGATTCTATTCTTTGATATTTTTCAAAACAATACAAATGACATAGTAATACAGTGAAACATTTTATTTTTGTTTAACATTAATAAACACTAAGGATGCAATGATTCAATGTATTATACTGTGTCAACTATATCTCTTGCTGAAAAGCATTTCATGGCATCCCATATAAGACAGAATGATACTTATATTGACTATATCTTCTAAAAGGAAAGTAGCTATAGTTTAATTCTCTCTATATATACAAATTCTTGGCTCTGTAATTATTATTGCACTAACTAGCATCAACAAATATATAATACAAATATATAATACAAATATATAATGCATTTGTTTATATTGCATGTGTTGTCATTACAGGGGGTGGTGTAAGTAGTGGAGTTATATTACAACGATTTCCAGAGAAAGATTGGCCAGATACACCTTTCATTGAAGGAATAGAATGGGTAAAACTATTTCTTTTTGAAGATTCGTTACATTGTCATGTTATTTACTCATGTACTGACTTATAGTTTTGTCAACCACAAGGATGGGCTTTATCAACGGAAAGGCAAGAGCCACGCTTTTTTGTTTCAATATTGACAGATATAGATGCAAATCGACATTATTGCGCTTGCATGTGCTTCAATGAAACCGTATCGATCGTGCCAAGCAAACCCGTGGATGAGGAAGAGGATCCCGTAGATGGAGATAGTCGTCCCTTGGTTAGGGCGATACCCGCCATTGCACATCATAGCATTATGTACGCACCTAAATGTCTGGTGCTGGTTTCCAGACTCGATTACATAGAAACATTTAGAGTATGTGAATATTTATACATTTAATATAAGATCTGTTTTCTATAGCTGAACTAGTATACATTTTAAAAACTTAAAATAAAATAAGTATATGTTTAATATTTGATGAAAACGAGAGTTCTAGTACAGAAATAAAAAACAGATCCGTAATTAATATCTCATCAGCTGTGCTTTTCATCAATTTAATAATGATTTCTTATTCTTATAGAACTGTCTTGGCATTATATACACGGTGTACGTAGAAAATCTTGGTATACCGTTAGAGACGTTAGTTGGAAACATATTAGGATGTATCCAAGTACCTCCTGCTGGTGGGCCACAGGTACGATTCAGCATTGGAGCAGGGGATCGTCAAGCGCTTCAACCACCAATTAGTCCTTCTCTTCCTATAACTCATACTAGTGTAAATTTATTATTTCAGCAATTAGGTAAGAATATAATAAAGCATGCAATTTGCAATAATTAACTGTTGATATATATA
>NW_017259535.1:959151-974637 GCF_001594045.1 Atta colombica | reverse complement strand
ACATATATATATATATATATTATATGTAATTATCTGACACATAATTATTTCTAGGTATTCGCAATGTGTTAGTATTATTTTGTGCAGTTATGACAGAGCATAAGATACTTTTCCATTCTGCCAGTTATTCTCGATTGACCGAAGGGTGTCGTGCCCTGACAGCATTGATGTATCCATTCAGATATTCACATGTTTACATTCCTCTTTTGCCAGCGGCTTTAGTTGAAATACTCAGCACTCCAACACCATTTATTATGGGTGTACACAGTTCGTTAAAACACGAAGTTGCTGAACTTGTAAGATTAATTTTTATATGTATAATTTCGAAAAATTATTTTAATTCAAATGCTTATTACGATTTTTACAGATGGATGTAATAGTCGCCGATCTGGATGGAGGTTCGTTGACAGTTCCGGATGGTGTTTCGCTTGCTTTACTACCGGAACCATTACTCTCGCAGACGCAAGATGCGTTATCCCTAGTGTTACAGCCAGAATTGGCATGCGCGGATTACGCATTTCCTCCACTTGCTACCAGGGCTCCACATTCTCCTATGCTCGATAAAGAACTCAGGGCGGTATTTATGAGAACCTTTGCTCAATTGTTGCAAGGATACCGTAGCTGTCTGACGTTGATACGAATACACCCGAAACCTGTTATCACTTTTCACAAAGCCGCGTTTCTAGGAGAGAGAGGTTTAACCGACTGCGATTTCACCACGAGAGTTCTGGATTGTATGTTTTTTACATCTTTTATCGCAGAAAGAGGTCCACCGTGGAGACCTTGCGATGTGTGGGATGAATTATACAGTAATTTGAGTGATCAGCTGAAGCAGGAAACGCAGGATCATCGAGTCATTTTGACACATATCCAAGAACTAGCTCAACAGTTATATTTGAACGAAAATCCGAATCCTCAACCGTACGTACAGAAAATCCTGAAGCCACCCGAGGGCGCGTTTGCGAGGATTCACCAGCCTCTCTTGCCACGTATCAATCCAGAGCAGGTTCAAGCGATCATCGATGAAGGTCTTGCGAAGAATAATCTTAAAGTCAGATTATCATCCTTGCGGCCGATTCAACCTCGCATCGTGCCTATAGGTCCGCACATTTCATTTGTTCATGACACTAGACACCTAGTTAGCAATTCAGCTCGTAGATTAGAAGTATTACGCAATTGCATCAACTGTATATTCGAAAATAAGATTTCGGATGCTCGCAAGACGTTTCCAGCTGTCTTGCGAGCTTTAAAGAGCAAAGCTGCTCGATTAGCACTTTGCATGGAGCTGTCGCAGCATGTAGTCGGAAACAAGGCTATGTTGGAGCATCAGCAATTCGATCTAGTGGTACGTCTGATGAATTGCGCGCTGCAAGACGATTCGTCAATGGATGAGCACGGAGTCGCCGCTGCACTACTGCCGCTCGCCACCGCGTTTTGCAGGAAGTTATGCACCGGCGTAATTCAATTCGCATACACCTGCATCCAGGAGCACCCGGTATGGCAGAATCAACAGTTTTGGGAAGACGCTTTCTATTTAGATGTGCAGAAAGACATCAAACGTTTATATCTGCCAGGTGATAATTCGCCGCCTAGGCTCATAAACGACGGTATTCTAAGTCCTATCAGTCCACGGGATGGTAAAGAGTTTCCATATCGTGACCGATATTCCATCTATCAAGTTCAGGAACCCTCGGCGTTAGAGATAGCTGCGGATCAGATGCGTATCTGGCAGTCCATCGATCTCGAGAAGCAGAAAGAACTTGTGAATAGTGAAGAGAGTACTATGTACAGCCAGGCTATTCATTACGCCAACAGAATGGTCTATTTATTAGTGCCGTTAGACATTGGTTCGAAAACGCATCGTCAGGATCACATCTACGATGAGGAACGCGCCAGTAATAGTATCACGAATAGCGTGGCGAGCGACAGCGGTGACGCCGAATCAGGATTTGAAGAGACTGATCCAGGTGAAACCGGCAGTGCTGTCATTCGGATGGTCTCGCGATTCGTCGATCGCGTGTGTACCGAGGGCGGCGTTAGCGCCGAACATGTACGTTGTCTACATCAAATGGTTCCAGGTGTTGTTCACATGCACATCGAGACGCTCGAGGCAGTCCACAGGGAAAGTAAGAGACTGCCGCCGATACAAAAACCGAAGATCCTGACACCGAACATGTTGCCTGGTGAGGAAGTGATAATGGACGGCTTGCGTGTTTATCTGCTGCCGGATGGTAGGGAGGAGAGTTCCTCAGGATTACCCAAGATACCGCCTCTCTTGCCAGCCGAAGGTGCAATCTTTCTTACGAATTATAGAATAGTGTTCAAGGGTATACCTTGTGATCCGTTTGCCTGCGAACAATTAGTCGTCCGTGCTTTTCCTGTGACGTCTTTGACTAAGGAGAAGCGTGTCGCTGTGCAACATTTGGCGCACTTGGATCAATGCCTTCAAGAAGGCTTGCAATTACGTTCTTGTACGTTCCAGTTGATAAAATTGGCCTTTGACGAGGAGGTTACACCGGAGAATATCGACACTCTGAGGAAATTAGTTCACAAAGCTAGATATCCGCCGCACATCTTCCATCATTTTGCGTTTAATGGTCAAGTCTTGGTTACACAAACAGCGCATCACAAGGGCAAGGAAAAAAATGCTACTCTAAAAGGTTTTGCGAAAAAAACGCTATTGAAAACCGCGCGAAAGGCAGGTTTTAAGCCGAAACAATCGTCCAAGCGGCAAAAGTATGTTCTGCCGAATATGAATCTCATCAATAGCAACAACAAGTATATGACATCGCCTGGCCGAATGAGTTTACCGATGACCGACAGCAACGAGCTTAGCCACGATGACGATCTCAGCGTAGACGATTTCGAGATACCTGGCGTGGTGACACAACCACCGACTGATGCCAAGACTCTCGAACGTTTATCTGAGCGTAGCTACGTCAGAGACTGGTACCGATTGGGTCTCTATTCAAACGGACCACATAACAATCGTCGTAATGAACCCTTCCGATTGACTTCGGTGAACTGCGCCTACATGATTTGTCGAAGCTATCCTGCACTTCTGATTGTGCCAACTTCCGTGTCAGACGAAAGCATTCGACGATTCTGTAGACTTCATCGTCACAGTAGAATGCCAGTCATCACCTGGAGACATCCGCGAACAAAAGCATTGCTAATTAGAGGCGCGGGTTATCATGGGAAAGGCGTAATGGGCATGCTGAAAGCCCATCCGACCTCCGGCAGTAATCTAAAGACAACATCCTCAGAGACCACTTCCTCTCTGGAGCAGGAGAAATATATGATGGCACTTGTTGCTGTGACACCGCTTTCCGTACTGCGGCAAGGTTCCGCTTGGGGAATGTCGGATAGTTCTCTAAGTATAGACTCTCTATTACTAGCAGCAGAAGATCGTAACGCTACGCCTGAACAATCGCGCCGCAATCCATTCAACAAACCCCTAGGCACTCTCAGTTCATCGGGCGGCAAAGGTCCCAAGAATTTCGGTCGATGGGGTTCCCTGAAGGATAAACGACACAATTCTCAAGCTTCCTTAACTTCAGTTCATCACCAGCGCGGAACTGTCAGACATTCAGCGGATTCTGATAGTGGTACGGAATGTGTTCACACATTTCAACGCGCCGCTCTCTACATTCTAGGTGAAAAGGCGCATATGAAAGGTGTGAAAGCAGAATCTACCCCCAAGACGGATTTTATTCCGGTAGAATATTATGATGTGAGGCATACGAAAGCTGCATTTAAGAAGCTGATGCGAGCGTGCGTGCCTAGTTCGCCTAATGTAGAACCCGATCAGAGTTTCTACAGACTCATCGAGAGTTCGGAGTGGTTGCAGCAACTGCAGAGCCTGATGCAACTAGCAGGAGCAGTCATAGACTTAATGGATATGCAGGGCTCGTCAGTAGCTGTTTGTTTGGAAGATGGTTGGGACACAACAACCACCGTTTGCTCCATAGCGCAGGTGTGTCTCGATCCACATTATCGAACAATCGACGGCTTTAGAACCTTAATCGAAAAGGAGTGGCTCGGATTCGGGCACAGATTCGGTCACAGGAGCAATCTCGCTGCGAATTCGCAAACGACAAACTTCACGCCTACGTTTCTACAGTTTCTGGACATAGTGCATCAGATACAGAAACAATTTCCTCTGGCTTTTGAATTCAACGAATACTATTTAAAGTTCTTAGCTTATCATTCGGTGTCCTGCCGCTTTCGTACATTTCTGTTGGACTGCGAATTTGACAGAGTAGAATGCGGTATCACTGCCATCGAAGATAAAAGAGGTTCTTTAACGAGTCATCACAAGGGCGTGGATACTGGTAGCGATGATGATACGATTTATCCTGGCGGTAGACTAGCGGGAACAAACAAACAAACACTTGGCTGCAATCTCGGGCAGAGTATATTCGATTACATAGAGAAGCAACATGCGAGATGTCCGTTGTTTTATAATTTTATGTACACACCGAACACAGAGAATCCTATTCTGCGACCAGTGTCCCATCTACCGAGTCTGGACATCTGGCAGTTTTACTTGGAAGAAGAACTGGCACACGGTCCGGCATACGATCTGGAAGTGCTGCAACAGGACTCCCAGCAGGAGGAAGAGGCCGAGGCTGCGGATGGCGTGGTTAAGAGCAATCGTAAAGTAGTCACTCAGGGGTGATTATTACTTCAAATGTCACATTTAACGCTCTCAAAGAAATTATCAAGTTACAAATCACAATCTTTTTCATAGATATGACGGAGTCAACACAATGGTGCCCGATCAGTTTTCGCATCTTTTAGAAGAAATTCACAAATTGGAAACCGAATTGGGACATTTACCGCAAAAATGGAAAGTACTCTGGGATAAACTCGAATTACCCAACACCGATTCTCTTGCTGTAAGTCGCGACGGAATATTCGTACAAGAAATTCTTTATTCTTGCCAAAGTAGTTTTGCAAGTATCGCAAAAAAACAAAATATATATAATTATGTATACTATTATATAATCTTTATTAGACTTTGTTGAAGCATTATGAATAAAAGGTATATGAAAATTCATTTATCAATTATCAATAAATCCTGTTAAATAATTGTTAAAAAGCAGATTGATAATACATTTTACTATTATTATTTTATATCAACCTTTGCAATGATAAAAAAAAATATATATGAAATATTTATTGAATTTATAGCGGTGTATTAATAATACCTCGAGACTTTGTGTTACAGCTTGAATATCAAATTCAGTATTACTGTTGTAAAGCCTGCATTCGTGATTAATTTTCTTTGTTTCTAGCGGCACGCGTCATTCAGCACGGCACTTGTACGGTACCACGGTCGATTGATTCATAAACGCTCTACTTTAGAACTATTATTACGCGGCAAACTTGCTGGTGGAAGCACTACCGGAAACGAAGGTTCTGTGTATGCACATCCACACAGGTATCATTAATGTCGATTTACACAATTTGCTTAAATTAGTTAAACATATCATTAATGCAAACGTTTGCCAAAGGTTCGAACGATTAGATTCCGCTACACCGACTCATTGCGATGCGTGTTCTGGCGTGTTATGGGGTCCTGTGAAAGCTGGATTAAGATGCATCGATTGCGGTCACGTGTGTCATGACAAATGCGCGGATACTGTGCCAAAGAATTGCACAAAATATAAGGCTGTGACGGATAATCTCCAAACTCACACACTTACGAGAAGCGGTGGCGATAACGGAAGTGTAAACTCTAGTATGCGTTGATTTCATTAATCTGAACAGATATTAATTAAGCGTTTCTCACATAAATCTTCATAGCAGCAACTTTATAATTTTCAAACTTTCGCTATTTTATATGAGTTTTTTCTTGTAGGTGTAACAACTATACAAACTTCTTCCCAGCAATATTATGAACAATTCTCGAGTAATGTAGCGGAAAATAGAACGCACGAGGGCTACCTTTATAAACGGGGAGCTCTATTAAAGGGCTGGAAACAAAGATGGTTCGTACTAGATTCTATAAAGCATCAACTGAGATATTATGACGCAGTGGAAGACTCGCACTGTAAAGGATATATAGGTATAATAATTAAACTAAAAAAAAAATGAAGTATTGCTAAAAGTTTGAAAATAAGCAAGATATGTATTACAAAATCACATATTTGTATACAGATTTGGCTGAGGTAGTGTCTGTCACTCCAGCTGCGCCGATGCCCGGACCACCAAAGAAAACGGATGATAAATCCTTCTTTGATGTGAGTATATTTTACTTTAATAGAAAAACATACATAATTTCAATAAAATGTTTTATAAAAAATGTATTAACTTTTCAACATTAATAATTTCAAGTATTGAAACACAAATTGAGACACAAATTTCCATGATCTTTAACTTTTTTCAATTTTGTAAACTAATTCATTTTTATATGATATTGTTGAAATATAATTTTTTTGCCATATATTACAAACATGATAAAATCATTTTCTTTATAGCTTCGTACAAACAGACGAACATACAACTTCTGCGCTGCTGATGCAACGACGGCGCAAGAATGGATCGAAAAAGTTCAAGCGTGTTTACAATAATGTGGCACATCGCTTGATTATAGTACTAATTTCAAATTCTGGATGTGACTGACATAGACAAGAAAACACAGATTTTAATTTTGTTACATAATCTTGTATAGTCTAATTGTATGCGTCATAGACTACAGTAATCTTGCTTTAAGTATTTTAAAATGCAAACTCGTTGGACTGAAAAATAGTATCATAAATTAAATGTGATACATTCATATCCTCAATATAGGATTAGTATGTGAATATACTGTACATTTTTATGATTATGTCGTTATATTAAATTTGTTTATTCATTCAGCTGGAAGATGAAAGATCGTTACTTTATATGTCGCGCCTAAATTTTTTTTTATTTTGTTTAATATTTTCTAATATTAAATTATAATGGATTATACAAAACCGGATATATCTCATATATAATAAATTGTGTATGTCCACTGAAATATATACAGCTTGTCTCAAGATAGTTTCTGTAAGTTCTTTAAACAAATTGAGATCAATTTTTCCTTAATAAAACGCTGATTATAAATTATTAAAAATAAACGATTACTAATCGCAAACTATATGTTTATTTTTTGACACAAATAAACATACACTAATCTTTAAATAAATCTTTTTACAGAATTTAATTTTTGTTGCATTATCAAGATTAGTAATATTTAAAATGAGAGCAGCCAAATAAGTTTAATTTTTACTAAGATCAATATTTTTTAAATTAAAAGATTTTTTTATTTTTTCTCCTTTTTACAAAACAAATGAAAATTTGATTAACTTGGGACATTCTGTATGTGTATGTATACATACATATATACATACATATATACATACATATATACATATAAACATGTATATATATATATATATGTGTGTGTGTGTGTGTGTGTGTATAATTGTATCAAATGCTATTGTAATTAATATTATTACTTGATAGGTTGCGATTTTGTTTGTTTGTTAAAAGTGTTAAGTTCAAAGCTTATATGAGAAAAACAAAATTTCTAAATATGTTAAAAATATTTGATTAATATTCCTGCCATGCTAACAGTAAAATTAAATTAAGAATACATTTGGAGTATTTTTTATTATAGCTTGAAAAGTACTTTGTACTTGGGAAACAAAAACGATACTATTTATATTTATATTTATATACATTTATCAATATATAATATCTTCAAGATATTATTTCATATCATATACGTATTATTCGCTAAAATCCTCTTCATCACTGAAATAATTATTCTTTTTATAGCGTTTCTTTGGTACAGTCTCTTTTCTATCGTATCCATCTGTTTTTCTACATTCCATTTCTGTCCGTCTTTGCTGAAATATAAAATAACTTGAGTAAAAATTATAATTTTTAATCTATAAAAACTTTAACTTGTTCATTTTTCTCTCTTCAAATTTTAATTAAAAAATGGTGATTATACCTCAAGTGCAATAACGGCACTTAGCGTTTCTGGTTCTTCTTCTGTAATATTAACATCATCGAAATGATGTTTTTTTGTTGCTTCATCACTAGCACTGTCACTATCAAAATAACTTGTATTACAAGTTCTTTGGTATCCTAATTTTCTCTTTCGCATCCTAATTTTCTTTTTTGGTTCTACCCTAGGACCAAGTGCATTGTTGTTGCAGCGATATGACAAATGTCCTTCCTGTCCACATTCATAGCACCGCGATTTGTCGGGATAATCCCTACGACGTAGGAATTCAGTGCTGCGACCATTGTCAATTGCTATTGAACTTTTTACAGTGCGACCATATACCTAACGATCAAGAAAAAAAGGAAGAGGATGTTAATAATACATAAAAAATATGTATTAATTTTATTAAAAATTGTGGTCTCATCATGTCTTCTCTTTCTGAAATTAAGAAAAGGCATAGATTATGAATTAACTTCAATTCCTTACTAGAACATTCTATGTAAATTAAATGTTTCACATTGGAATTTTTTAATTTTTTATTTTAGGTTTGTTTAAATAGAAAATAGAAAAATTATTTAATTTATTATAAAGCTGATTATATATTCCTTTACAATGAGTTATGAAAATATACTGCCACAGAAAAAAATGAGCGATCAAATTATTATGCAAAGTGATATGATGGTTTAAACATCATCGATATGAAGTCAATCAATCAGAAAAATAAAGAAATTAAAATTTATTTACCTTTGTGTTATTGAGACGTTTCGCACAAGATACGGCTTCGTCTATCCTAAGAAATTGGACAAAAGCAACGCCGCGACTACGACGTGTTATTTTATCTTTCATTATCGTTACTCTGTGAATAAACGACGTAATATTAATATGGTATATGTGTAGACTTGACGCGATAAATTTAAATAAAAATAATTATAACTCACTTAACAATTTTGCCATAACTTTCCAGCAGCTGATGTATGTCATTGTTGGTGAATGAATACGGCAAATTTGACACATAAACTGTCGATTTGCTCGGGGCGATACGACCATTCATATTTTCGCAAATTTGTTTTACTTTATAAAGATTACAACAAAGCCACCATATTTGATTACGAATTTATTGACTCTTTTATGAATATTAAACTTACAAATATTTCTTCGAGAAGCATTCCACGGATATCCATATTAAAAAATAACTAGAAGCTTCGAATTCAGGTTAGGATGAGATAAAAGGTCTGCTTTTACAGTCTGAATTAGCGTTCCGACTGCGTTGCAAATCTTGCAATGGAACGCAGCCGCAGCCCCTAATATTGGATTGTTCAAAAAGTCATTTTTTCCAATAGATGGCGTTATCCACGTTTATTTGTATGCGAGCGTGACATGAATGTCAAATGTTTACGCGCGTTTTGTGCTGACATTCAACCTAAAAACCAAAAAAAAAGTTGACGCGATTCGGTTGAGTTTTGTGCTTGTAATTGTGGTTCGAACATGGAGAATTTTGAAGAGCATATTCGCCATATTCTGTTTTATTACTTCAAAAAAGGGAAGAAAGCAACTGAAGCAAGGGAAAAGTTGCGTCGAGTTTACGGCAGAAATGTCGTCAAAGAACGCCAGTGCCAGAATTGGTTCGCCCGATTCCGTGATGGTGATTTTTCAGTCAAAGATGCTCATCGCTCCGGCAGGCCTTCTAAAATTGACGACGATGAAATGAAAGCATTGGTGCAAGCAAATAAGCATTCAACGGTTCGGGAGCTTGCTATTGCTCTAAAAGTGTCCGTTGGAAGTGTTCATGGCCATTTGAAATCGCTGGGCTTCGTAAAGAAGCTCGATGTTTGGGTACCGCATGAGTTGAAAGAAATTCATCTGACGAATCGCATGAGCGTCTGCGATCAACTCATCAAACGCGAAGAAAACGATCCGTTCTTGAAGCGTATGATCACGGGTGACGAAAAATGGATTGTTTATAACAATGTCAGCCGAAAAAGAAGTTGGAGTAGGCAAGGTGAAGCACCGGAAAAGCAAGCAAAGGCAGAGATCCATCAAAAGAAAGTAATGCTGTCAATGTGGTGGGATTGGAAGGGACCAGTCTTCTATGAGCTACTTCCAAAGAACAAAACGATTAATTCCGATATCTACTGTGAGCAGTTGCAGAAATTAAGTGATGCCATCGCACAGAAACGTCCCGAGCTAATCAATCGTAAAGGTGTGGTGTTTCACCATGCCAATGCGAGACCACACACAAGTTTGGTCACTCGGCAAAAATTGTTGCAACATGGTTGGGATGTGTTACCACATCCACCGTATAGTCCAGACCTTGCACCATCAGACTTCCATCTCTTTCGCTCCTTACAAAACTCCTTGAATGGTAAAACGTTTGCTTCTGAAGACCTCATCAAACAGCACCTAGACAAGTTTCTCGCAGAGAAGGATGGGAAGTTTTATGAACGTGGTATTATGAAGTTGCCCGGAAGATGGCAGAAGGTCATCGAACAAAACGGCCAATATATCATTGATTAATGTTCATTACGTATATTAAATAAACACATCTGAAATGAAAAAAACGCAATGACTTTTTGAACAACCCAATATATACCTATACATTCTTTGTACTTAAAGGGAAATAAGTATATTTGAAATTTTAATTCAGCGATAAAAAATAAACATTTTAGGGTGCATTTCGTTTTCACGTAAAATACACATAATACATAATTTATCTTAGTAGTAGTGCATCATGCGTATATATTATGCATGAAACAAAATGCACTAAAAAATATTGCGAACTTGGACAAAACGTCGATTTCATACTTGCGATATGAGTATTTAAGTATAATATATATTGCATTTATTTATTTATACTTTTCCATATAATTGTGCACAATTCAAAACATAAAACATTATGCATTTATAATCTAAGAATTTTATTTTCATTATAGCTTTCGCCTCTTAATTGTAAAAATCACTATTTATTATCGATTGCGGTATAAAAGATTACAGGCGGTATTTGGAAGGAACATTATTTTTTCGTTCTCAAGATTTCTTTTAAACGTGATATATTTTCATTCTGCAGAATAGTATTTAAAAAACTACGTAATTGGTCACCAATATATTTTTAACATATCTAATGCGCGTATTCTCATGAGATAAATTTATAAATTAAGGCCATTTCGACCCACTCCGATTAACTTAATTATTGTATTAGTACGAAAAAAATTATCAAATTAATTAATAGAACTATACCTTTAAGCCTATTCTATAATGTGTGTTCTTTGTTTCTTGTTTTTTACCTTTTGTAACTTTTTTTTCTTTTGCATTTTATCAACAATTGTATTTTGTTACGTATTTCTTGTTTCTTTCGAAGTTTATTAACTTTTATCTTGAGCAATATAAAACAAAAAACCGAATAAGAAGCAAAAAGACAATATATAAAAAATAACAAAAGGTAAGAAACACGAAACAAAAAGCAGAAGAACAGGCTTTAATATATACTGAAAAAACATTAAGAATGAACTATATATTAGAGATATGATTTTGCCGATCGAGTTAATTATCGATTAAAGTTAATCGCGGAATTGGTCGAAATGGCTCCTAATTTAGATTATATTAATAAGCTACATATACATATATGAACATATTTATATTTAAAAAAAAATCGCAAGTTTAAAGATTACAGATTCTTATCTCAGGCTCTTAGAAGTGCTACCGTTGTATAATAATCTCATAATCGAGATTTTACACTTTTTCGCGTTGTAAAATATATATATTTCAATATATATTAAAACAAAATAATCTATGTGTCGGTGCAACGATAGAATTCACGTATTACAAGCTCATACAATAATCTTCAATAATACCACTCCTGCCTGTCGCTAAATGTAATTTGATTATTTTGTGGGCTTACTGCTAAATATATGTGTGGTAAAATCGGTATGGCTGTATTGCGCCTGTTGCATAACTGTTCATTATCAACAAACATTACATTATTATATAGATAAATGATGCCTTTCAGCAAGAGACACTCTGTAAGCATTTCAGTTTTATTTAAGTTGACAAATGACAAGGATATAATCATCATTTACTGTTACATTGTCATCCGTATCTCTGTTGAAAAGCATCTAAAGTAAAATATAAAATCAAAATCTCCATTAAAGCGTCGCTTTAAAATTAAACAATTATGATTAAAGTTAATAACATATTACACAAGCAAATAAAAAAATCCAATACTACAGTATTCATGATTCTGTTAATCCCGCGCTATCTTCATCCCACTCGGTAGTAAAACTTTGTATTTTTTTATGTTGTTTATCAGTAGTCTCTTCCATGTCTTCTTCGCCCTCGACATGTTCCTCCTCGATAATCATGACAGATTCTTGTTGCTCATCCATACTATTGCTCTGTTCGCTACATTGTTCTTCGTCGTATTCTACTATCTCTGTCTGCTCTTCAACATATTGTATTACTTCTTCCACTTGATTATCAGCACAATCCTCCAACATGTGTTGAGGCATCTCCTCTTCTTCCTGTACCTCCTCTTCCTCCATTACTACCTCTTCGACTTCCTCGACAACCTCCTCTACTATTTCTTCTGTCTCCTGTGTGACTTCGGCGGCTTGATAACTTTCATAGGATCGAGAATCGGCCTCATCAGCACCATGAATGTATACAATCATACCATCATCTGTGCCTTGCATTACTATTTGTTCATTATCGGCAATATCTAACTGTTGCGGTTGCTGATGATGATTGTTCTCATCATGCTGATAGTTTTCGTCATTATTAACTAACATAATCATGTGCTGGCCATCTATTTCATGTGTACTGTAACTGATGTTATGTTCCATATCATCCAACACATCTGGTACAATGTACTGATTACCATTAGTTTTTACAATCTCTATGGTTTCTTCTTCTTCCTGTGTTTCTGCAGCAGTCTCTGTCTCCGTATCTCCGACACCGAGAGAAGCAGCTATACCACTGGCGACGTGGCTGAGAGCTTCCGCTTCAGATGATGGTTCTAATGGAGGTGCGGACGGAGGAGACTCGATGGAGTCTCTCTGCAATTCTTTATGCGCACAATCCAGATGTACTTGCAAGTTTGTCAAACGCACAAACACTTTAATACAGTATGGACAACGATGACCCTTCTCTTTACCATCTGTTATACCTCCATGTCCACTGTTCAATTCATGAGTAGTAAGTTCAGTGATACTTTTGAATGACTGATTGCATTGACTGCATTGAATATCCTCTGAAGGTAAAGCGTGATGTCGGGTCGCAGCAGGCCGATGATTATGGTTTATCTGATGACGCACCAGCAGAGTTTCTGACAAGGCAATGTATGAACAGGCATGACATTTCGGAAAGCTCATGCTCTTCGGTGGTGGTACGTTGTGCTTGGTATAAAGATGATACATCAGAATGTTGCGCTTTGTTGCCTTATAACCGCAATGCTCGCAAACCCTCGGATCAAATTTCTCCTCGTGCACATCTTGCATGTGTCTTCTGTACATATAATAATTAGTATATTCTTCATCCAAATCGCATTTGTTACATTTCCAGGGACCTGTCTCGGCATCGAGACTGCCGTTACACTTGGAATCATTATTTTCATCATTATTAGTGGCCAATAGATGATCGGATTTTAAAACCACATAAGATATTTTTGTTTTGCACGCAGTATTACTTTCGGAGGATTTTGTTTCTTTCTGCATGATTTTCAAGCGAATATTTTTATTATTCTTTACTAAATGGGGATATTTTTTTAATACTTCTCTGATAATCTTTGCGTGATTATTGATAGAATCATCGGCATTCGGATGATTCGATTTAGGCTTTTCTACATTTTCCTTTTCCTCTAAATCAAAACGCACTCGTTTAGATGGGCCTTCTTCAGATCTCTCATAATTCTTCGATATATTCCAATCATCATCTGAATTTGTGTCTCTCAAGTTCTTTTCGCTTTCTTGATTATCTTCATCCTCATCTTCAGTTGAATCGTTTTTACTATCTCTGTCAGGCGAACCTTTAAGAGAGTTGTCTTTTTTATATGCATTGCATGCTTGAACAATAGGTTTTGTATTATATGTAATATCATCGAATGAAGAAAATACTCCCAAAGTAATATCATCTGCTTCTGGAAGATCAAATCTGGATGGGCCAGGAGTTGCCTCTTTATGTGTTGAAGATGTACTGTGGAATGTTCGTACTTCATAATTCGCTGGTGCAGGTGGAGATTCATCCAGTTTTCTTTTCCATATGGGAAGCCTTTAAAAATAAAGATTATTGACATTTTATCACAAAATTAAGTAATGTTTGTAATATTACTTATGGAATACATACTTTCTACCTGGCAATATTTGCCCAGATATGTTTGATGCCGAACTGGTAGAGCTGGTAATTGTTTTTGCAATTGGAGTTGAAGGTTTTGTGACAGCTATAACTGGACGCGAAGGTGTTTTTGCTACATCATCTTGCATTTTGCTTGTGTTAAATTGAGCGTCGAGCAACTTTGTTAGGACTGTCATATTCATCTTTTGCGCTGTACGATACAAAGCATGTTGCTCTGATGTCCAATATTCCAATTGTCCAGTATACATAAAACTGTATATGAATATGTAATTAATTAATTAAATAAATGACAAAAATGTTATGGTGAATATTAAAACATAAATAAGAATATCTGTGTGTAAAAGTAATTAATTTGTAGATAGTGGGTCTGGAGTTTGAACTTGATTCCTGTTTCATTTATATCTCGACTTTATGAGAAATTGGAATATTAAAGGTTGTAAGTGAAAAGGGACGAGATGAATTGTGATCTAGGAATTGTAATTTCAGAAATCGATATTTAATATATCAAAACAATAAATATTAAAACATACCTTATAATAGATTTAACACATTCATAAGGCATATCTGAAGGCATAATAATTACACCATTAAAATTTTCATCTTTTTCTTTCTGCTGTTCTTCAAGTTGCATAAAATAGTCTGTACATGTTGTTACTACAAGTCGATGGGCCTGAAGAAATTTGAATTAATAATACTATTGATAATATTAAAAAAAATATATATCCCAAATTGTTTTTTTATATCATTATTTTATACCAATAATATAAGCGTTAGATTATTTATACCTGTACAGTAATATTACTTGTAGGAAATTTAATTTTAAGATCAAGAAATTGTTCCTCCAAGTAAAGAGTCTGAAGTCGTTGAAGAAAAAATGATCCCCAATTATCCACTTTTACTTGTTTTAAGCCTCGTGCAGGCAATGGCTTCTCTTGAATTACTCCTGGCTCCATTTTTTAGAGTATATTTGATAAAAGTATAAATACCTAATTGAAAATATAATATATATAAATTATATTACAAACAAAAAGTTAAATGTATTTAAAATGTTCAATGAATCATTCTATTTTCTGGATCTTTTCCAGAAGATAAAATGCCACATGAACTCTAAATTAGAAAAAGTAAGTTTTAATAAAAAAATATTTAATTTTAAAAAT
>NW_017259535.1:954409-959051 GCF_001594045.1 Atta colombica | reverse complement strand
TTTATATTTTATAATCTTACATAAATATGCAATGTATCCCTCATTTATCATATAGCAATACAACTTAAAAAAACAGAGTTTTAGAAAATAAGTTCAAATTTTAAATCATAAAAATTTTCTAATTTTAATTTTGAAATTTTTATGTCATGATTAATTGTAGAGAAATAAAATTGTACTTATAAAATGTTTTTCTATTTTTTCTTAATATTCCTTTTTTTTTGCAAGCAACTAAAATAAAGACAATCTTTGAATTCTATTATTATTGAATTCTATTATTATATCAAATGAATGATATATATTTCCTATAAAACACATATTAAAAGTAATACTATTAAGTTAAGATATTAAGATAAAACAAAGTTACATTATACAGATATCTATGAAACTGTAATTATATAATTAAAATAATCATAATCTACTATTGTGTAAACAATATTACATAGCAGTAAAAAAAAAAAAATAAAATGATCTTAGCTAATTTCATAAATAAGAACTGTTACTACAATTTTCATAAAGCGTTTTCTATCTGCTATTAATTTATCCAATTTCTGGAATATATTTATTTTTTTACTCAAATATAATATTTTAATCTATCAATCTCACGTAAATCACGAAAAAGTCTTAAAAGCTTCATTATGTGCTTCGCAATGTGTCTGATGAGACCAATCCTTTCCCCGAAAGTAGCAAGAGCCACATACATACGACTCGTAACGTATTTCACACTCGAAACAGTGCTTTGCACATCGCGCTTCTTATCGAAGGAATCGTAGAAAGCAAGCCATATAACTTGAGCATGTCTTTTACCTTCGAAAAATGCAAACTCAGATCACTTCTCATGAGCGGGAAGATGAGAACAGGCGGACAAGTTAATGAGAGTGTGCTAAAAACGGAAGAAATTATAAATTTCGGGGACAACGGCAGTGACGTTATACGCGAGCCACATCTTCTAGTGGCCCGGAGGGACCAGGAGCGACAGATGCTAGCTGCGTACGCGTCCGTGAGTCTGGCCGCGACGAGAATCCCGTGGCCGGCCCGGTCCGGATATCCGTGCGCGTGTATCGAAAACGCTATTGCACTTATAATTCACATACCCTATTCAGCAAGATCTCAATATTTTTCGTTCAGCACCATCTCTTACGAATCGTCTCAGTATACAATCAACCGCAAGCATCCCACTATGTATCGTGACACACAGATGGAGCTATTCGCATTCGATCGGCTAAAGTCACTAGATACTAAATACGTTGCAAACATCGATTGCCAGTTGAAATGTCTGTCGTGACAATTAATCATGCCTGTTTTGCAATAGGGTTGCAAGTCGTAAGCCGTAAGAAATTAGCCAATCGCAGTTAAGTGTGAGAAGAATAATCGATTGATTGGTTAATTTCTTATGACTTACCGCTTACGACTTTATTGTAGAACAGGCCTCAGTAGAATCCTGTATATGAGAAAAGCGACATCGGCATCGCGATTTCTGATTGGTGGTATCTGTACCTAATTAAAGCAGCCATATTGTATCCGCAGTGGAGAGCTATCATGTTTTCTTGCAACTATCTACTGAATTGATACACATACTTAAAATAAATATACAATATATCGTTTATTTTTTTGTGTTTTTACATTTGTAATTACATTACTTAATCGCTACATTATTCAACAAGAAAAAACATATAAACATTAATACTTGCTTAACCTCATCCTGACGTAGTTCATAATTCCTATATTGGAGTAAATGGAGTATGATGAACATGATCAACGGGCTAAACATGCGGTGCTGAACATATGCTAGAGATGATAGTGGGGATAAATGTCGCTTCTCTCATATATAGAACTGTAGGCGTTAAAAGCATTAATAGTATTATTTATGTTTCTAATTTATTGGTTGTCGCGATAAACGTTTCAACCGGTAATGGTTATTTGTAACGCATTGTAGAATGCTCTTTAGTGAATTTGCTCACTTTTGTAATTTTCATCTCATTTTAAAATATTCAATCGACTCCCAGAACAAAGAATTATTTGTTAGTGCAACAATTTCCGCGCGGTCAGTATTGCAGCATTCTGTGTGCAAAAGCCATTCAACTTTTGTATCGCGCGGTATAAGGCCAGGTTCACACCTTGACGGAAAAGCGGAAAAAGGAAAAGTGGAAGCCGCCAATCGGAACTCACAGTAGTAGTAGGCGATACATTTCTCTTGTCTGCTTCTTTCCACGAGTTCTGATTGGCTTCTGTTTTTTTGCAAGGTGTGAACCCGGCCTAAGTTATATATTATTTCCGAGCAAGACATTGATTGTCTATCGCGCGGCAAGCGTTGTCGTATTTATGTGCGGGAGCCATTATATAGTGTTGCTTGTTGAGAAACTCCCATGAAAAATACATGCGATAGAAATAGAAAATAATGGCTAATTTTTTCATTTCTCGATAACCTCATCCATGGTTTCCATCGAGGGTTTAATCCAAATCAGAATGTAAGAACCAATCAATTACAGTCGAGCATTCCCCTGTTATAGTCGAACGACAAGAGAATGCTTAAACTCTCGGTGGAAACTAGGTGCATGAGATAATAAACGAGATATCTGGGTTATCTCTTATCTAGAGGTAAAGAAAAAATTGACCAAGATTTCAACCTATTAGAAACCGGTTACATCGGAATATATAGTTTTTGATAGGTTGAAATTTTAATACTTATTCCTATACCTAATATTTCCCTCATTGTACGCAGAGTCTTAGGCCGAGTTCACACCTTGATGGAAAAACGAAAAAGCGGAAGCCAATCAGAACTCGGGGAAAAACACGGGGAAGTCAAGCGAAATGTATCGCTTACTACTACTGCGAGTTTCGATTAGTTTCCGCTTTTCCGTCAAAGTGTGAACCCGACCTTACATTTGTTACAAGACTGTTATTCGGTATTCGATACTCGGTAATTTGCGATAGTCAATTAATCAGTAGTGTCGATTGTCGATCTGCTCGGTATTGGCAGGTGTTGGTAGATAATCTGCTATAATCAGCATAATAAGGCAGATTACAGACGAACAAATGTTTTTGAAGCCCTTGGCACATCTTGAGTGATGCTCTAGTTCATTGAGAAAAAAACGAACAAGATGAATGCAACAGTAGACGGTAAAAAAATACAGGATCTTCCGCCGAAAGGAGGCTATGGTCCCATACAAACGGAAAGAATAAAATTACGCAGCGTTCTCGGCGGTAAAGATATTTTTGTAATCAACTTTATTATTGATTGAAAATTTTATTGGCTAGTTAATACAAAGATTGCCTTATTGGCAGGTTATGTAATAATGTTGTAATGAAATTTTATAGCTAAAGGCACACTTGCCTTTTTCCTAGCCACTACGTTCGGCGGAATGTATGCCTACTATCTAAGTTTCAAACAAGTTAGACATCAACAGATTGAGATGAGAAGTGCACGCTGGGCTATATTTCCAGCATTGTTGGCGGAACGAGATAGAGCGTAAGGATGTATATTTTTCATTTAAAATATAGTATTCATAAGCTAGTGCAATTGGAAGCTTAATAGTGAATTCGGTCATTTACACTATGCTAGATTAGTTATATTAAAAGATGTTTAAATTAGCAATATGAAATGTAAAGATATGTCAATCTATTAAACGATTAATTACTTAATAATAATATTGTTATTTAATTGAACATATATGTTGAACATATATGTTATTTTATTGTCAAAGTTAAGTAAATGTTACTGCATTTAGATATTTTATATAAGATAACCTTTAATATGTATTAAATTATCCAGTATACTTGTGAATGATCATTTATCATAGTTATGAATTTGATTACTTGTACTGGATTAGTATGTATTAAAAAAGCTGCTTTATTTAAAATACTTAAATGTACACCATAATATCATAATATAATCAGTTATAATCATTTTCCTTTTTTTCCATGCAGTGTCTTGAAACAAATGAGACGTAATCGTGACATCGAAACAGAATTAATGAAAAATGTTGAAGGATGGGAAGTGGGAACATACTATGGAGAACCGATATTCTATTTGGACGATCCAAATCAGTATAGAGATCCAATTTTCTTTGAACATTTTGCACATTCTGATCCAGATGCATATTGCGAACGAGTTGAGCGTCATTTGTGGACATAAAATATTGTTAGTTTGGCATTCAGATTTTGATTAGTTGTGGATCTGTAATGCGACAAAATTGGAAAGTAGTGTGTTAATAATGAGTAAAATTATTGCGAGTCATAATTATGAATAATATTTTGAAATTATAGATTACAATAAAGTCGTAATATTTCTGTTTGACAGTATTCTTTCATTTCCCTCATTTTCACATTTTGTTACGATACTCTTCACTCATTAAGAACAAAATAATATGTTTAATGACAATAATCTGACGACAATCTATTTAAATCTCTTTTTTTTTAATGTATAAACACCAAATAGAACATTTTACTATAACAAATGTCTACTTCACATTTTAAAAGCAAGTTTTTTATTTATAAGAATATGTTTGTCTTTATCAAAGAAGTATAAGTTCATACTTCATCGTCGACTTTATAGTAGAATATATTTTTTATTTTTGTCAAGCATTGTTTTACCATTAATAAATATATTTTATTATATAGATAAATGTATATTGTAATTATTTTA
>NW_017259535.1:933887-954309 GCF_001594045.1 Atta colombica | reverse complement strand
TCAATTAAAATAACTTATTCAAATAATTTCTAATATAAATTTATAATTTTATTTATATTTACATTATGTAAATTTAATATTGAATAACTGATTATATTTTTTTAACTTTCATCGTTAATTAAATCCCTCTTACATAATTAAACACTTAATATATAAACCTAAAAGACGTAAAATAGTCTTCCAATTTACGATTCGATGGAAACGTAACTTAATAAACGACGCGGCGTAGTGCGGCGAGACGATAATAAACACCCTAATTCACGCTAAATCAATCGAGGGGCATTCAAATTCTCTCTCTTTCTCTCTCTTTCTCTCTCTCTCTCTCTCTCTTTCTCTCTCTCGCGACCGAGTGTCTTTCCGGCCAATAGGCTAGCGACGATCGGCTCGCGCTCACGGCAATCGCCAATCGGCGGCAGTTTGTCGTCCACGTGGAATAGCAATCCACATATAGAAGCGTGATGTCACGTGCGCGCGACAATTGTTCACGATCTTTTCTTCGTGAGTGGGAAAACACGATTTTCAAAAATGCGGCCACGCGATCTTACACGCTTGGTCGGACATGCCGCGACGGCGTTGCACGCGCACCGTCGATCGTTGTCGCAGCTCCGCGTTGGAGTACCGTCACGTCACCAGCACGGCTGGCGAAACAAGTGTCTGTATACAAGATGGCGGCGCCCGGAATTGAGACCGTCGCGAGGATCGCGAGGAAGCAGCAGCGTGTGTCGATGATGCTGCAGCGACGAGGAGAGTGAAGTGAACGGGTGGCCGGTGCTACGTGCGCGGTAACTACGACAACGACGACCCGACTCGATCCGACCGACCGGTGCGGTGCGGTGCGGCGCGGCGCGGCGCAGCACGGCGCGGCACGGCGGAGTACGGTACGGTGCGGTGCGGAGCGGTGCAGTGCAGGGCAGTGCGTGTTGCCTAGCCTATCCCGGGTAGAGCGGTATCGCAGCGAGCCGAGCATCACGGCAGTGGTAGCGGCAGCGACAGCGACAGCGATAGCGACTGCGGCGGCGGCGGCGACGGTTACGGTGACGGAAGCGTCTCGAAAGATGCGGTCCGAGCAATGGAAGAAACGGCAGGGATTCGACGCGTAGCCTTGGCCAACGGTGGTTGGTAGGCAGGCAGGCAGGTAGTCGAGCGGATTGGGACGTAGGCGCGTCAGGCAGGTAAACGAAGAGGTCCGAGGCGTGGGATCTCGTCGGTGGGAGAGGAAGTGCGGCGAGGACTACGGTCAGTTTCGTCCCAGGCAGCGTCACGATTCACAATCGTGCGGAGCTACGTCCTCTACGTCGTTTATCGTCATTCCATTTCCATACCGCGTACGTCCGGCTGGGAGATAGCGAAGTGCGAAGCGACTACGTTGTCTAGTCTGTGCGTCGCTCCCTGTAGTCTCGCCATTGACGCCGACGGCGACGCTGCTACGGAGCAAGCGAGATAGGAAATAAAAGAGAGAGAGAGAGAGAGAGAGAGAGAGAGAGAGAGAGAGAGCTATAGAGATAGAGAAAGAGAGTGCGAGAGTGAGAAAGAAGCGAGCGAGGGACGCGGAGCTTTCTCGAGAGACTTGGCGACATAACGATGGCGACGATATCGACGATCACGACGACAACGTCGATGTCGACGTCAACGACGAGAATCGAGACAGCGATGGCGACTGAGCCGAGAAGGAACTATAACGAACTGTGTCGTTTATGCGCTTCTTATGATGCCGTTAGGATGCACATATTTGGCCAGGAAGGCAAGAATCGTCAACTCGTCGACAAGATTGAAACGTGCTTGCCGTTCAAGGTAAGTCCTTCTCTTTGTTCACATTCTTTGCAACATGCTGAGATATCCTGTTCCTTGTGGGACTCGCAACAAATTATCTATTTCCTTTTCTCTCTCTCTCTCTCTCTCTCTCTCTGTTTCTCTTTCCTCCGTCTTATTTTGTCTTTCGCAGCGTCTCTTATTTTCTCTCTCTTTCTCTCTCTCTCTCTCTCTCTCTCTCACTTTCGTTTACTTTTCTGAGTGACCTCCCTTGGTACTTTGTGGCCCTGCACGATTCGTCCTCGATCTCATTCTCCCGATAAGAGACGGAGAGGCAAAAGGAGTGCGAGAGCGATAGAAAGAGAGAGAGAGAGAGAGAGAGAGAGAGGAGATTCACGGACGACTCGTT
The DNA here is from genome assembly GCF_001594045.1 of Atta colombica. NCBI lineage: Eukaryota > Metazoa > Arthropoda > Insecta > Hymenoptera > Formicidae > Atta > Atta colombica. The sequence goes on along the minus strand of NW_017259535.1, from coordinate 952,151 downwards.
CGGTGTCGACGGGGCGTTACTGGGTGAAGGTTTTCTTCCCGCCGCCGCGTCGTCACCGTCGGCCATCTCGCTCATCCGCTTGTTCACCGAGAGCGTCCTCGGTGAACAAGGTGACGAATTCCACCCGGTTGGCCATCGCTTATCGAAGACGTCGCGACGGCGAGGTCGGTCTGACGCAAGGAGGCACGCTTCGTCGCGCGACGCACTGGCGACATTTTGTTTGCCGCTACGGCATGCATTACGTGCTTCTCCACGTTATCGTCGTCGTCGAGTCGCCTCATCGACGTGTAACTGCGGATCGCGTTCCGGTTTATTTTCAATTTCCTGCTACAATTGACTATTCCATTGTCACGTGTATCATCCCCTCGCAACATCGGTTTATCGTTCATGCTCGTTGTTAATCTCGTCCTCATGTACAACGGGATTTACCGGATCCCACGCGTCGTAGTTTCGTTGATTGTCTATACGAGCACGCGGCGTTTGAACTGAAAGATGGAAAAATTGCATCGCACGATCGCGTAATCTTTCCTAAGGTGCATCTCTATTATTAGATTGTTATTGTATTATTATATGATGTTTTCTTTTAACAGAAAAAGTAATTTTACAAATGTAAAATTCTTCAATATGATTGGTTTATAAAGTTAAAATACTTAGAGATGCGAGAATTTAAGAGAAAGATCAATTATGTCGAAAAGTATTACAACTGTTGCAAAACTACTCTTTCCCCGTTAAAACCGTCTATTCTTTGACAAAAAGAGAAAATATGATGTAAAAACATCAACTTAGATCTTGTAAAACTTCTAGCGAATTCGATCATTTTCATTATATATTAATTCTCTATAGCCCGGTGTGACTTCGAAATCACATACTAATATATCTTGATTATTTTTAATTTTTAAAAACAAAAATTTTTACATAAATTATATAATTTTTTTACAGCCACGAAAAAATTCGAGCTATAAAGGATTAAAAGCTGCTATATATGAAATCAGCAGAGTTAAATTAAAAGCACATTTTAAACGATTAAATGCCCAATAATGACCGTTACATTATTTAAAAGAGTATTAGTTCCCTATCAAAGTTGATTATATTGTGCCACTATATTCAAGTACTTTATATTAAAGCAGCTTTTAATTTGCATTAATTCAGCGTAATGACCGAATTTACTATTTAAAAAACATTGAGAATTGCCTGATCGATAATTGCGTTCCAATTTATTTCGAATTTCCTCCTATACTTGGATTGTCATTTGCATTCTCTTACATCCATATATCGATGTTATTTGTTGTTATATATTTTGTTTTCATCATGCATGATGAAATTTTTACCGAATCATGTGTATAATCGAAATCTATGTGTTATGAATTTTGGTTATACACACGAGCACGTGGTATTTAAATCGAAAGATTGAAGAAATACTGTACGAAACACGCGATCTTTTTTAAGTTGTATCTCTAGTTTTTGTGAAAAAAAAAATGAGAAATATGATGTAAAAGCATCAATTTATGTGTCTCGCGAAACTTAAATATATCTGAAATATATATGTTCAAGAGTTTATGTAACATAAAAAATAACATAAAAGTTTTATGATAATTGAGATAATGATATACAAAGTATAATGAAATTTTATATTCATGAAGCTAATTAGAAGATTAAAAGTGCGCTGTTTTTTGATTGAAAAATTTTTTAGTTAGATGTTTACTGTAATAGACAATCAGGATATTGTAAAAATGAGCAATACGTGTGAATAATTAACAATAAAATGTTAAAAATGTTAATAAAACTTCTTTCATATTTGTTTCTTGTCTTATCATTCGCATTATTTTATTTTCTATTATAGTTTTCAATGTAATATATCTGAAGAAAACAAGTTTTTAATGTTTTAAGAATAAATTTATTCAAAGAATATTCCTGATATTATATTAAGAAACTGTTTGGGTTCTGATTGATTTTTCCTAAAAAACACAACAGAAATCTAGGGAATAATTGAGTAATTCAATCGACATTCATATCGAATAATTTCACAATATGTGCCTTAGAGAGATATTTCGATAGACACGAAATATATCGGCTGTTAATTATAGTCATATTTCTGAGATAAATTCATTTTTACGTATATATGTATTAATATCTATCTTTGACCGAAAGTGGCGCTTTTCGTATGATTTAGATGATGTACTCACATAAACAATCTTGTTCGTAATCGTATTATTTATGTTTTATATATTTATTATTATTTTACATAAATATGAATCATTGCCAAAATCTTTGTTCAATAACTAATTTAATCATCTCTTTAATATTATTATTATTATTATTATTATTATTATTATAAGTCATAACGTTAATTTCCAATCGAGTATTTACCCAATGAGATATCTATTGACAAAAGACAAATTAAAAATTAGATATTTATCAAGACATTAGGTCACTAATGTAAAATTTAAACGCACTCTTAACGAAAATGTCGAAATTGCTGTTTCAGATAATGGAAGATGATTATTTGCCAAAAGTCTTGTGTTATCGATGTATGTACAACTTGGAGAATTTCTATGACTTTAGGACTGCGTGTGTTAACGCAGCTGTTTTGTTGGAAAGAAATAGGCCGAAGGAAAGCGTAAGTATCCGAATCTGCAAATGTTTCCTTGAAAATTTAAACTTTATTATAAAAAATAGGATATAAATAAATTAAAATATACTTAAGCAATATATTACTAATAATTATTTAAATTAATTGGATTTGTATTCTAAAATTTTCTCTATTTGAAAATTACATCAAACATATGAAAAACATTTTATTTAAAAAAAATTATTTCATAATATATTGCATGATCTAACAGTTATTTCTATATCTTAATACAGAAAAGAATCTTAATTATTACAAAAATATAATATTATAGTTTATTATAATCTAATATTTAGATTTGTAATTTTATAAAAAATTTGTTGCATGTTATATCACAGATGAGCGACGAAGGTGCAAATGACACTGCGCAATCTTGCGAGATGCGCGCGGCGTTTCTTAAGAAAGAAAATATGCCAGTACTTATCCCGGAAGCACCCGTAGTCAATCCCAATGCAGCATTGGGTACGCCACCGAGATTAAATTCGGATGGTGAAGCAGATCCCGAGATCGAAGAGATTCTTGACACAAGTGAAGGTACGGATGAAGGTATGCTCGCACATTTTGAACTTTATTCTTATTTTGCTTGTTAAAGAAACAATTTATCGCTAACACGTGTTATTTTAATATGAAGCCACAATGATCGACGATTCGGAAGATCGGCGATCGGAATATGAGATGGCATATGAAATGGACATGGAGACGAATCCTAGCGACTTCTTGGAAATGACCCCGATGGTAACTGAGGAAAATGAAGAAGAATGCAATACAAATACGAATGCTGCGACTGCTCAAGATGCCACGATTTTTCCACATACGTCACAACAACATGAGGTTTATGTCTGTTCTCTATGCAACAAAGCGTTCAGTTCCAAGGGTCACTTGTCTCTGCACGCAAGAATTCATGTGGGTGAGGGTGATGTGATTGGCGAAAGAGTAATTACCGACGACCATACTTCATACCAACGACCATATCAATGTGATCTTTGTCATAAATCGTATTCTACTGCGAAACATCGCTGGGGGCACGTTTCTACAACGCATCGGTGAGCTTCAATAATACATTACTATTTTCCATTGTCTACTGTGTGTGATGATAACGATGTCATTATTACAGTTTTTTTAGTCAAAAACTTCCAATTAAGACAAGTCGGGTGAATAAAAATTTATCTATAGTAGTTGAAATAACATCGTCAGAATTGATTTAAAAATTTAATTACATTATTTTAATTACATTATTAAAAATAATTCTCAGAGAGAGAGAGAGAGAGAGAGAGAGAGAGAGAGAGAGAGAGAGAGAGAGAGACTCGAGTAATTTTAAAAATTATGTAATTCTAACAATTCGATTCATAATTATTGTATCATCATCTTGTCGACATTTGAGAAGACATTAAAAATATCTTTAATTAATATTAAATATTTGTCTTTCTTCTCAGGGGACATCCTGCAGTAACGTGTGCGTACTGTTCTCGTATATACTCGACGCGATATAATCTCGATGAACATATAAAATCACGACACGCTGGGCTACCACCACCTCCAGAATTATCGGTTCCTCTAACGCGTACGGAAACACGTTACCAGTGCCAAACATGTCCGATGGTGTTTACGGATCTAGCAGATTTCAATGCACATCGTCAGATATGTATCCAGGAACAACGTACAGATTTATTAGGTCAAACTGAAACACAGAATAATAAAATTTTCGCTGATACATCCGATGTCTCGAGTATAGATTTGGATGACGAGAATAAAGACTTTAAGAATGCCGAGGCTAAATTGGCGAAAAATCCACAGTTAACCATATTGAAACAGGCGCTGACTAAAGGAGACAATTTAAAACGGAATTTTGATGATGATGGTTCGATGTCTAGCGGCAAGCCGAAAAAAATAGTTAAGTCAGGTAAAATTTAATTATTAATTATTTAATTTAATGATTATTAAAGCAACAATAAAATTGAAAGAATGTCACATGGAATATTAATAAAAACCTAATTTTAAATATGTTATTATTTAGAAGAAGGCGAGGCAAATCCTCAGAAGAGATGGTATTGTGAAGCTTGTCCACAAAGTTTTACATCAGTGGAGAGTTTAAAAGAACATGAGATTAGACACGATGCCGAAAAGCCATATATTTGCATACTATGCAACAAAGATTTTGTTTTGAAATCTTCATTAATTAGGCATATTACAGTGTTACATGGTGTTGATCCTACTCCTATCATCGACAGTGATAAGTGTCTAAAGGCAACAGTAATGTCTCAGAATTGGAACGATCGAGTGGACGTCAGCGTTTATGAGCAAAGTGAAATAAAAGACCCACCAGAGCTCTCGTCGTCACCTGAGGTAAAGATAAATTTTTGATTTCGTACTTTTTATTATGTCATAAAGACATTGTTACAATATATTATGTTATTACGTTAAATAGATAAATTTAGAGAATGATGACAAGGATTATAAAAACAACCATGAGAATGTAGAAATTGAAACGGTATTTGTGTGTGAGACTTGTAAGCGAGATTTTAACGATCGAGCATCATTATGGCTGCACATACGAGCAATGCACAAGGAATATGCAGCATTTACCTGTGGAGTGTGTTTAAAGATGTGCTTTAATAATACACAACTTCAAAATCATGTCTTCATGTATCACGGAAGATCTAAGCTTTTAATCTCGGAACAAAGAAGGTATAATTACATTCTATTTCGTCTATTTTCTTTTTATATTAGTTCATGTGATGAAATGTACGCTAGTATGCATTATATAAAATGTAATAAATCAGTGCTTATAAATATGTGATTATGAATGCAGGTATAGTTGCACGATATGCGGTAGACAGCATGACTCGAGAAAAAAGCTAATCACTCATGTCTCAATACATAATGTCGATCCTGCCTATGATCCTGGAAGTTTTGTACAATTGAACAGTAATTATTATAATGAAAACTTGAATGGTAACGAAGGCAATGAACAAGTATTAGATTTTGACGGAGAAGATGGTGAAAAGGTTGATTGTTACATTTGTTATAAATCTTTTCCGACTGAGGATCATCTTATACGACATCAGAGAAATGCTCACAAGGTAATATTTTGAAATGCATGTTAATTTTTTAATAAGAGTTGCAGTTATTTTTAGTAAACACAATAATATAAATTTAATAATTTAAATTTTTTAAATGGCATACATTTTATTTTCTTTTGTTACAGTCTGACCAGATTTCGTTAGGAGATGCTGCGGGTGGTGGAAATACTCTAAGTGTCAATGGCAATGGTAATAGAGCGCAGTATCATTTATTTTTTGTTTGCGAAGTATGTGGTAGTTCACATTCGAGCAAATGGGAACGTTGGTTGCATATCAACAACACACATAACAATGAATCTTCTATTAAAGTAAGTTTGAGAAATGAAAGAAAACTTATTCTTTCGCGTTGTTTTATATATTATTCTAATTTCGTTCGCATCATTGTTCTAGTGTGAATTGGAAAATTGCGGAAAGATATTTGCGACGAAATCGTTACGTAATGAACATCTTCAGCATCATGCGATACAAGGACCTTCGCCAAACACCTGCGAGATATGTGGAAAATTGTGGCCTACTCGCGTTGATTATTGGAAACATGTAATGGGCGTACATGCAGACACAGTGCCTCTAATTTGTGGCGTTTGTTTGAAAGTATTCTCCGACGTTATGCAATTGAGCGCACACGTTAAGGCGAAACATTGGCCACTAACCAGTGGTGATTTTTGTTGTGATATTTGCGGTAGACCATATTCCAATAAATCGAAAATGTCTCGGCATAGAAAGATCCATGGTTTGGAGGCGGCTATGGACGCTGCATGCGATAATAGCAGTTTTAATGAAACGACCAATGAATCGGTGAAACCTGATCACAGTAATGGCGCTTCAGAAATAGAATTAAATTGCGAGCAGTGTCCTGAACTTAGTTTCACGACATTGGATAGTTTGTGTAATCATCGACGGATAACGCATAATCTTTTTCCATGCGATTTGTGTAACAAATGTTATGGTAGAACATCACATTTATGGAAACATGTAAATAGGGTACACAAAGGACACACAGACGTGACCTGTCCTTATTGCGCAAAGACAAGTGCGTCAAGGGATCATCTGGCAGCACATATTGCAAAGATTCATAGATTCATGCCCACAGTAGGTAAGGACAATCAAAACTGCGTCACTTCCAAGTCCTTGAGTGCAGATGATGGTGTCTTGCATTATTGTGAAAAATGTAACAAAGGATTCCATAAACGCTATTTGCTCCGTCGTCATATGAAAGGCTGTCAAAATTATCGTAAAGATCCTGGGGCATTGTTGACTCGTTGTCGGGCCTGTGAAAGGATATTCAAAGATCGCGCGAGTCTGCAGAAACATATTGAGAATCATCATACTACATATACTTGTCATTTATGTAATGAGACGATCACTTCCAAGCTAGGTATCATGACACACAATCGTATCAATCATATGGATCATCCGGATCTGACGTGCGACCACCCGAGCTGTAAAAAACTTTTCCGCACCAAAGAAGATTTGGAATCTCATCGAAAAGATCACAAATATCATAGCAATCTGGACGTTTGTGATTTTTGCGGTGACACCGTGGAAAATAAACTGAAATTGAAGATGCATGTATTATCGTTGCATCGAAACGAGATCGGCGTATCCTGTGGGGTTTGTCTCATTCCGATGAAGGATCCCAAAGATTTGAAGAAACATGTCGAAGCGGTGCATAGCAGCGTTCTCTCTAAACCAAACACGTGTCAGGTATGTGGCAAGCAATATGCATCCAAATGGAAGGCTTTTGATCACACGAAGAAGTGTCATGGTAAAGTTTTCCTTACGTGCAAACAGTGTTTAGCCGTTTTTACAGATGAGAATGATATACGCGATCACTATGAACATGTGCATAACGTTCCAAAGGACCAATTAGCTATTTTCGAATATAGAATGGATATTGGTGCAAAGCGGGAGGGTTACGAGACTCCTGATATCATTGTAAAGGAGGAACCAGATGATTTGGAGTTTGACGAAGAAATGTGTGACGAAAGTTCGAATGATTCTCGCAAACGTAGAAGATCACCAAACGATACGTATGATTGCGAGATGTGTCCTGAGATCTTCCTCAATTCAGACACTCTCGCTAAGCATTATCAGAACGTCCATAATACAGACCCCGTCCGTATGTTCAAGAAATTCAGAAAGGATAATAGCGATGGCAAGCGCAAGATGAGAAATAGAAACAATTTTGAATGCAAGAATTGCAAAAAGCAATTCTCTACTAAGACTCTGTTCTGGAATCACATCAATGTATGTACACGACGAAACTCGATAGGTAGATTTGACATGCCGAATAATGTTCCATCATCAATTCTGGAGTCTCATCTGAAAAACAATAATCAGATTCAACGAGAAGAACCGGTACCGCTTACGAACGAGTCCAATTTGAACATTCCCGATTTCAATCTATTCGAAGACATCAATTTGCAATTGTCAGCTCAGAAACCTGTGCCGAATCTTATGCCATTGTCGCAGATGAAAGGGACAGGTAACGGCAAATGCTCGAGAAAAGACTCACGCAAGGTGTATGATGAATCGACTAATACCGAGTGTACGTGCGAAGTTTGTGGTAAACAATGGCCCGCCAAGAAACATTTGTGGCAACATCTAATTCGTTTCCATCGCGCTGAAGCTGCTGTTACGTGTGGCGTATGTTTGAAGCTGTGTAAATCTTACCAAGACTTGGCTGATCACCTGAAGGCTGAGCATGCTCCCGTTTTATCGCCGGAGGGCAATAATTTCACATGTAAGACATGCGGTAGATATCATAACGCGAGAAGTAAATTGCTGTTGCATATGAGCATTCATATCGGAAACTTCCGATGTCAAAAGTGCCAGCAAGGTTTTGCAAGTGAGGAGAAACTCACCGAGCATGCAACGGGTTGCAATGGCAAATCGGAGTTTGAGGATAATACAGTGGCAGATGAAGATAATGCAAAAAATGATAACGATGAGAAGGGCAGTTTAATCGCCGACGAGACATCAGTCATTGAGGAAACAGAGGAAGCAGAGGAAGCAGATTTTGAATCAGAAGGTGAAGGAAGTAGGGATATTCACGATGGAGACAATTCGGAAAATAGCGAAGAAGACAATTCAGAAAATAGTGATGATTCAGACAGTGATAGTAATAGTAGTTCGAGCGAAGACGAAAACGAAAATGAAGGAGAAGAAGAGGAGGAGGAAGAGAATGAAAACGAAAATGAATCTGATACGAGAACTACTAGTAGAGCGAGCGGTGATAGTGTATCATGTAATTCCGATAGCGACGATGAATCAGAAGAAACGGAAGTGGACGCAACGGAAAAGAAAGCTGTACAATTGAACGATATTAGATTCAGGATATGTGATGATGGTATTCAGGAGAATATGCCAGAGGAGACAAATATTGAGGATCAGAAAACTGATCTTACATCCATAGCAACAGTTGCAGAACAGACTACATCGAATAATTTAAATGATTTGATTTCTAATGTACCTGGAAACATAGGCACCGACAAATTTGAGGAATTTCGTGTTGAAAAATTACAACAAGCTAAAGCTACGAGCGATGTAGACTCTGATAATGAAGACGATGATGATAACGAGGAAGATGATGAGGAAAATAATGAAAATGAAGAAGAGGAAGAAGATGGTGAAGAAGGTGATCAGGATGAAGGTGAAGATGAGGATGAAGGTGAAGCTGAAAGTGAGGCTGAAAATGAAAATGAAAATGAAAATGAGAATGAAAATGAGAATGAAAATGAGAATGAGAATGAGGATGAGGATGAGAGTGAAGCTGCAGCCGAGGAAGAGGAAGAGGAAGAAGAAGAGGAAGAAGAGGAGGATGATGAAGATGACGACGATGGACCGCCTGTGTTAAGTCCAATAATGCCTTTGTTACCAGAAAACGAATCTGAAGAGTACAGCGGTGCGACAGATCGCACGAGACACAAGCTTAGTCCAATGGTTTCGTTGAGTATAGCTAAAGATTTAGAGGAGTGTGAAATAACCGAAATACCAAATGACACGGACAATGTATCAAACACAGTCAACTTCTTCGCGGCTAATAATAATGATTTGTCTGTAACATGGGACGAGAATTTGGATGGTAACGTAATCAACAATGCCGGTTGCAACTCCGACGCTGGAAACAGAGAGAAAAATGAGGAACTTAATACGGAGTACATAAAAATAGAAGTAAATGAAGGCGACTTTGAGGAAGATTCTGTAGATGAGAACTTAGTGGATAACAGAGAAGATGATGGAGACAATCAAGTGCATGAGGTGCATAACCTGGACGGAACTGTGTTAATGGTGACTAATGACGCGGAAGGTAATCAAATTTTGATAGAACAAAATGTGTTAGATATCGATAACGAGGACTCTAATGTTGAAGCGACGCAGTATATTTATCCAGAGAACACTTATGAGATCGAGGAAGAGGATTATCCAACGCGAAACGAAACCGACATCATGCAGACGGACGAGATGCAAGGTAGTATGTCCTATGTTCATGATACATCGGAAAACGAAGATAGTATGCAGAATGATATCGAGGAGAACAGTGATGTGCAAAAACAGTAGGACATGAGTGCCAAAACAGAGGAAGCATCTAGGATAATAAATCTGTAATAAAGTGTAAGATAATTAATATGAAATTAAGATCCTTATAAAAAGAAATTACATACATATGTACCTTGAAAAACGAATATTGTATAGTAGAATAAGCTTATAGCTTATAGCTTTGGAGGATTTTTAATAGACTGCGTAAAAAGGGAGAGAAAGAAGGAGAGGGAGGAGAGAAAGAAAGAGTAAATTACGACAATTTCCAATGGAAAACATTTTGTTTTCATTGATCTGCCAGGGGCTTTGCATTCATTCACTTGCGCGATGTTGCAAGCTTCCGATTAATCGTTTCGAAGAATAATACGATTTTGAATTATTAAGCAATGTACTATATATATATATATAAGACGTTATTTAGATTATTATAAAAGCTATAATTTACAGTATCTTTTTTTAGTTTCCGATATTTAATAGATATCAATGGTTCTTTACGAAGTACCATTTATTTATATCGGTAACACTTTTTTGACAATAATATGCTCCGACTATTCATGTGAAATGCCATCCATTAGACAATAGGTCACGAATTTATGAACTTAATGATCATGAAAGTCCTGTCATTGATGTTAGGAGGATCAAAATCTACAAATCACATTACAATCATTTCTTTTCTCAAACTGTATAATATTTTTTTTGTAAGTAACGATTTTAATCATTTAAAAGATGCATACAGAAAGTAAGAGTGTTAATTAAAAAAAAAGCCTAAAGTGAACATTAAAAGAATAAATGTCGAATAAAACGCGTTATTTCTAAAATTGACATTTGTACGCGATCACGCAAATATCTAATTTCTCCAATTAAAATTTTTCAAATCAACTTGTGTTTTTCTGTGCAAATTGATTCGGTTAGCAAATGATGACAGAACTATACTAAAATCGAATTAGATGCATAAAAAAAGTCGGATATATTATAACAAAGAAATACTACTACGTTTTATGTCAAGATTTAATATCCTATCTTTCAGGATTCTTTTTCTTAGTGTAATGAAAAAGAAGTATAATGCACACTCGCTATATTTTTTATGGAAGTGAAGAAAGAAATAAAGGAATTAATGTGAATAATAGCTTTAAATGATCAATCTGTACAGTTACGTAATGCGAGCGTGTTTGTACATGAGCGAGTGCATGAGTGTATGTCAAATACAGATGTGACTGAAGACTTATATATTAAAGAAAAAAAGCGTACCTCGTACAAATATTTACAATTAGTTGAGATTAATGCGATGATAATTGCTTTGTATTATATTATAATTTAACCATCTTGCAGATTTTCTCAATTATTCAGTCGAATGTTTTCAATTAAGAATCGAACATCAATGGAAGAGAGAATCGTTTAGATTGAGATTTTTTTTAATCTCGCACTTTTTATAGGCGCGTACTGACAAAAAATTAGACAAAAAAGTTGAATTTTTAGAGATAGCATTATCAATTTCTAACATGTCATCAGCGATCTCTGTTTTTCCTTATTATTTATTATATTCATTCCAAAGTAATTTCTAAGATACATTAGGCTCTTTATGAAGGAAAACCACTGATTTGCCATCCGTATTATGCGATTGTATGTGAACGATCTACTTGATATTGCAGAGGAGGGGAAGGAGAGGTAAAAATTGGAGGGTTGACGCTCATTTAGAAAAATATTAAAATATCGTAAATATGAAAATTCATACTATCTTTAAATATTATGATTTTTAAAGAAGTGTATATATTATACATACATATATCTATATATACGTATGTGTGTGTGTGTGTTTGTGTGTGTATATGTGTGTGTGTGTGTGTGTGTGTGTGTGTATATATATATATATATATATGTTCATTTAAAATTCATAATATTTATAGATATACGTATATCGTTCCAGTATTTCCACATCATTTAAAATCCCTTTTTTTATATAACAATTGCTAATATTTACGGGTTAGTGCCACTAAATGCGACTATTATTGCTGCATTTTAAGTTTATAGAATGATATAAGAATAAAGTACACTTATAATTTATATGCTATGAATGTGTGTTATTTACATATTCAGCTGGACTGTACAATGAGTTTGCCTTACACAAGCGTGCATGAAAAATTTTCTCTGGAAGAACTTCTAATCGTGACGAAAAAAATTAACGGAAATGGAGTCAACATCAATGTGAATATCATGTCTGAAACTTTTCTTTGCTCTGCACGAATGGAGCGTGAATCATATGTATTGTGTAATACAGACATGCGAAGGGGATATTACATGTATAATTTATCACAAATTATCATTCTCTATATTTGTTCACAATTCACAGATTACAATAATTATTCTCCATGTGTTTTTGCAAAATGAATTTCTTATTTTATCCTTTCCAAATATATTTCCTTTCCCATAAAAGCAATTAGTGACTATGTACATAGAAAATTACATATATACATCGCATATAATTTCTAATACTGTTTGCCTATGTTTTGCCTATGAATGATAGAACTTAATATCGACTTTTTTAAAGCGAAAAAGTTTAACGATGGATACAAATTACGTAAATATATGTAAATATGTACATACAAACTTAAAAATTATTAAAGCAAGTTAAGTTTCTAAAATGTAAATGAACGATGAAATGTCATTGTATCAGTTAACAATAAATAAGTTAAGATTGCCCATTTTCTCTGGAAAAATATTTCATTTATTTTGATGTACGTTGTAAGAAGAAATTACGTCTAATTTCTTGCCTCTGATATTATAATTCAATAGAACTGCAGCAAACTAGTCCAGAGCCTTAAGGCTGGAAACGTGTGCCTAACTCGATCATCTTAAATGCGATATCAAAAGCGAGGAAATTGCGAGGAAATATACACGTTAGATCTTAGAGCTTATATCTATATAAAAAACAATAAAACTATTCTAATTTGACAAAGCAAGTCTATTGCTGAAGGACGTTGGTAATTTTCTTCTTTGTACATATCAAATACAATAAAATAGATTTCTATCTATAAAGCACTCAATTATATTTATTATTTGATATTCTAATTTTATCTTTACTGTTATATTTTAATCCTCATGAAGAATGGTGTTCAAGAAAATAATCATACATCAGGCTAGTTAGTTTATTTATATCCTTCGGCAAAATATATTAAATTTTTTAAATTTATATTTTTCTTGAGATTCATTCCACTTGCGAAGATGTGAATTTTTTGCAAGCATTAAGATATACACGCTATATATATAATATTCACATTTTACTTTTTATAAGATTGTTATCAACACTACATAAAATTTTATGTATATATATATATACACAATACACACGTCTAACAAAACGATTGTATAATATTATGATTATATATGAAAAAAATTACTTTGACCATTCTATTGAGTCATTTCTATTAAAAGAAAAGTTTAAAATTGCGAAAATAAAACGTTAAATATATTAAATAATAAATTCCTGAATTTTGTTTATAATATTTAAATTTGGAGATTTTTAGGATTCTTGCTGATTCTTAAAAACAATCGAAATTTTGGAAATTCTTCCACAAGAATTCCTTGCTTTGGTGAGATTCTCTTTCAAATTTTGTGTGAATACTTCTTAAAATCATAAACTCATTCGCAAAAATTTAATTCGCTTGTGATTTTTTTATAGTTATGCGATCTATTCTACATGTTGTACAATTAAGAATTAAGACTAGTCTGTATAATATAATACCGTATCGACATTTTATTCTAATTACAGAATTTCCTGTTTTTACGGTTGCGTTGTGAATAATGATTATCAATACATATAATTGCTCGATACTTTTATATAATGTCACGTAGATATTAAAATATGTACAAACAGATTGCGTTACTCACATTAATATTTAACGATTGGCAAGAAACACTAAAGCTAATAAATCATCTTTAAATAATGCAACAAATAACAAATTCCTAGTATAAAAATATCTCGCTAGACAAAAAAAATTGATATGACATCTTCCCCATCAAATGAATAATGTAAACATAGACGTTTATATCTATTTTCGAAGAAACGAGATTCTCGTTACGTAATTAGTAGTCTTTAATTAGTAGTCTTAGTTCTTTTTAGCCTGAACTTTTTGCACGGTTCTCTTCTTTTCTCTTTTTCTCTTCAACATGAAGAAAAAAGGAAGAAAAATTAATCATGCAAGAATTTTAGCTAAAAAGAATAGACTACTAATAAAAATTATATATGTTAAAATCGCTCCATTCATACCTATCTTCACGATAAGTATATAAATTTGTCCTTTTAAGAAAATACTAATATTTTCAAATTTTTAGAGCTTTTCGATCCCTAGCAAATTTCTTGGGACTTAGATCTCTATATTTCAGGAGTATTATAAAATATCTTTGATCTTTTCCAAGCTCCGTTTAATATTGAGCAGTGGAGCGGAGCAGCGATACAGTCGTGTCTTTTTCATTTAAAAAAAAATAAAATTCATGCGAATATTCTATGCGAATTTAAATTACTCTGTTACATTTTTTTTCTGTAATGTTAAATAGAATCGTACGTGTCTAATGATAGAGAAATTTTTCCAAATGGTTGTATTACACGTAGAAAATAAAATCTGTAAGGTAAAATATACTAATTCGTGGATAGTTAATGAACATAACCAAATTATCGAACGAAATAACAAATTTTAAATATTAAAAATATAATATGTATAATATAATGTAATATTATATTTAATGATATGTACAACTCAAAATAAATTCGTTGTTTATAAAAATTTTAATAGGATCAATTTAGTGTCGTACATATTATCAAAAGAGTAATATATAAAATTTTTGTTATTTCGTCCAATAATTATGTTATATCCACTGAGACTAATAATAAGTGGTACATTTATCTTGTATAAATTTTCTGATTTCGTTTATTGTTATCGTTACCTCTCTGTATAATTTGTCGTTTCCAACAAATGACATATTTGTCAATCACGAATCGATAAGTTTTGCCAATTCCGGTTTGTCGACTAACTTGCGAAGAGACCGGTTTTGGGATAAAAGATAGGGAGAAAGAAAGAGAAAGACAGAGAGGGGGGAGGGAGAGAGAGAGAAAATAATTTTCTATGTGGTCCCGCAGTACGATCATTCTCGGTATTGATCATTCCAGTCGATTCGATCATCAACACTGCGTCTGATCGTACTCGTCGTGGGAGAAATCATCGCCGTCGCCACCGCGTTTGATAAACACCCGTGTGTGATTATTGTTGCCGTGATTGCCCTGCCGGCCCGCGGCGATCACCTGCACGGTCTGCTGTGACTGCTGCAGTTGCTGATCTTCGCTCGCCAATCGCTTATTGCAGTCGTCGTCCCTCGGCACCGCTGCTGCCGGCTGATAGTCACACCTTCTCCTCTCCCGCCATCGGACCTGCGGTCGAGCGGATAAACTGAAACAGTCAACGTTCCATAATGGACTCGACTCGGGCACGCTGCTGTCACTGGCACGATACGGACGGATCATATATATATATTATATATATGTATGTTTCTTTTTCCCTTTTTTTTCCCTTCCCATTTCATTCTCTCTCTTTCTTCCCCTTTTCGTCGATGGTATATGATTAGTAGCCCGTTGCGGCGTCACCTCATTAAAACAGCACTCCACATCACGTGAGTTAGTATGCGTATGGGTTAGTACGCGGGTGGATTAGTGGCAGGAGAGGGACCGATCATGTGTGTTAGTCCGCATCGCACCATTGACGAGTCGTGCATACGGGAATTTCCAATCGGGGGAATATTATTTTCTCTCTTGAGCGTCAAGCGCAGATTAAAATTGCATTAAAATGATATTAAAATTGCAAGAGTGTTCTCTATTACTCTTCCCCATTTATATTAGATAACGTCGAATAGTTACGTTCTAGGATTACTATCATCTTATTAATCTACGAAGTTTACTCGCGACTGAAGAATCAATGGATGATTGAGAGAAATCGATAGAAATTCGTTCTCTTCATATTTGCTTATAAATTTCAAAATCCGTCACTTTGAAATAACTTAATTTTTTTCTATTTAAAATTCAGTTATTTAAATTTTTCATAAGAAAATTTTGTAAAATATATAATAATGAATTTTTTTCTTCCATTCCATATTGGAATAATGTGATAATTCTGTCACTTTAGAATCCTCTTAACAGAATTGAGTATAAGTTAATGTTTATTTTTAACTGAATAAAGTTAAAGTTAATGGCTTTACAAAATTAATAAAGTTAAATTAAAAGTTGAAGGAATAAAAAATTAATTTAACGTAAGTTAAGTTTGTTTTTAAGTCAATATTGAATTAACTTAAATTTAAAAAAAATTAATTTTGAAAAAAATTTTTTAGATCATGTCCTAATTTTTCTTAAATAAGATTAAATAATTATAATATAGATTATTAAGTAAATTAAATTGTTAATTTTTTTATTCATATGTGATATAAGTATATAACACATAACGATATAACTATATAAGTTATATAACTTTAAAAAAGCAGCCAACACATAAAGAAGATACAAGATCAATAATTACTTTTTAATAATTCTTAAGCCATAAGAAATTGATCAATTGAATGCGAGAAGAATATTTGACTGTAATTGGTCAATTTCTTATGACTTAAGGCTTAAAACATCTATTGTAAATCCAGACTAAGGGTTATGGTATAAGACATAACCGCATAAACCAATCAGAAGGCTGTATTAGCATCTTAAACAATTACTTAAGATGATCTTAAAATATAAACAGATTATGAATATACGTCCTTAATCTTATTATATCTTATTATTTTTCTAAGATATTTAAAAGAGATAAAAAAATTGTTTAACTTAAAAAAAAGTAAGAAGTTAACATTTAAAAGTAACTTGGTTAAGTTAAAATTTAATGCATAATTTAAAATTAACTAAGTTAAGTTAAAAGTTATTAGCTTTTTAACTTTTTTTAAAATTCTTTTTAACCTTTAACGTTTTAATTACCCAACCCTGCCTCTTAAATATAATAGAAATTATAACTGAACTATGTATTATTGCCAATGAATTGAAGAGATTAATATAATGACTTGCGTAAAGTATCTAATAGAAAGCTGATAATAATAGGAAGGAATAAAAAGATTCCAAAGGCTCCGGAATTAATCCACAATTTGATAGATAAAAAATTCAATTTCACGAAACGGGTTTTCTGTCACTCTCTCTTAATCCATCTGATTCTTTCCTCGAGTTTTATTTCTCAAAGGGTGTCGTGGCAAAGGAGACAGGAAGCAGGCGTCATTTAAATCGATTCAATCGCAAAAACTCCATACTCTCTGCTCGTCAATATTGCATACCGAGACTGTTGTAGCCGTGCAGGAATTAGCTCGTTTTCGTAAAAGGGCGCTGCCATCCCACTTTCTCTTGAATTGTGCTATTACCTGTATCACACATAATAAAAATATCATTACATAGTTCAAAAGTTATTTTGAAGGTTGAAACGACCGTTTCCGTAGTCATAGGAACTTACCTCGCCGTTGCAAAAGCAAAAAAGCACAGCCACACAGAGACCCTGGAAGAGAGAAATTACATTTTATCTCGGTACATCGAGCTCGAAACGTTTCCGAAGAAAATTCCTGTCAACTTTATTACGATTTCTTTCGCATGAGATACGAAGTTTTCTGATTAACTTGCAAAAATCGTATCACCAATGAGCTATAAAATTTTATTATCCTCCTTCATTACATGCTACGTTATTGTTATGCGAAAGGTTGTAATATTTACATAGTTAGTAAATTCATGTTAAATTTGACATATATCCTAAAATTTGTGTATTATTTAAAAGTCCATCATAATTTTTATATTAATTTAATCCGAGAATGGATATGTCAGGAAATTATATAAACACAAATATTATATAAAAAATTAACAATTAACGCAAATGTAACATTTTGACATATTTGGGAAAAAATTGAAAAAATTGGGAGGCACGTTCCTTTAATAAAATTATATTCATAATATATATAAATTAATAT
>NW_017259535.1:932745-933787 GCF_001594045.1 Atta colombica | reverse complement strand
ATTTATTAATTAAAAATTTACTTTTTAAAAATTATTTTTATATTATTTTTATATTCTAACTTATTCAAGAAACTAAAAATAACAATAATACTAAGAAATGTTAAATATTAAGAAAATATTGAATTTAATACAAAATATTTCTGTAACACAAAAAATTATATTATATTAAATTAACTCTCAAATATGTGGAAAATTTAACACAAAAATTTCAACAAGGATCAATTTTAATTCAAATATAAAATATTTTTTATTACACAGTTAATTCCATTTTACTTTCTTCTTAATGGCAAGGATAATTTTTTCATAATTCAATAAATAAATATTAAATTGAGGATGCTGTATTTAAACTAAATGTTTGTGAAACACATAAATTTATGTACTACGAAAACTTATATTTGAACATTTTTTTATATTTTGTTTTTCAAATCGTTCCTACATATAAATAACGAATAAATGTAACAAAAGAATTGTGAAGTTAATCGATAAACCATTTTTTGCAATGTTTCTCGTTACACACGACGTTGTTAAGATGCGCATATAACGCGCATATGCGTTTCTAACAATCGTATTTTTCAAATATAAAATAGTTACACCCGAAGGCTTTCAAATATCAAGATAACTGATTCACTCGACAGAATCGTTCAATTAAACAGCAATTCCATCGATTTTATACGATATAAAGCGATTATATAACAATGTAGTCATGTTGACAGTGTCGTATGTGAAAGCGCAATTTCGCACAAAATTTGATTGCTCGATACTCATATTGCTTTGGATGAGAATCTAGAAGAATGTCTCTTTATATTTCTATTTGCATCAGATCGAGGAAATAAATACAGATATTGATTTAGAAAATCAAATTATTTGATTAAAAGTACTCGATAATTGAATTTAAATTGCGATAGTATTTGAATATTCTGTATACATCAGCGTCTATCTGTATTTTTTTCCATCATACAAAAGTCGTATTTCTGACTGAGCGAAACCTAATAGTTAAAAAAATTGACTGCGTCATGTTTCACAAATATATATATATATATAT
>NW_017259535.1:928109-932426 GCF_001594045.1 Atta colombica | reverse complement strand
ATATATATATATATATCATAGAAAACACTGTATTCATCAGATTGATTATATTTGTAATCCTATACGTATTTCGATATTCTAAATTAACGAGAAACAAAATTCACTTTGTTAATTTATTCATATGCGAGATAGAATTTTATATGTTATGTGAAGAATTTCTATAATATAATTAAAATTAATTTGACATTAACGAAAGCATTGAAACGTAGGAAAGAATAGGTTGTGATAAAGTGCATATTAAATTCATGAAGCTTTCCGATGCACGATAAGCTTTACAATCTGATTCGATGTCTGTTCGAAACATGTGTCACAATGCGCAATACAATTTCCAGACGCATTCATTATATTATACAATGTATATATAATTTACTTTCATTCTTTCATTTTGTTCTTAATTTTAAAGTAATACGCAAAAATACGGAAGTACCAACCTGGAAAGAAGCGGTGATTGCTGAAAGAACCTCATAAAAATTCTCCCAAGGATGATTTTTTGGCGGCCGAAATGGAATTACTAAATAGTGAAGGCCCAAGAGGGGCACTAAAAGTAATGTGGCCCTGGCAACAAGACATCAGATAGATTGGATCATACAATATATTACGAATATTATGAATAATTATCGTCATTAGTTTTTCGGAAGAATAATTATTGTCATTTTAATTTTATTGTTAGTATTTTACTTAAATTACTAAATTATATTACTTTTATTAATGAAAAAAAAACTGTAATATTGTTAATAGTATTGTTAAGTGAAAGTTGACAAGTTTATAAAAAGTAACGCAAATAATTTATCGTGATTAAAAAATTGCACCGTATATGCTCCGTAAATTTCTGTAGAAAGGAATACGTTCGTTATGCTCTTTGTTTTATTCTTTTTTTTGCGCCGTCATGTCAATGTACAATTTGACATGAAAGGTAGCATACAGAAAGTGAAAAATTCAACTACCTGAAAGCTTGCAGCATAGATCGTGAAGGGCGCGTTCCAATGGCGGGACCGGCACGTAACTTCATGAGAAGAACTCGTACGATATTAAACAGGAAAAGTAGATTCAACAAAGTGGAAACGCATACGGGATAAATCAGCGCGTTCATATAATTGCCCTCATTGATCCAGCACCTAATCGTAACAATAATTTAATTCGTTACAATTTGTCATTTTTTATTTGTCATTTATAATTAATGCAATTAATTATATTATTAATCTTTAACTTATTTACCAACTGATACCGCTTTTGTTTACTGATTTATGTGCTTCTTTTAATTACAAAGTTTTATATATATATATATATATAAAAAATGAAATTGAATATAAAAAAAATCTGAGAAAATGATACTTTGAATTCTAATGAAATATATTGTAATAAATTGTGTACACATCCAATTCTTTCTATAACGTTGAAACTCGGACGCGCATTCTACCATCAAGAGTCTTATGAAACAGTTATTAGCTTATTACACAATAAAAAAATTTAACGTACGTATAATTTTTGTTTTCATTTTAAGTTTTATGTAGTCATGTCGTGTTTTGAAAGTTGTCTTCGACAGAATTTGAAATATTATGCATGTCATTTGTCAGATACAAATGTACATTTGATATTTTTATTAATAAGGAAACAGGAAGTGAGAGAGTGTTCGTGTATATTGAAGATCGATCATTCCTCAATTCTTGTGTACCTAAATATATCCATATCATGTGTAGAAGACGCTTAATATAAATCCTTATTCTAACAAACCTGATAGAGGAAGATGATGAAAAATGTGTCAAGGAGATAACTTCGTGACGAGCTTTCTGTAATAAATACAGAAGGCTGAGAGGAAGATATAACAGATACATATAACAGATTGGAGGATCGCTGCTAGATATTGCTTTAACGCCGGCCAGTTATAAAACATTTACCCTACAAGATAGGGAGAGTATACTGCAGAAATATATCGACGAAAATAGATGGATAAACCAAAGAATAGCGGATGCTGACGCGAATCTTGTGTAAAACAAGATTTTAAGACTGAAATTTAAGAATAAAATCTTATATTTACGACAACAATATGTCACTTATATACATGGAACGACAAATATATAAGTTAATAACGAATAGCCCTATTTTTATCAAAATTTGAATTATTTATCTGGATAAGGAACTTCTTAAATAATTAATTACAATCGATTTCAACAATTGTCGATTATTAATCAATGCCAATTATGCAAATTATTTCTTAACATAAAAAATGATTATTTCTTAACATAGAAAATACGATTCAAAGAAAATACGATTATCATGACATGCGAACATTTCATAAAATTTTCATAATAATGATCGATTCGACAACATTTACTTTCAATATGAAAGTTGTTTTCATCAATTTGATATTTTATAACGTGGCGTGAGTACAGCTCGTTATCGAGCCGTTTATTTCATCAATATTCCAATATGTTTCAATCTGCTCGTAAAGCTATTTACACATACATACACAGAGAATGTTTCCGGCATCTGGTGCAAAGATTGAGTATCCTCATGTTATTAAAGCATATGCTGCACATAATAATCTTCGAATGAAGTAACTTTAGTATATTTCTACGTAATAATTTACATAATTTTAATTAATCGGTAACTATTATATCGACAACAAGCATTATGAAAAGTCATTTAATATGCAGAAATGTAGAATCAAGAGACATAAAATCGAGATTGACAATGTTATTCAAATGTAGAAATTAATCAAATACTTCAATTTTTGAGCTCTAAGTAAAAAATAAAATTATAATATAAAAAGTGCATTTAAAACGAGAATGTACATCTAAGATTTATATACGTAAGACCATTAATTTTAGTAAATAATTATTATTAAAAAATAATGTCTACGTTGCGTTAATTATTTAATATTGGGTTGTTCGGAAAGTTCGTGCCGATTTTGAAGGAAAATTGAAACGCAGATTTAAATTTTAGTATACATTTATTAAATTTAAATCTTTTGCGGCACGAACTTTCCGGACATTCCAATAGTTATGTACTTATAATTATGTTATGTACTTAAAATTTTAGCGTAGCGTGTCGTATTCAATTTTTGAACTCCGTGAAAGCTTTAAAGTTGAGCACATACAGGGTAATTCCAATATATACGCCGCACCTATCAGAAACTTAATTTATTAAGTATTATTTACTATGTTTAGTAAACGAACTATATCAGTAAAAACTTTGTACTGTTATTATGAAAAACTGTATTATTATGAAAAAAATTAAAAATCTGAAATATTTATATTTCGCATTAAAAAATTAACTTTTTTAAACCCTTGCATTTTTGTCCATAGGGGTATATCCCATAGGGGTTATATAGAGGGAGGAAGGATATGTATGAAAAATTTACAAATAATGCATATAAATAAGATAAAATAATACAATAACTTATAAAATGCGTTTATAAAGTTTTATTAAGGAATAAGAATGATAAATATGTATATAAAGTAATAAATAATAATTACAATCTTCCCACATGTGTTATAAGTGTTGATGATACGAGGTATATATTTCATGTAATGCGTTTATTGTATTTAGTGAACTGAATTTAATCTGCGCACTTTGTATACTTTGGGCATAAATCTCGCTTGTTAAAAATGCCCGTATATCCCAAACAGGTGGGATATACAACACAACAAACTAACAAAGAAAAAACAAAGTATTTGTTATACAACATGTTTTACTATTCCTTTACATTCATATACACGAAATAACCACTAAGTTTTTTGCATATTTTATAGTAATCATTTTATGTAGATTATAATTTATGACGCTACTTAACACAGTGACACAAATCGATTCAACTCACAATAATTTCATTAATATTAACAATAAGAAATTGAAATCATAACACTATATTAATATAACATAAAGGCAGAATAAAATGGGAAAATTACTCCCATTCTTTCTATTTTTTTCTATTTTTTCTTTCTACTTCTGCGGCGTAAATCCCAGCGCGGCGTATTTACCAGAGTTACTCTACAACGCAGTAAACTATGACATTTGATCGAAATTGCAATATGTGGCATGTTTAAATTTTGCCTTATAATCTTTATTAATTTCAAAACATTTTCTTTGTATTTCAGATTTTACGTGTAAATTTCGTGTTGCAAAAGGAAAGTATCGCGGCAAAGTAAAGTATCTACGTGCGTTAGGAAGTTGCACTATGAACCAAATAAAAAAAAAATCGATGTAAAACGCGTACTATGTAACAGGATGAATTGTTCTCCAAAAAAGGTAAACCAACAATGGTTTTTTTTTTGTGACCGAGACCTCGCTTTTAGTAAAGTAACAATGGTGCTCAAA
>NW_017259535.1:913165-928009 GCF_001594045.1 Atta colombica | reverse complement strand
ATATATATATATATATATTAGATGTAGTAAAAAGAAATCCATTATTTTTCCATTCAATTTCATACAAAAATAATGGATTTCGTTTTACTACACCTAATATATAGAGTGTAAAAAAACTTAACGCTATGTTTTATTAGCCTTTCACTTTCTGATCTGATCAAACTTTAAAAACTCAAGAAATTACGGAAGTAATATTAGATTAATTAAAGATTATTTAATCGTATTAAAAAAATCGCGATGCTAAAAAAAATAATGCTATGATAAACATTTATACGGACATTATATAAGGTTTTATAAAAGTTATCTTTCTGAAATTTTCTAAAAAATATAAAAAGAAGTAGGGACATAAAATAGCCGTCATATTATTATGATCCTAATGGATATGAAAATATTTTTGCCTCATTTCATATCATATTTCTTTATACCCTTATAGTGATCTCTATATACAAATTTGTATTTTAGAAGATCAAGATATTTATACATAAGGGATATTACATCACTATATGAAATCTTTTTTTTTTTCCAGGAAAAAAGGTTTCTGTAAATTATGTAAGGTGATTCTCTTCTCACGGCTATAAAAAGAGGTTTCGAATAAAAAGATTAAATATGAAATTTAGAAAGGTAATTTTAAAGGGAAAAAGGGGTGCGTTTTACATGTACTATTTTCTTATGTAATTTAGTTACGGCTAAACGCTGAAATACAGAAATTTGCACTAATACATAATTGTACTAATATATTTGTACAAATTATTTTTTTAGACTTTTCCTTTCAGTATTTTTTTGGACTTTTCCTTTCAGTATTTTCCTGTTTAATAAAAACTCTTGTCAAAATAAAATATAAAATAAAATAAAATTATACTTTATCACTATATTATTCTAGCATATTTGTTTGTTAAACATTTTGCTAAAACATTTTGTCAATTTTACTCAATCGTTTCGGATATAGAAGAAAATGACTACTTTGTTTATACAAACACATTTATTTCTCAGCAAGTTATATCAGCAGTTTCGTTCAGCTGTCGTATATAATGGAACGGTAATGTGATTGTCGCACCGTGGTTTCGATCTTCTACCATGGCACATTTAGCTACCGCAGCTTCATGGTGATGGACATACCTAATTTTACCATCACGTACGCAACTGACCGCATGCTGTTCTTGCTGAGAAAT
Organism: Atta colombica; assembly: GCF_001594045.1. Taxonomy (NCBI): domain Eukaryota; kingdom Metazoa; phylum Arthropoda; class Insecta; order Hymenoptera; family Formicidae; genus Atta; species Atta colombica. The sequence goes on along the minus strand of NW_017259535.1, from coordinate 926,840 downwards.
TAGTGTAGACCCTAGTACCCTTTCCGTGGTCGATAGGTACTACAGGTCAATAGTCTCCTTCAACGAATATCAAACACTTCAATTAGTAGACACATTCATTCCCCGTAGTTTATCGGAAACACAGAAAGCAAAATTGTGCTAAATTGAGGAAATTAGCATTTTCTCAAGTTAGCATAATTGTATTTTTACACGCGCTACATGCTTATCAACTGAAAAAAACGTTCGGAATATGGATAACACACAAAACAAAACTCGCGGCCTAAAAAAAAAAACAGATGTTTTACTTGCGGGGAAACAAAATTTAGGAGAGCAGAGAATATATTCATATTTTGAATATAGGAACAAAAGCAAATATATCAAAAATAATATACATATATTTTCTATATGTATGTATTTTATTTCTTCAAATATTTTTTATGTTATACGACGCAAAATTATGAATAGAATTCTGTGTCGAATTTGGTCGCGAATTATAAAATGTCTAAAGTGGGTTTAACATATGGAATATAACATATGGAATTTAAAATGGAACTGTAATAAAATTACGGTTTAACAAAGAAAATTATAAAATTCGTAACATGTTTAACATTTTTTTCTTCATGTACTATACCTAATATACATTTAATATTTGTTATATGAGAGATTCTTTTACAAATCGAACACTTAATATGGGGTAACATTTTTAATTTACTACAAAATTTTTTTACGCATTTTCTATATAATAAGTCGACACGTGTTTTGGCAATTTTTTTTGTCAATATTTTTGAAAATATTGAAGATTCAAATTTTAAAAACTCGCCTATTATATGCATTTTTTAAAATCGCGATAACTCCATTTCTATTCATCTTACGGAGTTCGAATTCATTTTAAAGATAAAAGAATTATCTATATTTACGTATTCATTATTACTATAATTATTGTAAATTATGATTATTATAAATAATTAAAATACTTAAAGTTTTCCTGCTCAAGGTCACCAAAATAAAAATTAAAAAAAAATACATCATATTTCTCGTTAAATTTTCTATAAAAATCATATTTTTTAAAATGATCATTTGATATTATCTGCGTGGGAAAAAATTTCTGCGGGGCGGCGATGAGCGGCTTTTCATTGTACCCTAATACCAGTAAGCAAAAGTAAAATATTTTTCATTGCACGAAATTAGTACAAATGCAAATATTATGAAACAATAAATATAAAATGTAATACATAATATTTAAAATAATAACATGGTTAATAAATAATTTACATTATTCGCTGATTTTCAATTTAGTTATTCACTTCTTTAAAATAACACATTACCACACTTCTTTCTTTCCTTATTTTCGATTCATTAACCTATGTCGCAGTCATATTATGACTGCAATCATTTGTTTTCTTTATTTTAAATTATTCACATTGTTATCATTATTATTAAAGTTATTATTATATATTATTATCATCAAAATATCATCAATTATATTAATAACAATTTTACTATAATCATTATTTTACCGAACTATAATAAATAAAAGTTGATTATATATATTATCTTTTTAAATTTCTTTTAGTTTCTTGCACACTTACTGATGGGTGCAGTATGACAGCTGACTCAGCAGCCAGCGCCTGGAAATTTTCTTCCACGCAGATAATATCAAATGACCATTCTAAAAAAATATGACTTTTATAGAAAATTTAATGAGGAATATGATGATATTTAAAAAAAATTTTATTTATGGTGGCCTTGAGCAATAAAATGACTTTAAATTTAATTGTTTATAATAATCATAATTTAACAACAATTATAGTAATAATGAAATATAGAATTCTTTTATCTTTAAAATGAACCCAATTTGGACACTTCGTAAGATAAATAGAAGTAGTTATCGATTTTAAAAACTGCGCATAATCAGCGAGTTTTTAAAATTTTAACCTTCCGTATTTTCGAAAATATTGACCAAAAAAATATTGCCAAAATATATGTCGGCTTATTTTATAATATAGGAATATTAAAAATAGTTCAAAATAAAAAAATGTGATCCCATATTTTTTACAAAATCCATTTGATTTGTAAAAGAATATCTCATATACGTTAAGATTTGATTATTGGAATCAGTATGCAATGCTTATGTTTGTTTTAGCATTTCTTCAGGATATTTGCAGTATTTACTGTCCATAAAACGTGGAACTCAGATCAAATCAAGAAAATATGTTAATCAATTATCAGACCACATGTGTTATTCATTTCTTTTTCGATACACAATGTTTGATTAAATCTCAAAAGATACACTACAAATAAAAAAATCTTTTAATTTCAATTTTATGAATTAACAAATAAAATGATATATTGCATTAACCATTTCCATTTTTAATGTCGTAAAAAATAGAAAAAAGTAAATGCAATAGTATTTTATTTCTTCTGGCTATGATATATGATAAAAGTTTTTTTAATCTACTTTGAGATCGAATCTTTTATTCGATTTTTATTTCTCTTTCTCCATTTTGTGAGCAAAAGCTTCTTTTAATGCTACTAGCAAAGTAATTTGTTAGTGTATTTATGATCATTGACAAATAGTTACTTACTGCTCAGTGTCTGTAGGATCGTCACTGGATGCACGTAAAGCTGTATATAAGGTGACGATTACAGCTGGCACTGGCCATCCGAGTCCCATCAGCCAATTCACTAATTTGTGCTCGCTAGTGAATGCACTCACTAGCAACGTATGCAGATAGAAGCCTTCGCAGAGCATCCAAGCGTAGTTTGTTAATAGAAAGTAATGAAGGACTACGTGCAGAACGCGACAAGGTATCTGTAAAGCACACGATAGTTCATGAACGCCTCTTCAAAGTCAGTCAAGTCGTATTCGCTTATAATAGTCAGAGTAATTGTAAGTTAAAATTTAAAGTTAAAATGTAATCCGACAATATTTTCTGATGATGCTAATAATTCTTATTTTTTAATAAATCTATATTAAATAAATTGTTATCATTTTTAATCATTTTTTAATCACACCAACATATTTACCATCAAAAAATATTTTTTACATTTAATTTTGTATTTGGCTTAATAAATTCTATTCTATATGTTCAACTAATTAAAAAAAAATTTTTTTTTTAAATATTTATTTTTCACTAACGTAAACAATTTTTAAAATTTTTATAAATTATGACAGTTTCATTTGTCCAATTTATTTATTTCTTTTTCTTTTTGATAAGAAGCTAATCCCCTTGAAAAAGAAAAATATTATATTAAGTTTTAAAGTTTTAATGATGGCACAAATACCATTTCCACTGTTTTAATAAGCATCTTGAATTACAAATAAAACATAGATCCTTATCTCCTTTGTATCTTTAAATATCTTTTTTTTTCATGGACTTTTATTAAATTTTTATTCTTAAAATACATACGCCATTATTAAGTAGTAGATCCGCATTCGCTACTATGAACCTGTACCAGATCAGCCACAAAGCATTGTTGAATGCGAACGACGTGAATAGATTCATATGCAGTGTAATCCGTGCGCATCTGAGAGATCTATAAAGAAAATACTCTTCTCAATTGCATTTCTTTAAAGTTTTTCCAATAAATCCTAATTTTATGTTAAAAGACAACAAAGGAAGATCTAGAAAGAAGTTCACCGAACAATTGTACGTGAATGACATTTGTCTAGATTGGATCATTATTTAAGCTAATTTGATATTTCAAATAGAGTGAATAGTCTACTCTCAATAATAAGATTTATATATAAGATATAAAACGTCTTTTATTTAAATTCAATAATTCTATAATATATATAATAAATCTATGAAATAACATTTTAATATCTCTATAAAAAAAAATCTAAATTAAAGCTTTTAATATTGTCAAATAATACGTACTTCTTTTTGACTTTCATCTTTTAAGATTTTTAAAAAGTCTTTTTCCAGGGAAAAATCTGCGACTTTTATATTATTAAATTAAAAAGTTATACCTTTTCTCACAAGCGATCTAATTTAGATGTTTTTCAAACGCGAGATACCTGCAAAAGTAATTCTCAAAGTTTTTGAATTAACGTACTTCGGATACAAATTTTAATATCCTGTTGAAGTAACACAGATAATAACAACATCAATAAATTTTTAACTTACCGAAAATACGTGAGAATTCCTAAGGAAAGCAAGAGAGCTACCAAGGATATTGCGTATCCCACCTCGTAGATTCCACTTATACTTTGCTGCCACTATAAGCAAATTATCAAAAATTTAAACTTCTTGCATTTCTAGACTGTTCCTGATCATTTTTAAAGTGATGCCTTAATTTTTATTAATTCGTATCAGCGGACGACACAAGTTATAATCCTAATATATCGTAGAAAATTTCACAATTTTAGATTAAGGGTCGACTACGGTGTAGTCGAGAACGAGTAATGCGAATCTGACCCCAATCGTTTCTTTGATTAATTATCATGTCGTTGCAATCTCCGTTGCTCGTGTACTATAGAAGAGACTAACTACCACCTAGATTTGTTATATAACATTAATTCTTTTTTAGAAAGCATTCTTTCTAAAATGTTATAAGTTATGTTTTAAGATAATATGTTATAAGATATAATATGTTATAAGATATAATATGTTATAAGATAATATGTTATAAGTTTGATAGATAATATATCTTACAATTCATGTATAAATACAAAATGCTTATGAAAATTTGATTAAAACCGTAAAAATGTATATTTTTAAATTAATACATTGAAAAAAGTTATAAAATTTTAAATATTTTTACTTAAATAGTTTTATTTAATAGTTTTTTATTTAATTAATACTAATTAAATATTTATCAAATGTAAATGTATGTTTATATTTTGTATAAGTATATATATATTAATTTTATTTTAATATCATTTCTTTAGTAAGTATTTACATTTACTACAAGTAAACGTTTAGTCAGTTACTATTCAAATATTTATGAAAATTTAATAAATTTTTTTCAGTGTATCTAAGTTTTTTACTAAGTACTATGTAAGTTCAATTACTTTCAGCGCGTATCAAACAAAAAAAGATTAAATAAATAAGTTCTTTTTTTAACTAATGATTGCAGAATAAAAAGATAGTGCAACTACATAAAACTTGACGTGAGAAAAATATTTAAAAAATTAGTTCATTTTTTGTATTCTTTCTTTCTTTTTAACATATTTCAGAGCAAAAATTTTTGGATTCTACGGGCACAAAAATCTACATTTGTTATTCAGGCCTGTTATAACAACTTTTCACTGTAAATGCATTCTCGTAACAATATTTATACTTGAAACTAGCTTCTAGAATCCTATGGATTTCGTGTATGCCAGAAAGTCGAGAAGCCTCGGAGCTTAGACTAAAATTATAAAAAACCTATACAAGTCTCTCACGCAAATCCGTTTGCCCATTTTTTCGTTCAAAATATGCGACGAGCAGCGCAGTCGTTTCGCCTAGTATAGTCGTTTTAAAATTCATCCGCTTACGAGATCCTCCGTGTCCCTCGAGCCCTCTCGCAACCAACATACTTCCTTTACACCGTCGCATGCAAATCTTGCCACATCTGCAAAGCAAAATCCGCTAGTAATAGGGCTTCGTAACGTTGTCCTATGTATGACAAATGTCTGCCTAGCACGAAGTGTTTATGAGGCTCGCTGTCCGAAAATCTGCCTCATGACCTGCATCAAGGACGATGAAGGCTTGGAAAATTAATCGAGCTTGTCTTGACTACGGAAGGAAAATTTAGATTTTGACCGAGCACCTGAATGTGTAATCCACCTTGTTAAATACATAAAGTAACTAGAGAACTTCTGGTTTGCGACCAAAAGAATCTATTCTTGTATCTATTAGAAATGAATGATGATAGAGAGGGAAGACATTAACCCGTTGTTCCCAATGGGCTTGGAAGAGCAACGTTATTCTTAACCGCCACCATACGAACGTTATATTACATATTAATGATTGCACGAAAGCCTACAAGTCTGCGAGTTCACAGCCAGCGCTACTCATGGATAAGGTAGTGCAACTTAAATTACATGCAAATGTAAATTAATATTTAACTCTGAGTGTATAAATCTCTTTGCACCGGCGATTAATTATAAGCGAACACTCTCAAAACAATTAAGAAGAAATTAACAAAATAATAAAAATTACATATATAGATACATGTAGCAAATAGATACTTTATAAAACTGTAATAATTTGTTTTAACAAATTACATATATAAATTTTATGAAATATTAATTTGTTTCGGCAAAATTGTTCGAGAAAGTAATCTAATTTTTCGTAAGTACAGTTTATTACCATATATTATCAAAATAATAATAATTACATATAAAACAGCGAGAATAATTTTACTTTAGATGAGATGAAAATAACATTTTAATTTTAAATTTCTTATTTGAGAAGTCAAGTAATCCATAAAGAGAGCTAAAGTATATCAAAAGGAATTGCAATGCAATCAAAAGGAATTGAAAGCAAAATACAGCGAGTTCGCATCTTTAATTAATCCATACCTTTAATCGAACAGATGAATATAATTATGAAAATTAGTCCAAACCTTTAAACGGTTTTCACGCTGTGCCACAGTAGTCGCCGCTAAATAATTCATGAAGTTAGAGTATGCAGTCTGGATTCTCTAGGTTCTATCTTGAGATTACACGGCACTTGATACGATAATAGTAGGTGGATACGAGCCTGGGTCTCTCTTCTTCGAGCCGGTCCAATCGGATTAACACGGGTTCCGGAAATTATACTGTTGCATGCGGAGACACGATAAATTTTATCAACGCGAACAAAACGATAATTGTATCCCGCCGCTTCGCTTAGTTTATTATGTATCGATAACAGGGATTACACTATCTCCCACACTACATTGCAGCTTATTGTCATTTGCATTCGCGATCCCGTTAATATTAGGAGACAGATGAATCCTCGATTTCGTACGTGTCGCATTGTCGAATTGAAATGGAGCTAACCCTGTTTACCGATCGTATTGGATTTGGTTCGAAGTTCGCGATGCAAACGCAATGAATTCTCTCAAAATGTAACAATATTATATAATATCATCAATTTGACAACGAAAGTTGCAAATCTATAAAATAATAAATCGAAATTATATAAATGTATTTACATTTCATATTGCGTATTGTCAATTATTATAATGTATTAAAATTACAGTTGTTTTCTACCTACGTTTTGATATTATTAGGTGTAGTAAAAAGAAATCCATTATTTTTGCATGAAATTGAATGGAAAAATAATGGATTTCTTTTTACTACACCTAATATAAAATATTTCTGATATTATGTATACATATATTTCTTGTTCATGTATAAATGACACTAAAATTTTATACTTAACTATAATTGAAATCTACTAAATTGCAAGTTTATATTTTATTGTTGCGAGCGCGATAAATTTGTATTTTTAATAAAGTAGAACAATAAAACTAATTATATTATTGGCATATGCATAGAGGGGAGCTTTCAAACAAAACTCTCCGAAATTTTTTCACATTCAATTATAAAAAACGCAACTTTATTTCTGACTCTGAATAAATTTTTTGTTGTCACATAAAATATTTCTTTCTCCCCATTACGACTATGTAAGTAATTTCTGGAACTTCCGTTAATTAGTTTAGACAGAGTGTATAAAGAACATTTTTGAGCTAACAAACTGATATATATGCGCTAAGATATTAATGAGAGAATTTCATATTTCGCCTATACTTTCTTCAGGTAAAATATCGTGATTTAAAAATCTAATATTCTTCTTATTTAAAATCAGGAACGAGAAGGAGACATTCCAAGCTCTGAAATATTAAAAAAAGTTAAATTAATTTATTAACGCGCTATTTATGTAATAACAAAACTGATAATGACCCTTTAAAAAAAAATTCTAAAATTCAACTATAAATTATAGGTGTTATATCAATTTCATGTATGCAAAATGGAACATATTTGATATATTTTCTCTAGACGCAATCAGTTGCGTGAATGATGTCTATACAACACGAATAATAATGCATTGATCGTTGTTCGTCCATTAAAAGATTTTTCTACTTTAGCCCAAAAGATTGATGATTTACAGGAATTTTTTTTTAAGAAATAATAAATAATAATCCTTGCAGAGATTTATGTTTCATGTTTTCATGTATGTTATCAGAAACTGACTATTTTTAAGGTCATACGTCACTATTCAATAACTTAAAACTTCAATTTTTCAATGAAATTTAAAATATTTTCCAAATATATTTTCTAAAAATATAAAAAAAAAAAAGAAAATCGATATCTTCTAAAATATAGAAAGACTTTAATTATTATTTATTTCAAATTCTCCGAACAAAATATAATAACGATTCTATAATGCGACTCTTCTATACGAAGAGTCAAAGGAGTTTTCTGAACTAAATGTAATGAAAATACTTTTAATTTTCTCTATGCTTCTCTTTGCCTGTCATTAGTTAATTCCTGTAATTATCTCTGTAATAATTTAGAACTGGAAATTTAAGAGAAAGTTTCGGACTACTTGTTTTCCATGCGCAGAATATAAAAGGAAGTTCAGAATTTTCAAGAATTAAATTTCAGAGCTGCGAATAGATAGCGAAATCTTGTTTATCATTTAAACACAAGTTATTGCAAACGGCGTTTACTTAACAAGACAACAGATTCTATGATAGTGCAATGTCATACAATACGTAACAGTTTGTTGCAAATTTTATATAATCAAATTATACAGCTATTTTGTTCTTAGTTCTCTCTTGTCTTTACTAGAAGTGCGATAATATCTATCACATATTAACTGCTATGTAAATTGCAAACACTATAATAAAAAAAAATGTAATCTCTATCTGAGTATATCTGAGAAATAATCAATGTCATGCAAATATCACATGACATTTTATAGCAAACTGTATATAACTAAGTTGTGCAACTACTATTCAGTTTCAGTTTCTTTTTGATAAAAGTGTAATAAACATCTGTCACATAAATTAGTCTGAAACTTTATGTGAATTCTTTCGCAGAATTTATTTTTTCTTTTGAAACATAAAAGTTGCATATTGCTAAACGGTATAAGGTATGTAATACATGCACATTCTTTGTTACACTGTATTTTCAATTACGGTATATTCTATGCAATTTCATAAACAATGCTTTTAATATAAATGCGCTGCAAATAATTTCCTTTTAAAATAATTAACAAACAAAAGCGAACAGATTGATACGTTACAGATTGATAACGATGAGAATTTCAATCAATTTACGTGCTTTCGAAGAACGAGATTACGAGTATACAATTACGTTCAATGTATTTTAAGTGTATTTATTTGCATAAGCCGTTTTCTAATTTTATGATAATATTTGTCTTAGAGTCCAGATGTTGCAGATGTTAGAAACGCGAATCAATGATGATGCGTAAACGTTCATCGTGTATAGGAATGAATACAAAAGCTTTTGTCGCACCGTCGCAGCACTACGAGCGCAAAGAATCGGTTTCATTTAAACATGCAATGCCACATACGCGAGGAGAATTCAGTTCACGTCAGACACGTGTGAATTAAAAACTCTGGAATAGACCGCCATTTCTGCGAGAGGCAAATATATCACTATGTAATTTGCAAAACATAAAAAAAGGGAAAAAGGGAGAGAAAAGAGAGAGAAAGGGTGCGCACAAAGAGTAACTCGGTTACAACGGTGTATCATTAGCAGAGTCTAATGAATCCGTTTGCAATTTCGTGTTTCACAGAATAGCTGTCGAGACTAGAAGGATTAAGTAAACAAGAAGATTACTCAAATAGAAATTATTCAGGCAGATTACATAGCTGGACAAGAATGAGGTAGCTGTGGTACATGCAAAAATATATTCTCCTGAGCTTTCCGCTAAATCATCTGGCCTCGTTCTCTGAACCCGAAAGATAAGTGCGCGTCTTATTATGGTTTATAAAATACTGCAGGATATCTTCCACTATCGTGTTTCCTACAATAAATTTCTTACATTGTACGAATGAGTATAACCGTAACTGATGTAATGAATAATCGCCTCTAAATTATATTTATACAAAAGAGCACTCGGAGATATATCTATAAGTGTTAAATTAATTTTCATTTGACTACATACTAGAATAGAAAATTGGAAAATAAAAATCATTAAATCGTTTTTCACTTTTTTCAAGCTTTCCACAGCTATCGTTCCATAAAAATTATTACTCGATGTCTCGAATTTGTTTTCGTTTTACTTTACGATAGCAAAAGGATTGCTGTAAGAACTCGATTTAAAAACGAATTTCGTCACATTATGTTCGCAATTTTAGTAGTCGAGGCAAAAAAGAGCAGGTATCGACATTGACATGTCAATGCATGTTAGAAGTGTGAAATACCTTCACGATGGATATTCGTGATGGATACGAGAGAGAAAGCGGCTTCGACGCTTCGAGCGCGATTATGACGGGCCACATTCTAAAGGATGATTACGTTACGTGTGTCGGTACCAAAATGAAGCTGGTCCTAATGAATAGAGCGCGGCTCATCAAATACATGAGAAGGGTTGACACAGATGGTGTTACGTAAAAGCGATTTCTCGCAAGCGCGAAACGGGAAACGCTTCATATTATCGTACTGTCTCGTATGCGTCAAAGGCATGTTACCTTCCAACATTAATCTAATAAAAAAGCGGTGTCAAAAAAATCTTTCTAAAGAGCGTAACCAGTGACACGCAGGTTGCGATTATAAAATTTATCTATCTCGACGGAAAAATCGCTTTGCCATTTAAAGGGTTTTGGTACATCGGAAATACTTCAGCAGATAATGGACATTAAAAGGATAACGTTTAAAAGGATTTACGTATTGATAGAAGTTGGAAAATTCAGAACAATTTCATTGCTTGTTTCATTTCTATGCTTCGCGTTCTCTTTTTACTGAAATTTCCGGTGCGCGCATCATAAATCTCGTTTCACCGAGTCATGACAGTTGCAGAGACGAGAAATCAATTCTTCAAAAATAAATCGCGAGAAACTTTTTTTATCTCTCTCTCTCTCTCTCTCTCTCTCTCTCTCTCTCTCTCTCTTGCTCTCACCGTAATGTCATTATTCGAAATGACCAAAATATTGGTTGATACTCAAACGAATAATGTAACAGGCGCCATATCGTCCGTTGCAAGGTAGATTGCGAGGTCGCGTGATCGTTGAAATTGGTTCCTCTGTACAACGTTGCGATGCAAAATAAGTAATATCCTCTCTGTCGGATACAACGTGCGTGTCTTTCAAATATTTCAACAAACGCGTCCTATTCCGTTCAAACGATATTAGCTCTTGGAAAATATACTGGCTGATCGTGAACCTTCAGACAAAATAACGCGAAATCAAATCCGTGTCAGAACGGCGATGTCTCACAACGAGACTGAGAGAATGTAACTGGGACTCGCGTGTGAGAACTTGTATGTTATTTCCCAAAGGGATAAAGCCCCTCCTTTTCCCGTCAAATGGTTTTAACTATCAAATATCTTCAAAGATCGTTTGCGATTTCTTTTACGCGATTGTTGTAATGTTCTCAAATATTGAATTTTTTTGATGAGGCAAGAGAGAACTTTAATAACCAGTTTAATTTATATACGGACGGAGGTAAATATATTAAGAAATAGCTTACGCTCAGATCCTGTAGATTCACACAAGTTGTATAGTTGCTCCATATTTGATTTGATTCGGGATGACGGAACCACGTGCCATTCAGTTCGCAGTATTTATGCGCCATCACTGCAACAGAAATTGTTGAAATATTAAATAAGATGTATAATGTTGCGATATTGAGAAATGACATCGAAATTTATCGATTTTTAATTAATGCCGAACTTTAATGTCACGTTGGCGTCGGCTAATAAGATTAATGGAATTTTATTGCACGGTTAGTTATTTTACTACGTCATTTTTCATTAAGATTAATTAAAATTCCATAAATTTCTTTTTAACAAAGAATATTATAATTAACAGTATGATGTATTATAATGAAGTATATGTTTCGATTTTATTGTCCCATACATATGCAGACAGATAAAAAGATAAATTCAAAACATGCACTGAGAAAAAAATGATTAAAATTACCATATAATTTAATTATGATAATTTATAATCACTTTTTGAGACAATATAATTATATATTTACAGTTTTTTAACAATGCAAATATAGTCAATTGTGCTATTAATAATAATTACACACACTTGAAAATCTTTAGGTAACATATGTTTTAGTTATTATTATTACATAAATAATACAACTGAAAATAGATATATTCTCTATAATTGCAATTTTATTTATTGATGAATAAAAATGTTTATTTTATTCATCATTTTTGGTATTTTACTATTAATATTTGAAATTATTATAATTTATGCTAAAATGTATAATTTATGTTAAATTTTTCATATCTAAAAAGATTATACATATAAGATTATTATTATTAACATTTTAGCAATAATAATAATAAAAATAGAGCTCCTAACCACAATTATTTTATCGTACAATTATAGTGCACAAAAACCAAACACTTTTTTATTAATGCCTTAATAAAAAGAGAATTCATATGTGATTATATAATTGACATAGCGCATTGTTGTTTAAAAGAAAGATGAAGAGAGACGAAAGAAGAAATACTATATATCTATATATATCTTCTGACGCTAACTGCGTAATCATCCACAAAGTTACGTCCGCTTCTTGTCAAAGCTCGTTCAAACTTCCCAGCGAAACAACAAGCTAATTTAAAATTTCTCGATGCAGAGTAGTTTGTAAAAATTGCGCATCAACGTCGTTGCATCAAGAATCAAGAGTCGACAGTCCCCCATTAAGTGGATTGAGAGACGGGATTATTCCTCTCTGCGAATCCGTGGTTTAATAGTTCGCAAATAAAATAAAATGCAAACTTGAACTTCAGTTCACTTCTACGAAACGCCGCCTAGTTAAACTTATCTTTGGGAAAAATGTACTTTAATTCGCGTAAAGCCGCCTTCTGGCATTTTAATGCTCTCTTCGCGCTCTTTTCCGGACTTAATTAGCTAATAAGGTACTAGTAAATATCCGGAGTGTATGCAAGAAATGAGTTAATCTGTGTAATTACATTTCTACTTGCCCGAAGCACGCGATCTCTGATCTTTAGGTTCCATAAATAGAATGACGCAATACTCGATATGCAATTCTCATATGTAATACAATTTGTAAAAGTAGATAGAAAAAAATAGATAGCAGAGATATCGAAGTCATACATATTTTTTTGAATATTTAAACTAAAATTATTACATTTTCTAACATTATTACATTTTCTAACACTTTATTTGATCAATTATTTGGTTGTTCTAATTTTTATTATTATTGTTGCAATTTAACGAACGTTATTTTAAATTTATGTATTCATACATATTTTTTGTGTATTTAATTGTAAATATTAGAATTAAAAATATATTCTCTTCAGCATATATATATATTTTTAATTCTAATATTTACAATTAAATACACAAAAAATATGTATGAATACATAAATTTAAAATAACGTTCGTTAAATTGCAACAATAATAATAAAAATTAGAACAACCAAATAATTGATCAAATAAAGTGTTAGAAAATGTAATAATGTTAGAAAATGTAATAATTTTAGTTTAAATATTCAAAAAAATATGTATGACTTCGATATCTCTGCTATCTATTTTTTTCTAT
>NW_017259535.1:908434-913108 GCF_001594045.1 Atta colombica | reverse complement strand
TATATATATATATTTATAAAAGTAAATAAGAGGACTTTCCAAGAAGAGACGCAGATAACAATGTAACAGTAAATCATTACATCCTTAGTGTTGTTTATCCGTCAAACAAAGATAAAACAATAAGTATGAATACAAAGATAAAATGATAACTGTGTCACATGGTGTATCTCTTGCTGGAAAACATTACTAGTTTCTATAATATGATCTTATCATTCATACTTTTATCGCAAACTCTATTTAAATACTTAATTAAATTAAAACACTGTACCCTATCTTTCTAATTTATCTTTGTGAATATTGTAATACATTTTAAATTAGGAGGAATAATATATTTCAAGGAAATGATGCTTATCAATGAGTTACTTCGGAAATACTACGTATACGTATGTGAAACAGAAATTACACCAACAAATGATTGTGTCGGTAGAGCAGCGATTAAACTTCGGTCGTTGTAAAGAGTTGCGGGGAAAAGTACATTACGAAGACGCGACCGCGAGAAATGGCATGGTCGCACGCAAGAAAGTCTGAGCGATGCAAGTCTTTTCTCGAGTATTATACCGTAATTTGTTGCAAATGGCGTAAAAGCGGAATAGCGTTTCTCGTACATACAAATGCATTGCGGTGCAACATGACTGAATAATGAGGTGAGCAACTTGCTTGCGACAACAACGGAATATTAGAATACACGAATAGAATGCAATTCCGCCGAGTATGTCCAAACTCCAGAGCTATGTTTTGGTAACAACGCACAGCATATCGCCTTCGAGGGAAATCAATTTACCCTCGAATATATCCAAATTACGACCACGCGTAGTGGAAGCAATTTGAACTAGTAAAGCTATTCTGGTTGTTGAAATTATTTTCATTCCGCAGCTTCGTTTAAGCTTGCGATAATGTTGCGACTCTTCCTATTTTTTCTTCCTCTGTTCCGAAAACTATCAAAAATATTGCCACAGTGTTTCAACAAATCTAATTTGCAGAAAACAATCTGCGCCATCCGGTTTTATTTTAAAAAATTTAGATAATTATAGTTGGTAATGATTAAATGGCAGCTATAGCACCTTCTAGATGTTCTTTGAAATAGTAGTAATATTTATAATTGTATTCAAGTAATTAGACACGTATTCGACATTTCCCACTTCCTGGAAACAATTTATGTTCCATTTCTCAGTAATTGATCATTAGCAATGAATTTCACGTACATTAAATAATTCATTTATCCCATTTAATTTATTCCCTTATTGAATTACAGTATTAGAAATACGATTTCATTTCGCTTAGATTGTTTGTCATTTTCACAACAGAGTTACTGATAACGTCAATACAATTTTACGTAGATATACAACAATTGTTTTTTATTACTTCATTAAATTACGGATTGATATTTCAAAATTGATCCAAACCAATAATCGAATGGTGTGATAAAAAATAGATAGATAGAATATTTTGAAATTGTGATGATAAAACCGATATTATTATTTATCAACAACATATGCATTATTTTTATATGCTATTTACATTATTGTTAAACTTGAAATACTTCTTGTCAGCGGTACATAAAAAATATATATCTTATTTTTAAATATAGATCTATTCTAACTCATCATTAACAGGAAAATGTGTTAAATAATTGTGTTGAATAATTTGAATTCAATTAAACAAAAAAAACTCTATTATATGCAAAATAAACTATTATATGCAATACGTTTATTCGAAGAGAGAGAGAGAGAGAGAGAGAGAGAGAGAGAGAGAGAGAGAGAGAGAGACAGAGAAGGAAAGAGAGGCCGAAAAAAGAAATTACGCGAAAAGCGATTATTTGCCGGCTCATATGGTCGTTCATTATTTCGTGATGAGGGTCGATCGATCGACGGAAGACTCGCCTACAAGCCCGCCGGATATTCGCAGAGTGAAAGGTATCGATGTTTGCCCTTAATTCACGTCCATCACCTTTTTCTTGCATCTTCCTTTCCGACGGGCGCCGTCATTACATCACATTTATCTTCCCCCAAGTTCTCCAAGCTTTTATATATGGATGTGTGTGTGCGTGTGCGTGTGTGTGTGTGTGTGTGTGTGTGTGTGTGTGTGTGTGTGTGTGTGTGTGTCTTTACACACACACATATATATATATATAAGAATATATATCTTAGATGTGTAGGTACATACAGACTAACGCATATATCCACATATACGGTAGCATTTAACAGAACTCTTGTGGCGCAACGAGATTTATACGTGAAATTAGAATAGCAAAGCGCTCGTTAAAAAAGGAACCCGACGTTTAATTCCCGAATAAAAGCAGAATGCTTGTCTAACGTACCGCACCTGCGACCTGCGATCGCACAAACAAAAAAGGAAAGAGAAAAAAATTTTTTAAAAGAAATGAAAATCCAATTCTATATGAATGCAATGCCAACGACGATTCAAGAGCACATTTTATGATAATAAGAAAATAACGAAACGCCATTAGCGGCTGTTGTTTTCTGAAATGTGATCTCGTCGAAAGATAACATTTTCGCTAGGGATTGCGCTTGCCTATGCACGAGTATATGCTATTTTGCGCCTCGAAATCAGCATACCTAGTTCTACCTTTGACCCATTAATCATTCCGGACAGTGCGGTCGTTTTAATTAACAAGATTAACAATTAACGGAAGAGAATATGTACATTAACGACAAATATGAGGATATGACTCTCCTTTCGGGAAAATATGAATTAATTCCGTAGGATTAATAAATGAAACCACATATGTTACAAATTCAATTTCACAATATTTCATTAAGTGTATCATAGATATTTCAAGATTCTCAAAAATTTCTAAAATATACTCTCTAAAAAGATATCCTTCAATCTCGGTTTTTTTCACTGTAAAAGTGAAAATGATTATATAATTTGTAAAACAAATCCATGTTTCGCACAAAATATTATTTCTAGATTTTTTTCTCTAGTGTTTGTTGCCTGACATTTAAAAAAAAATCATTATTATAAATAAATTAATAAAAATTCTATTTGCATAACATAAAAAAGAAAAAGAAAAAAAAAGATAATACAAAAAATATACATATATATTTTATATATATATATATATACAGGATGTTCCGAAAGTTTTTTCTAATTGTTTTTAGAGCGGACTAAACTAAGTCGAAAAGTCCTTTATTTTGCAATTTTCGCAATAGTTAATAAGATATTAATTACTAAAAATTGCCAAATATTGGTCTTGAATAATTTTTTACTCAAATATCAACTTTACAGAAAAACTGCAAAAATCATTAATTTTTTTCTCATAGAACTCTAAGAATTTTTTCAGAATTTTTTATCAATTTTTTAGTACTGCATTTTCTTATTTTTACCAACATGAGAAAATATGATATTGAAAAATTCTGAAAAAATTCTGAAAAAATTCTCAGAACTTTATGAGAAGAAAATAAATGATTTTTATCTCTTGCAGCTTTTCTATAAAGTTGATAGTATTTGAGTAAAAAATTATTCAAGACCAATATTTGGCAATTTTTGGTAATTAATTAATAAAAAATTCTTGTTAACTATTGCGAAAATTGCAAAATAGTAGAGGATTCAGTTTAGTCCGCTCTATCTACACAAAAGCGATTAGCAAAAACTTTCGAGACATTCTGTATATCATAATTAATAAAATATTATTAATCAATACAAAAAAAACATAAAAAAAAACGAATTTCAAGTGTAAAATTGTATACGATATCGTGTTAAAATATTAAAAATGTAAATTACTTTAAATTTGTGTAAATTGCTTTGTATATTCGTTATAAATCAGTATTATTGGTAATATATGAAGATATTTGATTTATTTATTATAATGCATGTTATAACATTAATTATATTTAAATATGTAATGTAAATGCATAAATAATATAAATGCTTTGTAGTTTCAATGTATATACCGAGAAAATGTAATAATAATAAGATCAAGATAATTGCAAATTCTTTGCGATACAATTTGTCATACTAATACATATAATATATAATACGTAATGTAAAAAAAACTTGCACGTGTTAAATAATATATCGATATATGGTCATCTCAATATATTTTTATTTTTCTCTTGAGAAATTAGTTGTAAACACATTTATGACTTTCTGCTTTCCTCAGTGACAAGTTATCAGAAACTGAAGGTGATAAATGTTAGTAGATTCCCTACAGCTCCAAACTAATATTACGAGCTCCCTAAGGATACGAAGATGACAAACCAAACGCAATTAAGTGCGTGTCCGTCGTAAAATCCTTCCTGTTCATCAATCCCGTTGTAACATAATCTGTTATAAAGCATTTATTATTAAATCACTAAAGATTTTGATTTCTCTTGTATTAGATATTAAACTATATTAATTTTTTAATTTCATGCTAGAAATATTTTAAGATTTCAAATAGGTAATTTTATTTTTTATTCATTTATGAAGTATTTTATTTCGTTTAGATTATGTAGAGAAGAATTAACAATATAAATATTCATTATACTGAGTATTTTAGAATATTAGAGAATATTATTATGTATACTTCATGTAATAAAAATAAAAGTAAAATATGCTTTATGCATTAAATATATTAGAAAAATAGAAGCACACGTATAAGAATTAAAAGAATTTTTTACAAGTGCTGAAAGATGGTCATGTATAGAAAAATATAATAAAAATGTTAAGAAA
>NW_017259535.1:896778-908334 GCF_001594045.1 Atta colombica | reverse complement strand
CTCTCTCTCTCTCTCTCTCTCTCTCTCTCTCTCTCTCTCTCTCTCTCTCTCTCTCTTATTTTGATAACTTATTGAATTATATCTCTCCCAATATTCTTGTTTCATTTATGTTCTATCTTATATTTTTATTTCAAGTTCTTCGTTTTCTTCTTCTTTTGTATTTTTTTCAATAAATCTCTCTTCATGGATTTCAGTTAAGTTAACGCAACTAAACTCCTCTCTAGTTTCGTTGCAGCAGCTGGTGATGCACTTCGCAAGTTTTGACGGAAACAAGTTTCTACGAAACGCCGAAGGGAAAAGTTTGGAAATATTTTTCCCCCGAAAAGAAGCGATCCCGGTTCGCGGGTCACGCAATCAGGCAGCCGTTTGTGCACAGTCGAGAAAGAATAATTGTACATATTGTGCACGAAATGACTGATCCGGAGAAAGATAAAAAGGATTTATTTAGGGTAGCCAATTCGTTCGTTCGCGAGATTTGCGCTATGCAATCGTATAGGTATATTTAACAATCGGAGAGATGATGCAAGCCGCGGATCGACTTCAAATATCTTGGATTCCAAATACTTGGAGCTGAATCGAACAACTTCGCGAAACTTTGTTAATATCTTCATAGTGCTCGCGCGAAAGTTCTAGTACCTGTTTCGCCGGTATTAATACATCGCACTACGTTGACGATACTGGCTATATAAAGGATCGATTTCGACAATCTTACGCACGAGTGTATATCTATTCGTCCGTTCGAGAACAGCGAGTGTTAGCTTAGCTGCAGATTCAACGCTAATAAATTAGGAACCAACGAAGAAGTTAATTAGTGTTCGCGTTATAATTCTCAATGTCTGGAAAAGACACGGTGTATCCACTAGCCCCTGTTAAATATATTCGCCGAGAGTTTTATTTTATTTCAAAAACACATAATTTTGTAAGACGCTTCTAAGATATTTAAAAAAAGAATGGATATTAGATAAATACTGTCCGACCTATTTTCATGTGCGTAGCATTCAGACCGAATTTACATTTACTTTTGAGTGGTTATCGAATTTTCGCTTTTTATTGAGAATTAAGTCGGATTTAGAACCGCGTTCATTTTGGTGAATAACATTTTAACGCAAAGATCGATATTCGCTTCGATGTTGTCGGATTTTCACAACGTTTACCTATCCATATAGAAATCATCGCAAAGTTTGGTTGCATTCGATATTATCCATTGCAAAAATTCCGAAATAAAAAATCTGTACATGATTTGCGCCTTAATTAAATCCTCACATAAATATCTTAATACAACGGTCAATCAGATATCATGTGCCTTTCTCAATACATTCACAAAAATAATAACAAAATGTTATAATATTAAAACGGAGTGGTTATCTTTATAGTATGGTGCGTTTGTCAAACACATTAATGTACGTAAATATGCACTTTCCAACGTTATCACGTTGCTCGTTTTTATTTCTATTTTTTCTTAACGCGCAGAAAGTTTTAACGGAGAGATACATATATTATTCGTAATTGATTTATTTATATTTTGTTTATTTTTATTTAGTTTCCGCAAAATAAAACTATAAAGATTCCTTTCACAAACACCACGTAGAATGACCTATTTTCTCGTCAATATTAGCCTTTTTACGACGATGAGACCAAACCTGTACATAGCGCGGCGAAATATCACTCTAAAAGCACTATCCTTCTCGATGTGTACAGTTGAAATGCAATTCCACAAAGTATTGTAAATCGTCTAAGAAACTGCGATATATTTATAATGTGACGATATGTTCTTGTCAATTGATTCATATTCAACAAATTTATGATAAATTTTTAACAATCATGATGATTTTTATATACAACAGATATTTTTGACAAGCTACTTGTATTGATCTTTCGTAATAAAAGTTAAATATTGCGATAATGAAAACACGCTTATAATGTTTGAATACAAAAATACAGAATTCATATAAAGATTCGAGCTTTTTATGCAATCAGATTTTTCGTCTTTGATAGCCTAAAAACTTTTGGCTCAACGTATATATAACGCAATCCATTAAATATCAAAGTAGAGAGAAGCAGGCTATATCTAAGATGTTCCATTTTACCAGACAATTTCTTCTTTCCCAGCACGTAAAGAGAAGAAAGAGATTGAATGAAAGATTACGAGTTCATACCCATATCAATTTTACTCTTTTGCTTTAAAAATAGCAAATTTTAAAAATTCACACACACACACACACACACACACACACACACACAAAAGATATAATATAAAAAAGCTTATGCTTTTTTAACATATTTCGATTTTTTTGAAATAGCAAAAAACTGTTTAATATTGTATATATAAATTCATATTGAATCATTTAAGTATTAAAATTCCAGCTTCGACCATTATGGATTTTATGGATTGGTTGTATATAAAAATTTTTCTAATTCTTTATATCCATCCTGTAACATTTTATAACTTTTGAAATTAGAAATGATTGAATTAGAATTATATACGTACACAAAAGACAAAAAAATTAAAACAAAATATAAAAATGAATCATAATATGAGTATATTTTTAAATTTCATGAGCGTTTCTAAATAAAAAAAGAACAATTGTTTCTATAAACTAATTAGAATAAGTTGCAAATAATAAATGCAGAAAAATCTGTTCACAAATCATTTTATCGATATGTTTCTTGAAATTTGTTTCATTATATAATCGTAGTATAATTTTCTTTTGCATTTCTGCTTGATTCACCTTAGCAAATATTTTTGAAATAATGCGCTCGTACGTCATGCTCACGCATTTGTAAAAAATAATAAATGTTTTGAACATATCTTGTGAAGAAAAAATATCCACCTTTTTTTAAATGATATTATAACAATTGACTGATACATCATTGATAGATAATCATTAAGTAAGAAGCAATGCCTGTATATACCGGTCGAAGCTGAATCTTGAGTATTTTAAATAATTTTATGTAAACTTATATATTTTTTTAAACACATGAAATTATTTAAAGCACTCAAGATCGTCGATATAGGCAATGCTTCTTACTCATTGTGTATTCATATATTATACAATCCTAATAAATCATTTATTAACATTAATAATCATCTTTAATAAATCAATAATATCAATCATTGATAATCATATCAATATATTTGTATATTCATATAAATATTATTAACACTAAACGTACCGAGATTTAATATATACCTATTTGTATCGCAACCAGTCAAATGACCAGTTTTTAGATAAAAACTTTACTTTTCCTGATTGAATGGAGAAATATTGATTTTGATAAGGAAATATTAAACAAAGTAACTTTAAGGTAATAATTAAACAAAAATGTATTTTTTCCATTACTATAAAAAACAAAAACTTAATAATAGATAATTTATTGCGGACTACATTTTTTACAGATGCAGGGAGGTTCCAATGTACATTTTTCGCAAACATGTTTCTTACATTACAGATTTTTAGAACAGATTTTTATGGTTTCATTGTCTTTACAATACTTTATTTGACATGTTTTACGTTTATTAGAATCTGTCGTAGAATTAATCGATGTTCTTTTCGTATTTGTTATTCTTATTTGTTCTTCTCGAGCTTCTCGATAATCAGCGACAAGTTCTACTGCTAACTAGTAAAAATTACTAGGAGTAAAAAATCTTGTCTCTACATTTTCTCCTGTCGTTTCCTTATACAATATCCAGGCATTTATGCCTGCTAAATCAAGGATATTAAAAAATATTTGGATAGGCCATCTGCGAGACTTCGATTTTGTGCTATATTTTCTCGCCATTTGAATTCGGTCATGTCGATACCGAATTTAGTTTGGTTATCTAGTTACAATTTTTCCACAATTCGTAAATGGTTCTATGAGTTTCAGTACAACATATTTGGCTAATGGTACTGATGGGTGCCTATCTTCATCTTTTTCCAAATATGTGAAATGCATTTATGATGTACTTACTGTCGACGTCTGATGTTAACCAGGATTTGATGCCAAATTTATCTGGCTTATTGGGCATATATTGGATAAATCTGCATCTTGCTTTCATTGAAAATAGTTGTTCGTCTGCAGTAATTTTTGTCCCTGGTTTATAACAGTTTTGGCTATTCTCAATGAATTTATTCCATACCTCAGATATCAAGGTGAATTTATCTGTTTTCAAGCGTTGGCTCCGCACACTTTTTTTATTAAAACGGATAAATCTGAGAATTTCTATAAAACAATTTCTGCTCATGGTTTCTGAGAAAAATTTAGGGCCCCATGTTCTATTCTACAAAAAAGAAACTTTCAAATTGTTTGCTTCATATGCACCTCGTGCATATAAAATTGCAACAAATGCATCTAATTTCGCTCGAGATAGACTCCATTCAGTTTCTAAAACTCGATTTACTTCTTCTATTGTGCATATTCTTATATGTTTCAGTGTGGTGATCAATAATCAACGAAAATGCAATCTTCATCTTATCCTTCATAATATTACGTTTTGCATATCCCGTTGGACCTGATTCTTCTGAAAATGTTATGAAGTGCTACTCTTCCAGGTGTTACCTATTTGCATTTTTTCCCATACAGTTCCATCAGTTGAAATATGCTGATCATTTTTTTCATTCTCTTCTTCAGAACTTGAGAGCAATCTCATTCTTTTTCGTCCTCCACGTTTATTCACAATATTTTCTTCCTCATCGTCGGTATCTGTAGACTCACTGTCTAATAGATCGTTGTCATTTCCAAATAGTATATCTTTACTTTCAGAGAGTTCATCTTCATCAGTTCCCAAAAACTCTTCGCTTATGTTATTTATTTCTTCTAAGGCCTACTTGGACTGTCTTGATTGTTTCGACATTTTTCTGGGTAAACGGTAACATTAATGTAACGGTAATGGAATAACGCCCTAAAAAGCAAAATATAAACTAGCTACCAACAATATTTAGTTTTTTTTTTACCCTTTCTTTCCACTAAAACGATACTTGCAACTTGAAATTTTAGGCACTTTATTGAAATTTCAATTCACAACTATTTTTGATTGAGCTTATTATGCAACAATCTTTGCAGAAGTGTATCACAAACTCATATAATACTTAGAATGTGAATGCGCATTAGATTTTAGAATCCAATGCTCTTATAAGGCAGTAAATATTAGGTGTGAGAAAAAGTTCGTGGCGTTTTTCCCGTTACATCTAACGGGAAAAATGCCTTTTTCCCACGCCTAATATTTCTCTCGATCAAATTATCTGTCGTGGTAAATAACGCTAGACTACACGTGTTTATCAGATTTAACAAATAAAAATATAAATAAATGATGTAAAATTAATTGAATATATTTAATAGAAAAAGTCATGAAGTTAAATGTGAAAAAGCGATTTTATGCGAATTTTCTAATCAAAATTTTACAACCGGTCATTTGACTGATTATGGTACGTTTAAACATTAAGATCCTTCAAGCGAAAATGGCTTTCTTCTTCATGAGTGATAAAAACTATTTTTTAAGGTTAAACACACACACACACACACACACACACACACACACACACACACACACACACAGTAGATAAAATATAAAATTTATACGATGATTACAACGGAAAAAATTCTAAAAATAAAATTCTAAAAATAATATCAATAAAATTATTTATGAACAAACTATTTAATTGCATTTATTATTACAATATACAATATAAATTGTATATTGTAATAATAAATGCAATTAAATAGTTTGTTCATAAATAATTTTATTGATATTATTTTTAGAATTTTATTTTTAGAATTTTTTCCGTTGTAATCATCGTATAAATTTTATATTTTATCTACTGTGTGTGTGTGTGTGTGTGTGTGTGTGTGTGTGTGTGTGTGTGTGTGTGTTTAACCTTAAAAAATAGTTTTTATCACTCATTAGCTTATCCTTAATACTTTATCAATCGCATAAATTACATTCTGATCAAGTGCTGAGCATCGCACAATTTTTATAAGTAACATTGTTCTTGTAAATTTTATACCTTTTATAATTTCTTTAATATTTTTTTTGTAAACAAATTAAAAATTATAGTGTAGTGCAAAACAGATAGATCTATTTAGAATAAAATCTATTCAGATTTTACTCGTTTAATAATGAATTGTGAACTGTGAAATTGCAGATAGACAAACCCTTATAAAATTTATTATAATACTGGAAAGTAGTGAATAAATACTTATTTTAATTAAAAGCCGTTCTTCATTTTTAATACTCAAAATAAGTAATTTTCACTATTAAATAAGTCAGAATTAAATTGGATTTGTATAAAGTAAGTATTAAGTAAGTTCTAATAGTATATGTATTTAAGATCTACTTATTTTATTTACTGTTTGCACGTTTTAAATATTTACCGTTATTTTTATTCTTATCAATTTCTTTTTATTATTGATATGTAAATTTCATTTTATTAATTTTATAATGTTATCCAGAAAATTCACGTTTAAGAATATATTAATTTTTTTCCGAAAAAGATTAGACAAATTTTGTGAATATACACTGAGAAAAAAATGCCTAAAAATGTATTATATATATTAAATATATATTTGTGAGAAATATATTTATTTATTTCACTGAAATAAATATTTATTCAAATACAGGCGAAATAAAATATTATTTCTAGCAAATAAATACTATCTATTTTATTTTCTTACAATTAATAACACATATTTCACATTAGGAATGTATTTTGTCATCACAATCAAATTTCGTAAATAATTATTTATAAAATTTATATTTTAATAATTTTGTATTTGAGTGTTGAGGTTAAAATGACAAGCAGATATTATAATGCTTAAACTTGTTGTCATAACTAATTTTTTAATACACTAAGAGAAAAATACTGAAATATTGCGAAGCAAATTAATTTTGCAAACTAATATTTCATATTGTTAACATTTGCTTCGACATTTTTCTTTCAGTATATTAAAAAGCTAGTTATGACAATAAATTTAAGCATTATAATAAGTTTAAACATTATGCTTATCAGTTTAATCTTAATATTTAAATATAAAACTAATAAAACTAAAATTTCAAGGGTTCAGAAAGATTTGCACTTCTCTGATGATTTTTAATTTGACTCCGCCTTCGGCTGTTTCCCTTACTCTCATTTCGCGCACAATCTAAATATCACTTAGGATATTTAGGAGTGTATGACGCTCATAGACATGAGGTCCATTCACTTTGGGCGCTCACGCTGTAAGCTTCAATCTATATTTTTTTTGTTCATTACATAACTAAGATAGAATGAAGCATGCATAAGCGCTTACGAGCGGTATTTGGAGCGCGGGGCGAAAGATGAGAGAAATAGCGAAAGGCGGAGCCAAATCGAAAATAGGCTGAGAAATGCAAATTTTGCCGAGTCCTGTACTAGACAGTAATATTTTAATAGACTAATAAATTTTATATAGAAAATAATTCACTAAAGATAACAGAAATTACTCGCAAATTATTCATTGTACAGCAAATATTAATAAATAAACAAAAGTTATATGATATAAAAGCGAACACACATTACAATAATTTCTTCTTTTACGTTTTTTACATTTTCAAGATCTTGAAGAGTCTTTTAAATAAAACGCTTAATATTTTTTTATAAAAATCGCCTCAAATATTGAATAAAAAGGTATTAAGTTTTATTGCATAAAATTGATACTTAGATATTTACAATAGAAGCTCTATGTCAAATGTTACTCAAAAACACTTTGATTTACAAAATACAAGATGTTCTGTAGCGTAAATTGAAAAATTCAATATATGTTCTTATGATATGATCTTATGGTATGGTATTATTAGTGGCTTATAAATTTTATGTTCTATTGTGTCTCAACAAAATACTCTGACAATATAAAAATTTCGGTCGAACGAGATAACGATGATGTATTATGCCATATTCAATCTATCAATTAGAGAATTTTGAAACAAAATATGATTAAGTTTCCCTACAATTAAAAATCAATAATAAAAAAAATACGCAAGAAGAACTCTGCGTTAATATTTCAAAACAAAAATCTTTTTATCTTAGATTAAAAATTTATTATGATACAAGCAATTTTGATCATATATTATTTCAATAACAAGACGTATTTTAATAAATTGTTTAATTCTCGTTAATTGTTTAATCTTCAACGAGGAAATTAAAAAGATCGCAGTACATATTTCTATTAAAATGTATTATCAGTAAACAAAAAAAGAGTCAAACAGCAAGTTGTTCGTAGCGAAATTATATATTTAAAATCTTTGTTAACAATTAAAATTCATAAATATCGTTTCGATTGGTATTCGATCTTCTTCAGTTATAATTTTATAATATTAAACACTATGTTTAGATTCAGAATTTTCACTTTATAAAAGAACAATTTTCGAGACAATACACATAAAAAACAAAAATCAGGATTAAACAAAGAAATATCAAATGACTAACAAAATTATATTTGACCCTATAAAATGAAACGTCTCCCACTTAAAGCAATCATTTCACTCCATTAAAATTCTCCTTATCTTTTCTGCCAATCCAATATAAATATAGAAGGAAACGGGACATAGATAATCATATAAGTTCGATTAAATAAGAAACTAATTAGAAAGATTCTTTTATTTTTTAAGTAAAAAAAATCTGAAAAATAAGTTCGTATATTGGAAATGTCTGTAATTCTCATTGTATACTAGCACAGGTATGTAATAAAAATTATAATATTTAAAATA
The DNA here is from genome assembly GCF_001594045.1 of Atta colombica. NCBI lineage: Eukaryota > Metazoa > Arthropoda > Insecta > Hymenoptera > Formicidae > Atta > Atta colombica. The sequence goes on along the minus strand of NW_017259535.1, from coordinate 899,633 downwards.
ATTACTACAGTTTTTAATATAATAATGTAATTTTTAATCAAAATTAGAACCAGGAAATTTTGTGACTACACAAAGAGCAACAATGAAAAGAGCAGACTAACTGCATAATTAAGAATAATAAAAATAATCAATTATTTATAATACAAATTAACATGTTTCATATAACACATATGCGTATTTTAATTCAATATCGAAATCTATTACGTTAACTTTATATTTAACTTCTCTTAATCCTTAATTTACCTAATATTGTTTTTAATACTATATAATTATAACATACTGAAGAAGATCGAATATCAGCCGAAACATTTATGAATTTTAATTGTTAATAAAGATTTTCAATGATGTCGTTACGAACTTGCGTTTGACTGTATGTTCCTTTTTCGATTATTGTTTATACGAATTATTTACTTTTATAGTTTGTATTATCAATTACAGTCCCCAAGGTAAACTAAATCAATATAATAAAATATTATCTCTTATAGAAGAGAAATATCTTATACTAAAAGGTTGGATAGTTCGAAACAATTGAGTACATAAAACATTCAAAAAGGATATGATTCATCTGCAGAAACAGTAACAGATGTGTACACCACTGATGACATAAGTTTGCACATCTTACTGTTTCCGTAGATAAATTAATTGTCTAACGTCATTTATTCCTTTTGAATGTTTTATATCTTATGACATTGGATATATTTAAGGCACTCAATTTGTTTAAAACCATCCAGCTTTTTAAATGATATGAGATATTTCTTCTTTATGGAGATGACGTTGTCTACCTTGGGAACTGTAACTGATAATACATTGTAATGGAAATATGCTGCGACCTTTTTAATTTTCTCACTAAAGATGATTAAAAAATTAACCGAAACGTACATCTTATTGGCATAATAAATCAAATAATGATCAAAATTTGCTTCATAATAAATTTTTTAATAACAATTCCAAAAAAGACAACTTTAAGTAACTATTTAAAATTATAATTTCGCTCTCGAAAATGTGAAAATAATAAAAAGAAAGAAACGGGCTATAGCCTTAATGTCTAAACGTTGCAATGTTGCAATTTCCGTTTTATGAACACTCTAGTGACCTTTAAACTTTTTAAACTCTCAATGAACTTCCGCAAACACTCATGTAAACGTTAAACAAACGTTTATGAAACTTCTCATTTTCGTCAGAGTAATGTGCTGTGAGCGTTGTGCAATTGTTGTATGTGTAAATCTTCGTCCTTTATTAGGACGAATAAATCTTTCGATTTATGTTCGAGTAATCTTCAGTAATAGGGCTGAGTACATTTCAAATATGTATTTCAAATACAAATTGTATTTTAAATACAAAATGTATTTCGTATTTTGTATTTCAAGAAAGTCATACGGTATATATATATATATCGTATTTCAAATACAATTTCAATATATTTTGAAAAGATGCTTGATAATAATCTTTGAAACAATGCGAACCTACTGGCTGCATTCGGAAATGTTAGAGTTATGACAGAGAACATGATGTAATTGCGTAGATGTGACGTAAGACAGAGAAAAATATTGAAAAACGCCGCAATGGTGACTAGTCAGAAAAGTGCCAGGTATACAAAAAAAATTTGGAAATATATTGTACTAAAAAATAATTTGTATTTAAAATAAAAAATTTGAAAATATTTTGTATTTTGTATTAAAAAAAATATTTTGTATTTGAAATAAGTATTTTATATTTCAAATAAAAATTTTGAAAGTATTTTGTGTTTTGTATTTCAAAATCGAAAGAAAAATATTTTGTAATTCAAATGCTCAGATTGACAATATTTTGTATTTTGTATTTCAATATATATTTGATGATATATTTTGCTCAGCCCTGGCAATAATAAACAAAATTACATAAATTGAATTGAATGTTTAGCGAGAGAATCCCACCAATCATCTCGAAAATTTTTAATAATCTTCAAGACAAATAGCTCTCTTTTTGAAATTTATTAGCGCATGGTTTATAGCGCCTATTCTCTCTTGCCTGGAATAGGAAATTACTCTTATAGTATTCCTCTGGTATAGTGAAGCATAATAACATGTTATTATATAATTATTGTAATGGTATTACATTAATTATTATTGTATATCAATTGCTTTTATCAATAAGCTAATTTAATAAGTAATTATGAAATAAGAAAACAATGATATAAATTACAAGATGAAATATTATCCAAATAGAACAACAAATCATGATAACGTCAAAATGACATTAAAATGAATTGGAAATGATTAAAAAATGACTTTTACCGATCATTTTAGTCATTTTGATATCATAATGATTTATTGTTTTGCTTAGGTAAAGTGGGGAGAGGAAAAAGTGGGGAAAACTTTTCTTCAACAAGTTGTACTTAAAGTTTTATATTTTTAAAGAAAAAGACAGCAGTAATAAAGAGATAGCAGAGCATTCTACATCTCTTGATTCAGTGTTATAAAAAGTTAGGAGATAACTGTTTTGAATATTTTCGTAAAATCAAAAGTTAAACGCAGTAAGGATTCAGAATCTTCATTGTACAAAATCAGATTTGTATTCTTTTCTAGTGAGTATTAAAATTGACATTGATATTCGAGAATAGAAATGTGCGAAAGATTTTTTACTCCAAATTGAATCAAATCGTTACTTTGTTATATCCAATCATTTTGTCAAATCGTTAAATCACAATTTTGAATTAAGCACAATTTTTGTCAGTTGAATTTTAATTCTTTAATCTATAGATAGTAAAAAGATTTTTATACGAGAAAAATAATATTAATTTTCTCTGCTAAACGCATTGTTTAGCTATAAAGAACAGACTTAACATGACTGCATTGTTATTAATGAGAAATATGGTT
>NW_017259535.1:895955-896678 GCF_001594045.1 Atta colombica | reverse complement strand
CACACACACACACACACACACACACACACACACACACACACACACACACACACACACACACACACACACACATGCACAGAGGTGAGTAGTATTTAAAAGACATGTATTTAAAAAACGTATTTAAATACATTGTGTATTTCGTACTTGAATACTTTTTTTTAATACTTTGTATTTTAAATTTGTAAATACTAAATACATTTAAATTATGTAAAAATTTTTTTGATTAAAGTTAAAATTGCATTGTTGATCCAATCTGAAGTATCCAGTAAGTTTCCATTTCGCGCGTGATGTGTGTAATGCATCATTTATCCTTGTTTACATTTGATGAATAACTTCCAACGTTATGTTTCAGCCAGGAAGTGGGCAGTATTTGAAATACAATATGTATTTGAAATATGTATTTAAATACATTTTTATTTTATTGAGAGCATTTTGTATTTTGTATTTAAATAAAATTTTTTTAATATTTTGCCCCTGCATATGCAGAACTAAACATGTATTTGAAATATTTTTATTTTATTTAAAATACAATTTTTGCAATACAAGTATATTTTATATTTTGTATTCTAGCGAAACACATGAAAGTATTACGAATTTTGTATTTGAAATCGAAAAATTGTAAGTTTTTTATATTCAAATAATAACATTAATCATCAAAGTATTAGTATTTGATAGATTTGAAATAAAATACAAAATATTTTTATATGCATGAAACACAAAATA
>NW_017259535.1:891286-895855 GCF_001594045.1 Atta colombica | reverse complement strand
TACATCAGAAGGAAAGAATAGGTTTGTCCTCTCCATTTCAATAAAACTACAATAGTTAACTGCAAACTGTTTTTTTCTGCTATATTACTGTATTATCGATCACGTGATCGATGCATTGCATCTCATATAACTAAGAGCGAGCAATTAATAGCATTCATTTTCAGTACGTATTTGAATTCAACGTTATTGAAGAAAGTATTAAATTGTTTGAAATATATATATTCAAGAAGCCTGGAAGGAAAATATGAAAAGAGAGAAATAAATAGATAAAAAAGGAATCTTAAAAATTAAAAGAACAATGTTTTTTCCAATAAAAACGTATCTTTTATTGCAACTAGCATCCAAGTAAGTATTAACACAATATATCTTTTTCATTCAGCGTTCCGATGCTTCGATTTCTATAAAAAAAATAAGATTGTACATTTAAAAAATTCATGGTAACTTTCAATATGTGAAAAATGTAAATAAAAATTTTTGTATCGCACCTTAAGATGAACAAAAAAACATGAAGATTTATATATCAAAATGAAGTGGAAAAATTATGTTTCACATCAGTAATATTTCTACAAATCATCAGTAATATTTCTAATGAGTTTTTTTTTTTTTGATAAGAGTTTTGCAAGGAAGAAAAAATAGAACGAAATTGCTAGTCGTCAAGAGAGATTTATATTTTTATTTATAATGACTTCTATATAAAACATTCAATTCTTAGGAATTTAAAATATAAAACACACTTTCAGGTGATATAAATATTTTTATTAATATTGTCATTGATGATTGCTTTTTGTCTTAACATTCTATATATAGTATTATATAGTCCATCATACTGTAATATGCAACACGTATATATATATATATATATAGTCATGTATTACACGTTAAATAGTGCCAAAAGTCACTATCTGAGCAACGTGAATAAAAATAGCATTAAAATCTGTTATCATGGTTTATTACATTATGATCATGCAGGATAGCAAATAAATTTTGTTTGTACGTGCTTCTTTTTAAAATTTAGCCATCACGATACGTGCTTCTTTTTAAATCATCACGGTACATGCGATTTGCAATATTATTTTTATTTCATCCAATATCTTCTTTTTCTCAAATATTATGTATTATTTGATAAATATATTTTGCAATTCAATTGCAGTCAAATATTTCAAATATTTCTTTTATTTTTACGTGATTCATTATTAATCTTCATTATTATTAAAAAGTTATTTTAACCAGCCAGAAAAATGGAGATTCCTTGAGCTAGGATTGAGAAAAATCATTTCAAATCACTTCTAATTCGGCATTTTATTAGTATATATCTTTATTAGTATATATCTTTGACTTGTTGCGTTGCACACTGTATTAAAATATTAATCTTTCGAGAAAATACAGCAACTTGCGTGAAACGTATTTTGTGTATATGATTTCGCCATTTGATTATTTTGATATAAAAAAATAAATTAGTTTCATAAATTATAATATGCCCTCTATCAGTTAATCAAACTTTTTTCCGAATTTTTTAAAAATTGATGTAAATATGTTTGAATTTTTGCCACATTTTTTGGCATGTATAAATGTTATTATATATTGGACACTATACAAATTTTACTAACAAAATCATCGAAAACTATTCTCTAAATATATGTTTCAAATTGCAAGTCAGTTTGTCAATTGTAGCCTGAAAAATCTTGTACTCGTCTCTGAAAATATGGTTTCAATAAATATGCATGAAGTTATCAAACAAAATATATTTATAGTTTGGTTACTTCACATCATGTAGTTTTTTGCATTTTATCGTTAATCAACCTGTCTAATACGCCTATGTTGTAAAGTGCATCTTCCTTTTTTATATGTAACTCTGAAGATAAAAACTTAGAATAAAGCAGAAAAATGTTTCAAATATCCACTTTCAGAATCTTTTGCACATTAATTATAAAACTTCATTTTTTTAAGTAAAAAAGTTTTTGAAAATTGTAAAGTAGGATAATCCCTTAACGCATAACAATCCATGACTACATATTACACATTACAGTATAACAAATTGTAGAATACTACATGAAGAAAAATGATATTCTATTAACAACATTAATCAACATTAATCTAATTGAAAATAATGTTCTCTATTCAATAACAATGTTAATTAAATAAAAAGCATTTTATCAAAACAAGAACATAGCGTATTTGTTTCATTAATACTATTATTAAATTAATAAGATTATTTTATTAGATAACTATCGACTAGATAATTTATCGATTAACATTTATAAAATCAATTTTTTTGTGTTTATTGAAATATAAGATAAAAATGAAAGCAATTATCAATGACGATATCAGCACAAGTCTATATCATCCTAATATGTATTTGTGTTATTTGTGTTAATTAATTCAAATACTATTAACTTTATAGAAAAATCAGCAAGAGATAAAAATTGTTTATTTTCTTCTCATAAAATTTTGAGAATTTTTTAAATATCGTATTTTCTCATGCTTATAAAAATAATTGCTAATAAGAAAATATAAACTAAAAAGTTGATAAAAAATTCTGAAAAAATTCTTAGAGAAGAAAATAATAATTTTTGTCTCTAACTATTTTTCTGTAAATAAGTTAATAGTATTTGAATAAAAAATTATTGGAGACCAATATTCGATAATTTTTAGTAATTAATATCTTGTTAACTATTGCAAAAATTGCAAAATGGCAGAGGACTTTTCGACTCAGTTTAGTCCATTTTGCCATTATGCGAAAGTTTTTATTTTATCAGATACCCTATTAAAATTGAATGTTTTATACTTTATAGCAAACATCGCTATATAAAACAAATTTGTTTTTTGTAAATAAGTACAGAGAAATAACTAAAATTAATAAATTCGACGCGCAAATAAATACCTAGAAGGCTAAATAATTAAATAATTTTGTTATTACTTTAATTTTGTTATTACTTTAAGTATTCTTTTTGTGATAAATTATCTTCTCTTGTGATAAATTATCTTCAAAATTTTGTAAAAACTTTTATATTTTGTTATGAAGAGTAGGTTCGTAGGTAAAATTGTTTTTTTAGTAAAATGGTATACTATTAGCTATCAAAAGATTTTACTTAATCCGCGAATCACTCAGGTATAAAAAATCGTAGGAACATGTAAAAAAAATGATTTTGTAGAAAATTTGATTCAAATTTTCACAGTAGATAATCGAAAATTTGCTCAAATTTTTCATTTTTTTCAATTTGTAGTTTTCTATGTAAAAATTACACTCACATAAATTTAAAAAATATAGTAACCATTTGAAAGTAAAGATTTCAAACTTTAAAATCTTTTCTTAAATTTAAATTTCATTTTTAACGAAAATATTGATGGCGAAAAGTCTTTTTATCAACTTATAAAGAAATTTTTTCCCTAACTCATATATAAATAAACTATGAAGGACAAGATCATTACAAAATTATCGCCTTGTAAATAGGGAATGATGCAAAATGAACCTTACTTCGCATTGCAAAGTATATGCATGTGCGAGAGAGAGGTTTCTATCCCTATCCCGAAAAATATAATCTAAATCAAATCTAATTTTAGTTTTAAAATAAAAATATTTTGAATTAAATTATATTTTTTGAGAATGCAGATATACAAGAAGAAATGCAATACTTTGTAACGCAAAGGGAGGCCCACCCCATATCAATCTCTGATTACAATGCAAAATAAGAATAATTTTTGAAGTACATGCGCTGCATCCTCAGCTCTAAAAAATATAAATAATACCGAAAATGGGTTAATTTAACCTATAAACTTATTTCTAGCTTGAAATTAAAATTAGATTGCATTTTTTTTGAAAACGAAGTGAAGGGAAAAAAATGATATTCTCTCATGTTCACAAGAGTATACGCACAAGTGTCAAGGTTAAAATGATTAAAATAAATGATAAGCGAAATAAATGATAAGCTATATTTATCTACATTACACTTAAGATTACTTTTAAGTTTAAAGTAGGTTAAAGTCAATAAAATATTTACTCATATTACATTTAAAATGTTTTTTATAACAAAGGAGAAGGTAGTTATGGCCAATGTATATATTGTGGTCTCCCTTAATATTTTCGTTATTATTTAGTAAATCCTAATGATTACGCAATTATTTGTTACGCAATTATTTGTTCAGCAGCCATTACATCATGACGCTAATATACCAATTCTTAATAGTTTTTTATAACATTTATTACAGCATTTATTATAACGCATTTTTACTTTCAAGTGTTTTAATACATTGCTGTACATTTTAGCATTTAATTATCTACTTCCTCATTTTTCTTAAATTTGAGTGTATCGATATACACATGATCAATATATGTATTTTTGAATGCGTTATTTGTTATTTGTTATTTAATTGTTTTTATTTGATTGTATAAAATATTTTAAGTTTGACAAATTTAAACAATAGCATGGCATTTTGTTAATTTGACTCTCTATGGATATTGATGTTATTCACGATCTCGTTTTTAAGATTTAATTCATATCAAAATAATTATTTGATAATCGATTGTAGCTCTATTGTTCTATCTATAAATTTATATTACATGTACTATTT
>NW_017259535.1:880232-891186 GCF_001594045.1 Atta colombica | reverse complement strand
TGTGATTTATATTTTACAACATTTTAATTTTCTAATTAAATGATATGTTTTTTAAACAAAATTATAAGACTATTTTTATGGAACATCATCATTTATTATTTCTTCAAATCATTATGCAATGCCGCATTTTTTAAAATAGTATCCGAAGTAATAAATATTTCGTATTTTCAATTCAGAATCATTGATTTAACATTTTAAAGAATGTAATTATCAAGAGTTAAATTTAAATTGATTATTAACAAAGTTATTGTGTAAAATGTAACTGGGATGCCACCTTCTCCTCTAATATAAAAAAAATGTTTATAATAATATAGAAAGTAGAAACTAAAAAATTAAAAGAGGTCTTCAACCTCATTTAAAAAGTGTGTGATTCAGGATTCTGTGAATAATTTAATATAATACAATTATATGTAAAAAATTAAAATAACCGATAAGAAATTTTTGTAATATATTTATTGCAATACTTTACAGCAATACTTTACAGCACTTTACAAATTTCACAAAATATCGTCTATAAATTCTAATAAAAGAATATCAATTTCAATTATAGATTTCTATTTTTGTACGAATTATTTTAAATAAGTAACAATTTACATTTCAAAATAATTAAAACAAATCTAATTATCATATATCACATAAAAAAAATTCCATCCATATATTTATTATATAAAAAGTAACATATTAATTTAATGCTATAACGTGTGCTTATTCCCCTTATAAAACTTTATAATATTCTTGAAGAAAAGCTGATTCAATCTTCAGATTCAATTCAAAATTCATTATTTTAGAACTTTTTTTATAAATAATTCCATTTAAATTAAGTAAATTCCATTATTAAGCTAATTTATTTCATTACGTTAACTTATTACTTATCTATAATTTATCTATAAAAGTTAAGTACGCACACACATCAAAAATAAATCTGAGATATGCAGAAAATTAATATTAATATTTTGTACAAAAATATTTTAATATTTTAATATTTTAATATTTTAATATTTTTGCACGTTTTAGAAAGTTCATATACTTTTTTAAGTTAAAAATGATTATATTTTTAATGACACATTATATTTTTAATAGTGCAAATATGAATTTTAATCGGATCTTATATAAATTAATCAATTCATTTTTTTTTACATTTACATATTTATACGTTAATCGGGAATATATAAAGATTTCATTCTTGAAAGTCCAAGTAGTTTTATTTGAAGAATCAAAACGTTAAAGTTATTTCTCAGTCTCTAGTAAGAAAAAACAAATAAAAAACAATCACAAAATTATTCAAGATAAATTAGAGGTAAATTACGTCTTTTCAAAATTTGTTTTCATAATTTCGCGGATAGATTTGCGTTTATAATATACATTGAATATGACAGTCCTTCATATCAATAAGACGTGCAACAAATAAAGCTGCTGTAATCAACGATCCCTTAAATACGCGCACATGCAATCCACAACACAAAGCCGATTAATTATATTTTGCTGAATTAACATACACGGTACGAAGATTGCATCGCTACCGCATCGAGGATGAAGCCCACATGTTCCGTCCAATATCTCCGTTTAATTCAGGGAACATGACTCGATTATCATCGTTTTCGTCGCAGATTAATCACGAATTAAAAGCAATCGCGAAGCGATAAAATAATAGGAACATTCGTGATATTTCACTTTTCCAATACACGACATTCATAATCGCGTTTCTTTAAAATGAAACTGCATACATATATGACACATCAACTTGAAAAATCTAAAATCAGGGATAAAACTTGTAGTCTTGCGATTATTTCAAAGATAGTAATTGAAATAGTTGTTGTAAATAATACAATGATATAAAAAGGAAATATAATGGTATATAAAAATAAACAATTAAAATATCAATATTTGGACTCTTCAAATTCAAAACAGTAAATTAGTATAAAGACTGTGAGTCGGCACGCTTAACAGTGTGCAAATTAAAATAAAATTATTTTATTACACAAAAAACCTTGATCACATAAATAAATTTCAAAACGTATATTTCGGTTCAATTTTGAATCATCATCAACGTGAACCTCTCATGACAATATTAAGAAATTAAATTACATTGGCCAACAAAATTAACGCAACACTTGGTTCACTCTGCAAAAATAGGCAAATTTCAAGATAGAATAACTTTGTCGTATCAAGATGTTTAAAAAAGCATTTTACAGCTTGAAATCTCTACTTTTCAGATCGCTACTTTAAAAAACGATCTCTTGGAGATTTTATGAAGTTACATAAACATAAATGAAGATATATCAGAATCTCAAATACATATTACTCGAAAAAGCGAATTTTTATCTTTAATTTTACAAAATTCCGTATGATTTTTTTTTCGAATTATTTAACATTGAAGCAAAATTGATTTTGCTTTGTAAAAAAACAAATTAAAGATTCGCTCTTTCGAATGATGTAAATCGCATTTGTGTACAATTTTTAATTTACTTCGTGGAATTCTGCAAATTTCGTAAAAAATTTTGAGATCTGATATATCTTCATTTATATGTAACTTCATAAAATTCCATAAAACCATTTTTTAAAGCGATCTAAAAAGTAGAACTTTCAAGCTGTAAAATGCTTTTTTATACATCTCGATACAACGATTTTTGACAAAGTTATTCTATTTTGAAGTTTGCATGCAGTTACAGAACAGAATTAGAGTCATTTAAAATAAGTCACTCAAATTAGAATCACTTAAATCACCCACTCTCCTTGCAATATGATTTTGGCTCAATTCTTCTTCCAGAAGAGCAATAATTTGTGCACACTGAATTTCATTCAACCGAGGCATTATTACGATTCTGTTTTTTTGAACTTCAGTTAATTTAAACTAAAGTAAATTTAAACTGAAATAAGCACCGTAAGTGCTGTTCAAACCGTACTTGCGGTACAGTGCTTTGATGGTGGTTCCATTATGGTATAGGATGGAATATCAATACATAGACACAGGAACGTCACCTTACCACCTCCTGGAATGACAGCTATACGTTATGTGAAAGAAATTTTGTGTCTCACGCCATTCCCATGCGTCATCGAATGGAACGCAATTTCATTCTAATGTAGGTGCTCGAATTGCATGCACAATGCTCGATTACATGCCGCTAGGATAATCCTTAATTTTCTCGAAAAACAACATCGAGATGCTACCACATTCACCGATGAGTGCGGATTTAAATTCCATCGAATATGTATATGATGGAAAGAAGAATACAATTTGGAAAAACCGCCAAATCTCCAAGAACTAGAAGTAGCATTGCATAGAATATGGTGGGAAAAGTCGCAATTAGATCTAACATCAATATGCGTGAGCATTTGCAAGAAATTTGAAGACGAGGCGGAAATATCAGATTTTGAAATGTAAATGTCACGCACGCATTTTCCCCAAACACACATGCGCGCACGCACACACACACACACACACACACGCACGCACACACATACACACACACGCACGCACACACATACACACACACGCACGCACACACACACACACACATGAGGCGTAAGTCCGTCGTGGATCGAACGTCCCCGTGATACACCTTGGGTAATGCTAATACTGGCGTCAATATTTTTTAGAAATTTTCAGAGCAAAAACTACGTACATAATGCACTACTCACTTCAAATCACAATTAAACCTACTGGTATCACTCATCATTTTTAATGAAACTTTGCATATTTGTAGAACTTTGAAAAATATTTCACATGTATTTTTTTTTATCGTCCATGGTCTATTCTAAAGGGTGAAAATTACTCCTTAAAGATAAGGGATAGATTTAACATGACATATTAAGTGAAACAAGTTGAAAATTTAAAAAAATAAAATTAGAAGGTTTTTGGGATCGCTGAAACTAAATCTTACGTCAAAAGCATGAAATTCAAAATGGCTGACCCAAAGGCGTAGACCCAGACACATCAAAATTTTTATTATTTTTTATCAAAATAAGTAAACTTTAAAAATTCTTGTCATCATAAAATTCAAATTTCCAATTTTTGGATCAATGATTTTAAATATGGTGTTAAAGATATAAAATTTAATTTCAGTAATCCCAAAAATCCCCTAATACATTTTTATTTATTTTTACATATATATATTTATTTTTTTAAATTTTCAACTTATTTCATTTCTAATATGTTAAATCTATCTCTTATCTTTAATTATCTAATCTTTATAATTTTCACTCTTTAGAGTGAATCATGCCCAATAAAAAAAAATACGTGTTCAATATTTTTCAAAGTTCTACAAATATACAAAATTTCATTAAAAATACCTCCGTGAGTAACATCTCCGTAGGTTTACTTGTCACTGAAAAAAATTGTAGCATAATGATAAAAAATCATTTTAAGAGAAAATGTTTAACTTTATTTACAATTAAAGAAGTTATGGCTTTAAAATGTTTTTTCGTACATCGCTTCGTGATCATTCTTCGCGAAGATATGTGAAATTCGAATTTGGTTCTTCTTGATTCTGATTTTAAGTGACTCAAATTTTGTTCAATAGCTGCATGCAAACTTCAAGGTAAAATAACTTGGTCAAAAACTATATGCAAACTTCAATGTAAAATAACTTCGTCAAAAATCATCGTATCGAGATGTTTAAAAAAGCATTTTACAGCTTGAAACTTCTACTTTTCATCGCTACTTTAAAAAACGGATAAGTTACATTTATAATAAATCTAAACTGAACCTTATAATAAAAATTCACTACAACAGAGCAAAAAGGAATACAAATAAGAAAAATTTTTTTTTTAGAATCTGAGAATCCCGTATTTATCATACAATGACTTAAAAAAAGATTCACTTAATAAGAAATTTATTCATTATTTATTATTTATTATTTATTAATTCGCGCAAAAGTTCTTTTCAAAATCGAATAAACTCAATTATAATATTATGTCACCGTTATATCTGGAATATCGAATATATAAACGTTCAAACAAAAATTTTTTATCATGTAATATTTTTTATAACAGGCTTATCCAATTTGAGCGCCGGAGCCAAAATGCAAAGCCAAAATGTAAAGTGTTGATAAGAGTCGCTCAGACGCGAATTAACACTTTACAGTTTCCAAAATCTTATTCATATTGATTTATTTATCAAGACTTGACCATCATCAGTATCTTGTTAGCTTGAAAAATTTAAATATACGACTTTCGCTAAATACATTTTGCGCTGTGATTGTATGCTCTTTATTATTTTTATTTGTATCAAATCATTTCTAAAAGTTTTTTAAATACCAGGTGTACAAGTATGAAATGACGATTTGAGAAACAGATAGCGCACCAATGCAGTGTGAAATACAAAGATTTAACATTACCAGGTGTACACGTATGAAAAAAAAACACGTTAAATTCGGAAGAATGATAAAAAGAGATTTATTCAAAGTATGCTCCATTGCTAGTTACACATTTTCCCATCTTTCAATTTGTGGATATCACACCAGTAAAAATCTTCCCCTTTTGCCGCGAACCATTCATCGAGCCATTTTTTTACATCTTCGTATGAACCAAAGCGCTGTTCAGCAAGTGCGTGACCCATCGATGCAAACAAGTGATAATCGGAAGGAGCCAAGTTTGATGTAAGCCGCATGAGGTAGAACTTCCCAGCTGAATGCTTCCAACGTGTCCCGAACTGGTTTTGCGTATGTGATGGCGCATTGTCATGGATAAAAATGACCTTGTGTTGCCTCTTTTGGTATTCTGGTCGTTTTTTAAGCAGCGATCGGTTCAAATCGATCAATTGTTGTTGATTTGGTATTAACCGTTTCGCCAGGCTTCAATAGCTCGTAATAGACCGCACCCTTCTGGTTCCACCAAACACAGAGCATCGTCTTCCTGCTAAAGCGATTCGGTCTTGCGGTCGATGTGGATGGTGCGCCTGGATCTACCCATGATTTTTTGCGCTTGGGATTCTCAAAAAAAAAAATCCACTTTTCATCCCCAGTAACGATACGATGCAAGAATGACTTTCTTCTGTATTGTTCGAGTAAAATTTCACATGTGTTTTTGCGCCTCTCCATCTGTCTCTCGTTCAATTCATGTGGCACCCATCTGCCGACTTTCTGAATCTTTCCCATCTCTCGTAGGTGATTGGAAACAGCTTGTTGACTAATGAGTCTCAACTTTTTGGGAAAAAAATCGTCATTTCATACTTGTACACCTGGTATATGTAGCTATAACAATAGAAACTATCAAACTGATATCACAATATGTATTTTACAAACAAATATATTTTTGTAAATATTAAAAATAAATACATTTTTTAAATGTTATTTTCATTCCTATTTTTTCAGTGTATACATGTTGAGTGAAACAAGAGTACAAGTGGCTGAAGGAAAATTGAAGGGCGCTGTTGTACATGGTTGTAATAATGTTAGATACTTTGCTTTTCGCGGAATACCATATGCCAAACCTCCGATTGGCGAACTCAGATTTAAGGTAATTATAATATTTTGTTGTTATCAAGGCACAATATAATTAAGTTTAACAACAATGAAAAAGTAATTTTAACCTTAGAATTTCTTAGATTTTCCTTAGAATTAAAAAGAAATGAAAAAAGAAGAATCTTAATTTTCTTCAAATGTGCAAATGAATTAATTAGATATGGTAGAATTAATTTTACAAGATTTAAAAAATATATATCTTTTAAAACTATTTCTTTCAAAAGTAAATATTATGTTAAATATAATTTAAATATTTATATATTTAGGATCCAGTACCAGTGGAACCATGGCACGGTGAAAGAGATGCCACGAAATATGGAAACATAGCTGTTCAAATAAACCCTACAACACAGGAAATTGTAGGCGATGAAGATTGTCTCTATTTAAATGTGTACACTACAAAAATCAAATCTTCATGCACGGAAAAACGCACGGTAATGGTATGGATACACGGTGGTGGCTATTTTGTAGGTTCCGGTAATCCAGACTGGTATGGACCCGATCATTTTATGCAGACAGACGTAGTATTGGTTACCATGAATTTTAGATTAAGCTCTTTAGGTACGTTATTTATTATTTTGATATATATTTTTTGTATATCATTTGCGTTTTTTCCACATTTCTTCAAAGGATGTAAATATACATATATTTAGATTAATATTTTTTATTTTAAATAACCCATATAATTATGTTATTGATCAAATGAATTTATGATCAAATACTGAAAGTAAAAATAGTTAACAAATAAATAAAATTATTTATTATCAAGAATTAAGAAGTAAGAAAGGATATTATTTTTTATTATAGTATAAGCATATTTCTAAAATTGAAATACTTCTAAAAGTAACAGATTATATTCATAGAAAATAGATAATTATTAATAATAGATGATTTGTTGCGTATTTACATTATGGTTTTAAAAAATACTATGCATAATTATTAATTATAAAATTTATTAACTCTAAAACAAATATTTTTCTTTTGTTTATTTTATAATGATTTACTTTTTGCTTGAATATATTACCTTTTAAGAAAAAGAATTAATATGCTTTCAGGTTTTCTGAACCTCAATGACGAAGTGATAACAGGTAATCAAGCTCTGAAAGATGCGATCTTGGCATTAAAATGGATTAAAAAAAATATAATAACGTTCGGTGGAGATCCAGAAAAAATTACTATCTTTGGCGAAAGTGCTGGTGCATCCACAGTACATGCTCTGGCTCTGTCTCCGCTAACTAAAGGTATTGTCTTTAGTTCGGATCTACAATAGATTTTTGTCTTAAGATATAAGGAATGGAATCACAATCAATTATTCTTCTCGTATTCGACTATTGTTGTCAATTTCTTATGGTTTAAGATTTAAAACACTATTGTAGATCCTTAAAGAAAGCATTTAAACTAATGCAAACAAAAACATCAAAGAATCAATAATTAAAAAAAATCAATAAATTCTGATATTATACAATAGAAAGAAAGAAAAGCAAGACTTTTTTCGGTAACGAATCTATGGACTAATTTTATTACGATTATGCCTTGTAGGTTTATTCCACAAAATAATCGTACAAAGCGGTGTCATCTTAAATCCTTGGGCCTTTAATGAAGTGATGGACACAGGTTTTAGGCTTGCCAAAAAACTCGGAAAAGAAACATCAGATCCAAAAGTCGCATACGAATTTTTAAAAACAGTTGACGCAAAAACACTTATTAAAAATTCACTATGGGCAATTAATACTGAATCAGTAAATAGCTCAATATTTTATTATAATATAGATTACGCCATCTCTTCCGGATGGATATATGTGTGTATGTAGTCGCATTTTGACATCCATCCGGACGAGACAAGAGCATAATAATCGAATTTCATGGTAAATTCATTTATACATATTTAACTATTCATTTATACATATTTCATATTCATATTTTAAGAAAGATGTAATATTTGATATCTTTTTATGCAGTTGGTATATATTTTTTCTTCTTTTAAAAAAGTTTTTTTATAAATTATAACATATGAATAACATATTTTTCATTTATAATCATCAGGAGAAATTGAGTTTTACTCTACCCTTCACGATCACTCTGGACAGCAAGTCATCGAATCCAGTTTTTCCTGAACATCCAAAGAAATATGTAAGCCGCGGGATTCAAATGCCCTTCCTTTTAGGATTTAATCGTAATGAAGGAATATTTCTTATTCGTAGCAACTTTTTCGGAGGTAATAAAGAAGTATTACATTTTATTGCGCGCGCGTATACTATCACTAAATATATTCTTAATTATTTCGTTTGTATCTCTTTTACACAATGTGTAAAAAAGCTTGTTTTTCTACAATGTAACTTGTTAAGAATAATACAATTTTGACATTTAACAAATACGGTGTCAACATTTATAAAAAGATTTCCGTAATACTTTTGACGTTTTTAAAATATAAAAAATAAATTTGTTTACTGCAATTTTTAAGTACATGTATAAGAATTATAATTATTACATAATTTAGTAAACAAATATATTGTTTTAACATATTAAATAATTACAATGTTCTAAAATAACTTTATCATAGATTGTGTACGTTCATCAACATTTAAATCAAATAAAATATACAAATATGTATATTATTTATTTATATTTAATAATAATATACATATATATTTTGTACATATCTCTCTTAAATTTTTATATTAAAATAAAAATTTTATATTAATATAAAAATATATTATTTTTGAGATAGATATTTTTATGAATTTATAAAGTCAATTATTTCTTATCAAAAATATTCTTATATATATGAAATCTATATATGAAATATTATTCGTTCGATGTGCAATATCCCAAAAGTGATCAATGTAATCATATTTTTTAAATTGTTTCAGATATAGGCAACGAAGATCTACAGAAAGTAAATGATGATTTTAAAAAGGCAATATTATCAAATGTATTATCCGAGTTACCTGAAATAGGAATTACTGTCGAAGAATTACGACGCCACTACTTTGGAAATGAAGACATAGCAGAAAAAACTTTGAAGAATTATTCAGATTTCTTAGGAGATGAATTTTTCGTACGCGGCATAAGAGATGTAGTTCAATCGCAAAAGTGTTCTGGTCATTTTAAATCGACGTATTTGTATCATTTCGATTATGAAAGCAAAACTTCCCTTTTTAGAACAGTGTTAGACATCGGACTTCCAGGTATATTATCGCTAGTACTATTACAACCACATAATATATCTTTTTTTTTTATTAACGATGCTATTACTTCTGAAATTGTGAGCCCAATCATTATATTCAACTGTATTATTATAATAATTGTGCATAAAAGTAATGATAAAAATATCTTATGTTATAAAAAAATTAATGTTAAAAAAAATTAACATATAAAAATATTTAGAGAACTGAAGAATTTAAAAGAAATGTAAATTTGAAAATGATGAAACTGCATTTTTAAGAATAATTTACAAATATAATAATACTTTGCAGGAGTAAGCCATACAGAGGATTTAGGTTACCTATTTTTCCCAGAAGCTGTAAAATCATTTAACCTTACGTCTCCTAAACCGGATTCAAATGATTACAAAATAGTAAATTACTTTGTGCAAATGTGGACGGATTTTGCTAAAACAGGGTACAAGAATATTTTTTCTTATTTTATACAAATTCTACAATGTATATTAATTCTAACTGCAAACGTATTAATTAAACTGATTTTTAGAAATCCAACGCCGAGTACAAATTTATGGTTACCACTAACTGGTCCGCAAAACAAAGATTACAATGGTTTAAATATTGATTTAAATCTAAAAATGGAAACCTTCCATTACGGAAAGGAACGCTGGGATTGGGAAAATGTTTAAAAATGTTAAAAAATGTTCTAACATTATCTGATGTAATCTTATCTATTAAAACCAAATTTTCTTTTAATATTTCTTGTTTTTTGTTGAAAAATGCATTTAATAAATATTTCTTAACAGACTCTCAAAAATATTTTTTTTCATTCCAAAACTACTTTTCCATAGAGATGGTACGTAATAAAATTATGAAAAAAATTATTATATTCATGTTTTAATATTTATCTCAGATTGAGATATTTATCAATATAAATATCTTATAAAGTGCATATATTAAATTTATTTCTTTTATAAATATATTTCTTTAAATATATTATATATAAAAATAATATATTAGGTGTACAACTTTGCTTCCGCCGTTTTTTTTCCGAAATTCGAGGCTTTATTGTAAAAAACTGGTACATTTAATTCAAAGTATTGTCCATCGCTGGCCACTACTTTCTCTCATCTTTCGGGTAGCGTACGAATCCCGCGTCGAAAAAACTGGTCATCTTTTGAGGCTCCACGAATCGATCCAATTTTTTACTTCTTCATAAGACCGGAAGTGCTGGTCAGCCAGGCTGTGTGCCATTGATCGAAACAAGTGATAATCAGAGGGAGCAACGTCTGGAGAATACGGCGGGTGGGGTAGGACTTCCCATTTCAACGT
>NW_017259535.1:874978-880165 GCF_001594045.1 Atta colombica | reverse complement strand
TCTCTCGTTGTATTGCGGCCGTTTGTCTTTCAATGCTCGGCTCAAACGCATCAATTGCGTTCGATACCGATCGCCTGTGATTGTTTCAGTCGGTTTTAACAGTTCATAATACAGCCGAGCTGGTCCCACCAAATACAGAGCATGACCTTGGACATCAAAATCACCGTTCTTGAAGCGTTGAAACCACTCACGATACGTTCTTTCACTAATAGCGGCCTCACCATAAGTATTTGAGAGCATTCGATGAGCCTCAGCCGCAGATTTCTTCATATTGAAGCAAAAAATTAAAACCTTCCGCAAATGACGAGAATTTGGCTCGTAAACTGACATTTTCATTCATATTTTTTTCTTGAATAAATAATGATATATTTTATATAAAACATTCAATTCTTAGGAATTTAAAATATAAAACACATTTACTATCAGATGATATAGACTTTTATTATTATTGTAATTGGTTGCTTTCATTTCTGCCCTAACATTCTATATAAAGTATTGTACAGTCCATCATATTGCAATGTGCAACACGTATACACACACACACACACACACGCACGCACGTACACACGCACGCACACACGCACGCACGCACGCACGCACGCACACGCACACGCACACACACACACACACACACACACACACACACACACACACACACACACGCACGCACGCACACGCACACGCACACACACATAATCATGTATTATACGTTATTACACGTTATATAATATCTGAGTATATATATATCTTTGACTTATTGTGTTGCACACTGTATTAAAATATATTAATCTTTCGAGAAAATAGCCATTTGCGTGTTTTATATATATGATTTCGCCATTTGAATTATCTTGATACAAAAAAAATGAATTAGATTCATAAATTATATAATATGCCCTCAGTTAATCAAACCTTTTTCCGAATTTTTTAAAAATTGATGTAAATATGTTTGAATTTTTGCCACACTTTTTGGCACTATAAATGTTATTATATATTGGAAATTATACAAATTTTACTGACAAAATCATGAATCCTTCGAAATCTACTGTTTCCCTAAATGTATGTTCAAATTGCAAATCAATTTGTTAATTGTAACCTGAAAAATCTTGTATCATTTTTAAAAATATAGTTTCAATAAATGTATGATGTTACCAAACTGTAAACATGTTAGTTTACTTACTTCGTAGTTTACTATCATGTAGTTTTTTATCATTAATCATCCTACCTAATATGTATGTGTTGTGAAATGCACTTCACTTTCTTCCTTTTTTATATGTCTCAAGATAAAAACTTGGAATAAAGTAGTAATGTTTCAAATATCCACTTTCAGAATCTTTTGCACATTAATTATAAAACTTCATTTTTTTAAGTAAAAAAGTTTTTGAAAATTGTAAAGTAAAATCCCTTAATGCGCATAACAATATATGATTACATATTACACATTACATATTACACATTACAGTATAACAGATTATATAATACTACATGAAAAAAATAATGTTCTATTAACATTAATCAACATCTAATTGAAAATAACGTTCTCTATTCAATAACAATGTTAATTAAATAAAAAACATTTTATCAAAACAAGAAGAATAGCGTATTTGTTTCATTAATACTGTCATTAAATTAACAAGATTATTTTATTAGATAGTTATCGATTAATATTTAAAATCATTTTTTCTGTGTTTGAATGCTATAAGGTAGAAGTGAAACCAATTATCAATGATTATATCAATACAAATCCTGATATGTATTTGTATTAATATTACCACTGATAACTCAAATATTATTAACTTTATAAAAAAAAACAGCAAGAGACAAAAATTGTTTATTTTCTTCTCATAAAATTTTGAGAATTCTTTTAATATCATATTTTCTCATGTTGATAAAAATAATTGTTAATAAGAAAATGTAGTACTAAAAAGTTGATAAAAAATTCTGAAAAAATTTTTAGAGCTCTATGAGAAGAAAATAAACAATTTTTGTCTGTTGCTATTTTTCTGTAAAGTTGATAGTATTTGAGTAAAAAATTATTGGAGATCAATATTCGGCAATTTTTAGGTAATATCTTGCAAATTGCTTGTTCACTATTGCAAAATGGTAGAGAACTTTTCGAGTTTTCTCAGTTTTATCCATTTTGTCATTATGCGAGAGTTTTATCGTTAATTATCAGACACCCTATTAAAATTGAATGTTTTATACTTTATAGTAAACATCGCTATATAAAAAATTCGTTTTTTATAAGTAAGTACAAAGAAATAATTAAAATTAATAAATTCAACGCGCAAATAAGTATCTAGAAGGCTAAATAGTTAAATGCTTTTGTTATTACTTTAAATATTCTCTTGTGATAAATTATCTTCAAAATATTGTAAGAACTCTTATATTTTGCTATGAAGAATAGACTCGTAGGTAAAATTGTTTTTTAGTAAAATGGTATATTATTAGATATCAAAAGATGTTTCTTCTTCTTTAAATTAATTATTCCAAATTTCCATTTTCTTAATTTATTCGTCTGATTAAAAATATCTCTATTATTTTTTTTATCATCATCATATTTATTATGATATTTGATAAAACTTTTGGAAAGATTACATTTTAGTATCTTTAATTTTCACATATAATTATAGCCTAGAATAGTGCTATAGAATAGTGATTCATGTATATTCATATTCCCAGTCACATTGCAAATTCTTCTGACTTCTGAACTATATCATTTCGAAGTTATTTAGTTAAAATAAAACTTTGTAACTTAAAAATAACATGTCAAGTATAATATTGAATTAAGGAAAAAGTCCTTTTACAAGTTGGAAAAAGATTTTTTGCCACTTAAGTCTAAGAAAAGATTTTTAAGTTTGAAATCTCTACTTTCAAATGGTTATTATAAGTTTTTAATTTTTGTGAGTTTTGTCATTTTTACATAGAAAATTACGAACTGAAAAAAAATGAAAATTTTTCTTTTCACTTTGAAGGTCTGTAGTGTGCCAAAAAAAATTTGAGCACATTTTCGACTATCTACCGTGAAAATTTGAATCAAATTCTCTACAAAATTACTTTTTTTAAATGTTCCTATGATTTTTTATATCTGATTTACTTGCGGATTAAATAAAATATTCTGACTTTATTGCTCATAACTCTATAAAAATCATCGTATCACAATTAAAATACAGATTCTTAAAGCTGAAATATTGCTCTATCAAGTATAGATAATTGCCAATTTTTTTTTTTTAATAGAATATATGGATTGTTAAAAGTCTTTTTACTACTTGTAAAGGAATTTTTTTCCTCACTCATTATATGAAAATAGACTACTGTGAAGGATAAAATCATTGCAAAATTATTGCACTATAAGTAGGGGGTGATGCAAGGTGAATCTCGCTTCACATTGCAAAGTACATGCATGTGTGGGAGAGAGATTTCTATCCCGAAAAATATTACCTAAATCAAATCTAATTTTAAAACAAAAATATGTTTGAGTTAAATTATATTTTTTGGGGATGCAGATATAGAAATGTAATACTTTGTAACGCAAAGGGAGGCCCCATATCATCCCCTGATTATAGTGCAAAAGAATAATTTTTGAAGTACGCTGCATCCTCAGCTCTAAAAAATATAAATAATACCGAAAATGTAATTTAACCTATAAATTTATTTCTAGCTTGAAATTAAAATTAGATTGCAATTTTTTTTAAGAGAAAGTGAAAGGAAAAAGGTGATATTCTCTCACGTTCACACATATACGCATAAGTGTCAAAGTTAAAATTGATAAGCGAACTATATTTACCTTAAGTGTAATATTTCATATTACACTTAAAATATTTTTTATAACAAAGGAGAAGGTGGTATTATAGCTAGTGTATATTGTGGTCTCCCTTAATATTTCCGCTATAGCGAATGCTAATGATTACTTATATTATGCAATTATTTGTTCAGCAGCTCGCCATTACATCATGACACTAATATACTAATAGTCAACACTTATTATAACGCATTTTTACTTTCAAGTGTTTTAAAACGTTGCTGAGGTACATTTTAGCATTTAATTATTTACTTCTTCATTTTTCTTAAATTTGAGTATATTATCACATGAATATATGTATTTTTGAATGTATTATTTATTATTTAACATTTTATTTGATTGTATAGAATATTTTGAGTTATGCAAATTTAAACAATAGCTGACATTTTGCTAATTTGGCTCTCTATGGATATTGATTATTCGATTTCGTTTTTAAGATTTAATTCATATCAAAATAATTATTTGATAATCGATTGTAGTTCTACTGTTAATCTATACTAATAATAGTTTATATTACGTGTACTATTTTTAACTAAGATTTTTAGTACTGAGTAACTTGTACACAGAAGTTATATGTGAATATATATATATATATTCATTTGCATACATTTTAAAACGTTTTATTTTTTTGTTAATTTTCTAATTAAATACTATTTTTTAAACAAAATAATATTTTAAGGCTATTTTTATGGAAGGTCACATCATCACTCATTTTTTCTTCGCATCATTATGCAATGTCACCACATTTTTTTTAATAGTATCCTAATAAATAAATAATAAATAAATAATAATTTCGTAATTTTCAGTTCAGAATCGATTTAATAACATTTTAAAGAATATAATTGTCAAGTGTTAAATTTAAATATTGATTATTAACAAAGTTATTGTGTAAAATGTAACTGGGGTGTTATAATACCACCTTCTCCTCTAATATAAAAAATGTAACTGGAGTGCTATAATACCACCTTCTCCTCTAATATAAAAAATGTTTATAATAATATAGAAACTAAAAAATTAGAAGAATCTTCAAGTCTCATTTAAAAAGTGTATCATTCAGGATTCTGTGAACTATAATTATATGTTAAAAATGTTATATGTAAAAAATTAAAGTAACCGATAAGAAATTATTGTAATATTTTTATTGCAGCAACACTTTACAAATTTCACAAAATAAAATATCGTCTATAAACTCTAATAAATAAATATCAATTTCAGTTATAGATTTATATTTTTGTATGAATTATTTCAAATAAGTAACGATTTACATTTCAAAATAATTAAAACACAACAAATCCAATTATCATATATCACATAAAAAAATTTCCATCAATATATTTATTACATAAAAAGTATAACATATTATACATATATATATATTATACATATAT
>NW_017259535.1:864112-873958 GCF_001594045.1 Atta colombica | reverse complement strand
GTGTGTGTGTGTGTGTGTGTGTGTGTGTGTGTGTGTGTGTGTGTGTGTGTGTGTGTTTTGTGATTGGCGGTTTAATTTTATATAATAAAAATATTAATTCTAGTATTAATTCTATTAATTCTTAAATCGTTAATAATATCTTCTTTTTATATTATAATATCTTCTTTTTTTTCTGACTAAAAAATAAAAAAAATATAAGTTACATAAAATACAATAAAATTATAAATTGCAAGAATAGCAAAATAAGGATTTACTATTCACACTTTATTTTTATCAATAAATATATGTATTTAGCATGTAATTTATATGTACTATAATTTATATGTAATTTATATGTACTAATTTAGACTTAATACACGCATTTATCTATAAAAGTTAAGTACGCACTGTCAAAAATAAATCTGGGATATGCAGAAAATCAATTAAAGTTAATTAATATTAAATAATATTAATATTTTGTACAAAAATATTATTTTTAATATTTTTGCATGTCTTAGAAAATTCATATATGTTTTTAAATTAAATATGACATTATATTTTTAACAGTGCTAATATGGACTAAAAAAGCAAATTAAAGATAAAGATTCGCTCTTTCGAATGATGTAAATCGCATTTGTGTACAATTTTTAGTCCACTCCGTGGAACACCGCAAATTTCATAAAAAATTTTGAGATCTGATATCTTCATTT
The DNA here is from genome assembly GCF_001594045.1 of Atta colombica. Taxonomy (NCBI): domain Eukaryota; kingdom Metazoa; phylum Arthropoda; class Insecta; order Hymenoptera; family Formicidae; genus Atta; species Atta colombica. Next base: position 873,269 of record NW_017259535.1, on the reverse strand, counting down.
ATGTTTGTGTAACTTCATAAAATTTCCATAAAATCGTTTTTCAAAGTAGCGATCTGAAAAGTAGAAGTTTTCAGCTGTAAAATGCTTTTTTATACATCTCGATACGACGACTTTTGACGAAGTTATTTTATCTTGAAGCTACTGAACAGAATTAGAGTCATTTAAAATCAGTCACTCAAAGTAGAGTCACTTAAATCACCTACTTTCCTTGGAATATGACTTTAGTTCAATTCTTCTTCCAGAAGAGCAATAATTTGTGCACACTGAATTTCATTCAACGGAGATATTGTTACGACTCTGTTTTTTTGAATGGTAACTTCAGCCTAATTTGAATTAAAATAAATTTAAACTGATGTAAACATTGTACCGCAAGTACGGTTTGAATGGCACTTGCGGTACAGTGCTTACTTCAGTTTAAAACTTATTTTAGTTCAAATTAACTGAAGTTACCGTTCAAAAAAACAGAGTCGTAACAATGTCTCCGTTGAATGAAATTCAGTGTGCACAAATTATTGCTCTTCTGGAAAAAGGATTAAGCGGAGTCATATTGCAAGAAGAGTGGATGTTAATCGGTCTTCCATTCGAAGAGTCGAGTTTACGCTCGTTACCAACAGGAAGATTTTGAAGGAGCGAACAAGGTTGAAGATGAGTAACATCAACTCGTGAAGATCGCAACATCGTCAATGTGGCAATGCGGAATTCAACAACAATTGCACTACAAATTGTAAGTAAAATTCTTCCGCACCGACGAATCAACGTTCAAATGATTAGGCGTTCAGAAGAGGCTTGAGATCGCGGTTCGTGCTCGAGCACCAATGTTATCTATGGCTCAACATGCTTGTTTAGAACATGCTCGCTTCATCAAAATTGGACTGTGAAACAGTAGAACAACGTATTCACTGATAAATCACGGTTTTACTTCTTTAATTGTGATGTAAAAATTCGTATTTGGCGTCGTCATAGGCATTGTTAAAACAAAACTGTATCGAGCTTGTCCGAATATTTGATAGCGGTTCCATTATGATATGGGATAGAATATCAATACATAGATGCACGAACGTCATCATCATACCATCTCGTGGAATGACTATACGCTAAGTAGAAGAAATTTTGCGTCTTCATGTCATTCTGATGTGTCATCGAATAGGACGCAATTTCATTTTAATGTAGGACAATGCTCGATCATATGCGGCTAGGATAGTCCTTAACTTTCTCGAAGAAAACAACATCGAGGTGCTATCACATTCAATGAGCGCGGAATTAAATTCCATCGAACATGTACGGGACATGATGGGAAAAAGGGTACAATTTGGAATCGCTAACGAATCTCCAAGAACTAGAAGCAGCATTGCATCGAATATGGGAAATACCTCAAGCCGTAATTAGATCTTGCATCAATATGCGTGAGCGTTTGCAAAAAATTATTCGAAAACGAGGCGGAAATACCATTTTGAAATAAATGGCAGTCTCAAAATGGCCTCTCTCTGTAAAAAGGAATTTCAAAAGGTGAGAGGCAATGACTCACTGAAAACACACCCTGAAGGATGAGAACCTTGTAACACATTTTTTACAAAAGTTATAAATTTTAATGTACATAGCTGTCACTGAGTTCGCCATTTTGAATTTTATATCTTTAACACCATATTTAAAATCGTCGACCCAAAAATCGGAAATTTGAATTCTGTGATGATAAAAATTTTTAAAATTTACTCATTTTGATAAAAAATAATAAAAATTTTGATTTGGACGTTATATTGGGTCAGTCATTTTGAATTTCATACTTTTGACGTAAGATTTAGTTTCAGCAATTCCAAAAACCTATAATACATTTTACTTTTTAATATTTTCAATTTATTTCACTTAATATTAAATTTATCCCTTATCTTTAAGGGATAGTTTTTTCATTCTTCAGAGTGGATCATGGCCGATAAAAAAAAATACATGTCAAATATTTTTCAAATTTCTAAAAATATGCAAAGTTTCATTAAAAACGGTGAATGACATCTCCGTAGGTTTACTTGTCAGTGAAAAAAATTGTAGCATAATGATAAAATCATTTTAAAGAGAAAATGTTTAAAGAGAAACTTTATTTAATTAAAGAAATTGGCTTTAAAATGTTTTTTCGAATATGGTCACTTCGCGACCATTCTTCCCGGAGATATATGAAATTTGAATTTGGTTCTTTTTGACATTGATTTTAAGAGACACAAATTTTATTCAGTAGCTGCATGCAAACTTCAAGATAAAATAACTTTGTCTAAAATCATCGTATCAAGATGTTTAAAAAAGCATTTTTATTTTATTTTTTAAGCACAGGTTGAAACTTCTACTTCTCAGATCACTACTTTAAAAAACGGGTAAGTTATATCTATAATAAATCTAAACTAAACCTTATAATTAAAATTCACTACAATAGATCAAATACAAATAGATCAAAAAGGAATACAAATATAAAAAAATTTTTTTATTAGAATCTGAAAATCCCATATTTATCATACGACTTAGAAAAATATCCACTTAATGAGGAATTTATATCGCGGAAAAGTTCTTTTCAAAATCGAATAAGCTCGATTGTAATATTATGTCACCGTCACATCTGGAATAGCGAATTTATATAAACGGTCAAACAAAAATTTTTTATCATGTAATATCTTTCTAACAGGCCTGTCTAATTTGTATTTGAGCACCGGAGTCAAAACGCATCGATGCAAAAATTGTATAATATGAATAAAATTTCATGGACTGTAAAGTGTTGATAAGGATACGCGTATCCTTATCTCGCAGACGCGTATCAACTTACAATCTCCAAAATCTTACTCATATTGATTTTTTTACGTCAATAACTTTGCTTTTTGGTTTCGAAGCTTAAATTGAATAGACTTGTTTTATAATATTTGTATTGTACGGATGATGGTCAAGACTTGACTCTTGTTACCTTGAAAAATTTAAATTTACGACTTTCGCTAAATACATCTTGCCCTGTGATTGTATGCTCTTTATTATTTATACCTGTATCAAGTCATCTCTAAAAATTTTTAATATATGTAGTACTTATAGCAACAATGACAATATGGATTTTAGAAACAAATATATAGTTGTAAATATTAAAAACAAATAAATTTTTTTAATGTTATTTTCATTCTTATTCTTTCAGCGTATACATGATGAAACAAGAATACAAGTGGCTGAAGGAAAATTGAAGGGCGTCGTTGTAATAATGTTAGATACCTTGCTTTTCGCGGAATACCATATGCCAAACCTCCGATCGGCGAACTCAGATTTAAGTAATTATAATACTAATTATTACAGTATTTTGTTATCAGGGCACAATATAATTAAGTTTAACAACAATGAAAAAGTAAACTTTAACCGATTTTCCTTAGAATAAGAATTAAAAAGAAATGAAAAAAGAAGAATCTCAATTTTCTTCAAATGTTCACGAATTAATTAGATATGGTAGAATTAATTTTATAAGATTTAAAAAATATATATCTTTTAAAACTATTTCTTTCAAAAGTAAATATTGTGTTAAATATAACTTATATATTTATATATTTAGGATCCAGTACTAGTGGAACTATGGCATGGTGAAAGAGATGCCTCGAAATATGGAAATATAGCTGTTCAAATAAACCTTGTAACACAGGAAATTGTGGGCGATGAAGATTGCCTTTATTTAAATGTGTATACTACAAAAATCAAATCCTCGGAAAAACGCATGGTAATGGTATGGATACACGGTAGTGGCTATTTTGTAAGTTCCGGTAATCCAGATTGGTATGGTCCCGATTGGTATGGTCATTTTATGCAGACAGACATAGTATTAGTTACCATAAATTTTAGATTAAACTCTTTAGGTATGTTATTTATTACTTTGATATATATTTTTTGTATATATATCATTTGTGTTTTTTCACATTTCTTCAGAAAATGTAAATGTACATTTAGATTTTTATTTATTTTTTATTTTAAATAACTCATTGATATATAATTATGTTATTAATTTATAATCAAATACTAATACAGAAAATAAAAATAGTTAATAAATAAATAAATTTATTTATTATCAAAAATTAAGAAATAAGAAGGAATATTATTTTTTATTTATTATAGTATATGCATATTTCTAAAATTGAAATTTTCTAAAAGTAACAGATTATTTTCATAGAAAATAGATAATTATTAATAATAGATGATTTGTTGCGTATTCACATTATGGTCTTAAAAAATACTGTACATAATTATTAATTATAAAATTTAATTCTAAGATAAATATTATTCTCTTGTTTATTTTATAATGATTTACTTTTTGCTTGAATATATCAGCCTTGTAAGAAAAAGAATTAATGCTTTCAGGTTTTCTGAACCTTAATGACGAAGTGATAACAGGTAATCAAGCTCTGAAAGATGTGATCTTGGCATTAAAATAGATTAAAAAAAATATAATAGCATTCGGTGGAGATCCAGAAAAAATCATTATCTTTGGCGAAAGCGCTGGTTCAACCACAATACATGCTCTAGCCCTATCTCCGCTAGCTAAAGGTATTGTCTATCTATATCTTTAGCCCTACAACAGATTTTTAAGTCTTAAGACATACGGAATGAATAAATCACAATCAATTATTCTCCTCGTATTCGACTATAGTTGGTCAATTGCTTACGGTTTAAGATTTAAAATACTGTAAAATGTTGTAGATCCGAATTTAAAGAAAGCATTTAAACTGATGCAAACAAAAATCAATCAAAGAATCAATAATGCAAAAAAAATAAATAAATTCTGAGATTATGTATTATACAATAGAAAGAAAGAAAAGCAAGATTTTTTTACGGTAACGAATCTATGAACTAATTTTATTACGATTATGCCTTGTAGGTTTATTCCACAAAATAATCGCACAAAGCGATGTCATCTTAAATCCTTGGGCCTTTAATGAAGTTGGACACAGGTTTTATGCTTGCAAAAAAACTCGGAAAGGAAACGTCAGATCCAAAAGTCGCATACGAGTTTTTAAAAACAGTTGATGCAAAAACGCTTGTTAAAAATTCAATATGGGTAATTTTTACTGAATCAGTAAATATCTCAATTTTTTATAATATAGATTATGCCAGGTCTCGTCCGGATAGATATATATGTAGTCACATTTTGACATATATCCATTCGAACAAGACAAGAGCATAATTGAAGTCTGAACTTCAAGTAAGTTCAACTATTCATTTATATATATTTCATATTCGTATTTTGTTAAGAAAGATGTAATATTTGGTATCTTTTTATGCACTTGGTATATATTTTTTCTTCTTTTAAAAAAGTTTTTTTACGAATTTTAACATATGAATAACATATTTTTTATTTATAATATCATCAGAAGGATTTTATTGAACCCTTCACGATCACTCTGGACAACAAGTCATCGAATCCAGTTTTTCCTGAACATCCAAAGAAATATGTAAACCGCGGAATTCAAATGCCCTTCCTTTTAGGATTTAATCGTAATGAAGGAATATTTTTTTATACGTAGCAACTTTTTCGGAGGTAATAAAGAAGTACATTTTATCGTGCGCGCACATACTGTTAATAAATATATTCTTAATTATTTTGCTTTTATCTCTTTTATATGACTTTTTTCTACAATGTAACTTGTTAAGAATAATACAATTTTGATACTTAACAAATACGCTGTCAACATTTTGTAAAAAGATTTCCATAATACTTTTAACGTTTATAATATTAAAAATAAATTTGTTTACTGCAATTTTTAAGTACACGTATAAGAATTATAATTATTAAATAATTCATTAAATCCTTAAACAAATATATGTTTTAACATATTAAATAATTACATTGTTCTAAAATAACTTTATCATAGGTTGTGTGTACGTTCATCAACATTTAAATTTATGAAATAAAATATACAAATATGTATATTATTTATTTGTATTTAATAATAATATACATATATATTTTGTACATATCTCTCTTAAATTTTTATATTAAAATAAAAATTTTATTTTAATATAAAAATATATTATTTTTGAGATAGATATTTTTCATGAATTTATGAAGTCAATTATTTCTTATCAAAAATACTCATACTGAAATATTATTCGTTCGATATGCAATATCCCAAAAGTGATCAATATAATCATATTTTTAAAATTGTTTCAGATATAAGCGACGAAGATCTACAGAAAATAAATGATTTTAAAAAGGGAATATTATTAAATATATTATCCGAGTTATGAAATAGGAAATACTCGAGGAAATGCGACATCACTATTTTGGAAATGAAGAAATAGCAGAAAAAACTTTGACAAATTATTCAGATTTCTTAGGAGATGCATATTTCATACGCGGCATAAGAGATGTAATTCAATCGCAAAAGTATTCTGGTCATTTTAAATCGACGTATTTATATCATTTCAATTATGAAAGCGAAACATCCCTTTTTAGAACAGTATTAGACATAGGACTTCCAGATATATTGTTGCTAGTTACAACCACATAATATATCTTACATCAAAAAGCACAAATACATTTTATCAATTAACGATGCTATTATTTCTGAAATTGTGAGCCCAATCATTATATTCAACTGTATTATTATAATAATTGTGCATAAAAGTAATGATAAAAATATCTTATGTTATAAAAAAATTAATGTTAAAAAAATTAACATATAAAAATATTTAGAGAACTGAAGAATTTAAAAGAAATGTAAATTTGAAAATGATGAAACTGCATTTTTAAAAATAATTTACAAATATAATAATATTTTACAGGAGTAAGCCATACAGAGGATTTAGGTTACCTATTTTTCCCAGAAGCTGCAAAATCATTTAATCTTACGTGTCCCAAACCAGGTTCAAATGATTACAAAATTGTAAATTACTTTGTGCAAATGTGAACAGATTTTGCTAAAACAGGGTACAAGAATATTTTTCCTTATTTTATACAAATTATTTTATACAAATTCTACAAACGTATATTAATTCTAACTTCAAACACATTAATTCAAACTGATTTTTAGAAATCCAATGCCGACTATAAATTTATGGTTACCATTAACTGGTCGCAAAACAAAAATTACAATGGTCTAAATATTGATTTAAATCTAAAAATGGAAACCTTCCGTTATGGAAAGGAACGCTGGGATTGGGAAATTGTTTAAAAAATGTTCTAACATTATCTGATGTAATCTTATCTATTAAAACTAAATTTTTTTTAGCATTTTTTGTTTTTTGTTGAAAAACGCGTTTAAAATAAATATTTCTTAACTTTCAAAAATATTTTTTTTCATTCCAAAACTACTTTTCCATAGAGATGGTACGTAATAAAATTATGAAAAAAATTATTATATTCATGTTTTAATATTTATCTCAGATTGAGATATTTATCAATATAAATATCTTATAAAGTGCATATATTAAATTTATTTCTTTTATAAATATATTTCTTTAAATATATTATATATAAAAATAATATAATTAGTATAATAGTAGAGGCGTTTAGGCAATTAATTAAGCAATGCATACTTAAAAATATATTTACAGATAAATCATTTTTTAAATTAATTAAAAATTTATTAGTAAGTTTTTTATCATTATCATTACGTATTACGTAAGTTATTATATACAGAGTGTGAGTATGTGCGTCTTATTCTTTAATGAGAACAGCAGTATATCTTATAAATTTATCATCATATAAAAATGTTTTAGATAAATTTGTATTATTTGAAGAAAGACAAATAATGTAAAATCAATTTTCAAAAACATTAATTTTTTTAAGATTATATAAAGATCATTTTTTTTTAAGAATTATTATGATTTTTTACATAATATATTCTTTTAGTAATTCTATATATAAAAGTATTAAAGTTATCAAAAAATCAATAATTTACAAGATATATTCTTTATTCTGGCATATTTTGACATGAAATGTCAAAAATATCTCATAATTATACATTTTTTTATGTACTTTAATAGTTTTAGACATAGAATAATAAGATAAATTATTATAAGATATATTATAGAATAATAAGATCAATTATAAAAAAAATAAATAGTTGCTTTGAAAAAAGGCATTTATACATGGAGAAAATTTTATATTAAATTTTAATATAATTTTAAATTATATTATACTTTATTATGTCTTATTTTTTATGGACATTATAACATGATTTCGACATAACTTTTACTATAGTAATACTAATTTTTATCACATAAATAAAGGAATTTTTGTTAAAAGCCAATGCTTAAGCCATATTCTAATATGAAAATAGTTAATTTTACTATGGTATGCAAACAAAATTTGCTTAGATATATTTATTAGGTATATATTTTTCTACTTATCTTTATAGTACTAACTTTTATTCAACAAGTTTTTGATTTTGTAATAAAAAATTTTTTACTAGGAAAAATTATGTTGCATTATTGTTTTTAAAAAAATAGCTATAGTTTTTAAACTTATAATTGTCATAATCCGCTTCTAAAACATTATAATAATTTTAAATATAATTTTCTCCGTGTAATAATTGCACATTGCATAATTTTTTTTAAAAAGCAACTATATACATGTTTTGTTTACATCAATTGATTTATCTCATTAGTTGTGCACAAAAGTATTAACCATCCGTCGGTAACGTGGAATTTTAACTCTAATTGCATCAGCTATAAGGATTTTCAAGCAACAGAATAAAGAAATGTTAATTACGTGAATGTAAAGGAAGCAAACTTATTATTAAAATGCAAATGTTTTAATTATAGAAAATATGATATTGACAATTTAAATTAAAATAGATACCCGTTTGATGTAAATTGAATTAGATTAAATAGAAATACTGATATAACCCGATAAAATTAATAGGATCGAAACGTACAGTTTTAATTTTAATTGTTTTTATTTCGCAGATATGTTTAACATAAATAAGAGTGGTATGCTCATTATTACTATTTATATTAAAGCCTATTGTTTGTTTCACGTAACAGAATAAATTCTTTTAGTGTTTCTTTTTAGTGTTTCTTTTCTTTTTAGTGTTTTCGTTTTAGTGTTTCTTTTAGTGTTTCTTTTAGTGAATATACATAAAGATAAAGATTTGAAAAAATTGATATACTTGTAAAAGTTTTAACAATAAATTTGTATCGTAGATGTCGGATTTTA
>NW_017259535.1:858205-864012 GCF_001594045.1 Atta colombica | reverse complement strand
GTGTGTGTGTGTGTGTGTGTGTGTGTGTGTGTGTGTGTGTGTGTGTGTTTATTTTACAGTTTAAAATTCATTAACTAGAATTACAATTAAAATATCAATAATATGCCTTTAAAAATCCCATGACCGGAGAATTAAGGTATAGTTGTCAAAAAATAAATATTTCATGACATATTTTGTACATTTTGCTAAAATGTGTAGAATAAAGTTTTTTGTAAAAACTATTAATTTTTCAATAACTCTACTTTGATACTTGTATAGAACAACTAAAAATATATTTATACAAAAATATCACATAATTACATTTTTTTTTAAATGGTTATAATCTTCGTAGCAATAATCTTTGTGCGATCTTAAAAAATCAAGTTTTTCAAAATTTTTTTTGTTTTTATATACGACGACGTCAAATTTAAGAGATATAGTGCTATTTAAAATGGAACATCCTGTACATATAATTGTCATTTTATTATTAATTATTTATAATTTTTTAACATAAAAAACATCATTTGTCAAACAATTTTTTACTAGAGAATTATCCGGCAATAACGATATAAAAACAACGAATTAGCAATTCTTCTTCACTTAATCCCCACTTTCTCCTCGAGAACTAGTGTATTATATAATGTACTGATGTATTCAGTTCCTTCAGTTCCTCAAGTATATGTAGTTGCATAATCTCGACATACGTAGTCGTACGTAGTCGTACGTGGTTACAACGTAAACCAGTAGATTCGGTAACATTACTCTGTTGCTATCATGGATAATAATCGAGTAGACGTACATGTATATGAGGGAAAATTAATCGGTATCGTTGAGGAAGCTGTCCATGGTGATCATTACGTCGCGTTCCGAGGAATACCATATGCGAAACCACCGATTGGTGAACTAAGATTCAAGGTGAATAACATTCCGTTACTATAGCCACGTTCAACATAACCGTTCAATTTTAATCTTGAGTCTTAAGCCTCGTCTACAATAGTCGCACAGGTTGTGTCGCATGTCGCGAGTAGTAGCATCGCAGGAAAATTTGTCGCATGCCGCAAGAGTGTCGCTAATGCCTGTTCTACAATAGGGTCGCAAGCCATAGGGTCATAAGCCGTAAGAAATTAACCAAGCATAGTTAATTACATTTATCATATTCAATTGTGATTGGCCAATTTTTTACGCGTTACTTACGACTCTGTTAGAACAGATTTAAATGAGCGTCTACAATAATCACAACGATTGTTTGCACGCAATTCGACAACAAATTCTAAACGTCAACTTGCTGATGACTGAGCTCATGTGACATGCCTGTCGCAGTCACAAGAAGTTGAAGTTGGCTCAACTTCGTACGACAAGAACTCTTGCGACTATGACAATCATGCGACTATATGTGACATTAAAGAGGCTTTAACTGAAAATTCACTTCTACTTATCTGTCTTATTTTTAATTTGCACGAAAAGATACAATATGTCAAAATTGAGAAAATTATAATTGAATGTTAATGATGTAAAAAAAATAGTTATTTCTTTCACTATTGCATCTCAGATCATTATTTGGCATTTAGTTAAATTAGCAGATTATATGAGTTATTTTTAGCGCTTTGAATTTTCGTAAACACAACATTCAGAGAATAATTTATGGACAAATATAAATATAAATATAAAATTAAATATAAAATTTAAGTGTACTGCAAAAAGTCAAAAATTAATATTAATATAATCAGCATTGATTTTTTCATAATTATTATTAGACAATTCACTTATGATATAAGTAATATGGAAATTAAAAAATATTTTAAAGAATAAAAAAAAATATACCTGTATCTGCTTAAAAATAAAAAGAAATCTTCAAATTTTTCTCACGCTTTATTGTCTTTATTATTAAATGAAATCATTTAGTAATAAAGATTTCTTATGGTTGCAAACAATTTTTATTGACATATTAATAATTAGTAATTTACAAAAATTAAGAAAAATTAAAATTTTGTTTAAAAAAATGACTAATACGAATCGACTCTTCACATATTAATATTCAATTATGGCGATACATTTTTAATATGATTTGAATAGGTACAATGATTTATTCCTGATATAAATTAAACTTTCTGTTATAACATTCATATAATTAAAACATATAAAAACGTAAACAGTAGAACTGAAGCAGTAAATAAATCAATTTATTAACCAGGATTTTGTTTAGGGAGAGGAGCCAAATTAGAGTTAAAACTTAAATCTGAAGAAAAGGGGGAGAAGTCGAGTATGAATTGAACTTGTTATGTTCTATATTATTTATTTTTTATTTTTTTTAAATTTAAATTTATAAAAGTAGTCTTGAATTCTCAGAAAACTTTTCTATACCTTTTTCCTCCAATTCTTTCTTCTTTTCTAAAATTAATTTCTTGTAAATACTTAAGCATAGTCCGTAAATGTGTAATTATTTTGAATTATTTTTGTTTTCATTTAAGATTTAGGAACGATATAGCTTCCTCCACTACATGGATCGATCAATCACAATCGAGCATTCTTTTCAGGTTGACCTATTTTTGAGAATGCTCAATTGTAACTACTCATTTACTGCATAAGTTCTATTATTTAGATTTTTCAATGTGACTAAGATCTAAGGACGCATACAATAGAGAGAAAAAATTATGTAAGTGTCGCTTGAAATTTTTCGAGTAAATAATTCAAATGATATACGAATTCAAGGAACGCGAAGACTTTATTACCGATTTTATTGTATTGTCGATAAGTTGTTATTGGCAAATGAAAAATTCTTTCCATTAATCATCAACTTCTGTTTGAGTTTACGACGTATAGCATACACTACGAAATAATATAAATAAAAAGAATAATATGTTCCTAATAAAAAAATCTCTCAAAATATCTGAAGAATCGATATGCGTATCAATCATTTATATAAAAAAATATGTTAATTCTCTCAATCCATACATTTGCGTGCAGATCAATTGTAAGGCAAATTACACAATGTAAGACAGGTTGTTCTACATTACATGTGCATTCTTGTTATAAAAAAGATATATCAGCTTGATTCTTATAAATAAAAGCTATACATTTATCTATACAGGATCCGCTGCCATCAGAAAGATGGGTCGGCGACAGAGATGCCTCAAAATATGGAAATATCGCTGTTCAAGTTGATTTACTAACACGTGAAATAATAGGTGATGAAGATTGTCTCTACCTAAATATATATACTGTAGATATCGTGAAAAAACGTCCAATTATGGTGTGGATACATGGTGGCGCTTTTATTTGGGGTTCTGGTAATGCAGCCTGGTATGGTCCCGATTACATTGTTCAAAAAGATGTAGTACTCGTTACGCTAAATTACAGACTAGGAGCTCTAGGTACGTTGTATATTAGTTAGATATGAAATTATGCAAGACGCATCTCTCAGTATGCTGTTTTTTTAATATTTTACGTATTATAATATATATGTATTATTGTAATGTATATGTACGATATAACAATATGTAATTATTATACTATACGTATAAATGCTACTTCGTATTGTGTCGAAATTACCTTTAAAAACATTTAAAAAAATATTATCATTAATGAATTTTACTTATATGAGATAATATAATACATAGATCATCTATATATAATATATCTACTTCTGATCTTAGTCATTCGAGTTTGCAAATGAAAGATGCATTAATGACTTCAGGTTTTCTAAACCTCTACGACAAAGTAGTAACGGGTAATCAAGGTCTGAAAGATGTGGTTATGGCGTTAAAATGGATCCAAAAAAATATATCACCATTTGGTGGAGACCCGAATAACGTCACTATTTTTGGCGAAAGTGCTGGTGGAGCTATCGTGCATTATCTAAATCTATCTCCGTTAAGCAAAGGTATAATAATCTACAGACCTATTAATAATGATATAATATTCTCAAATTTTATCTAATATTTATTATTTCCTATTAAATATTCAAAAAGTTGATCATTTTAAACTAGATTTTTCTTCGACAAAAATCCAAGTTATACTAATAATTGTAAGATTAAAGATGAACGCTGTCCAAATCTCTTTCTCTTTCTTCCTTCTTTGTTCTTCAATAACAAAAGTAGATAATAAATTCATTAAAAAAATCTGTCTTAAACAAAATATATATTAGAAGAATTTCTGTGTGAAACATTTGAAATTTTAATTTAAATATTAATGATAAAAACTTAAGCATGTTAAAATTTGAAAAAGTTATAGGGGGAATAATAACTAATAATTTCTTCTGAAACATTTTTTTCAAAAATAAAATTGACTCTAAAGTGACTAAAAAAAAACAATAATTGAAAGAATGCTTAGATCTATAGAATAACTTGTATATTATTAAACTGAAGAAAACAAGAAAGGTATAATGATAATTAATTAATATAACTAAATTCAATTATAATTTCCAGGTTTATTTCACAAAGCAATCTCGCAAAGCGGTGTCGCCTCGAATCCTTGGAGTTTGACTGAATGGACAAACAAAGCGATGAGCAGAGGTTTTCAACTTGCGGAGAAACTTGGAAAGGTCACATCAGATCCAAAAGTCGCTTATGAGTTTCTTAAGACAATCGATGCAAAAAAACTCATAAAAGTTGGACAGAAGTTTCTTGCCACACCATTAGTAAGTATCTCAATATTTGTTAATAATTTTGCAATGATTTTGTGATTGACAACAAATTGCAAACAAATTATGATATTTTCATTGATTTACGTTTTTGTAGGACCGTCTACAACATGTTTTAATATTTACACCTACTTTGGATTATGAATCACCGAATCCATTCTTTCCGGAACATCCAAATACGTTAATACAACGCGGAGTTAAAGTGCCATGGCTTTTAGGAAATAACAGTTGTGAAGGATCTTTTTTCATATGCAGTACACTTTTCGGACGTAAGTGCATATGCTTATGCGTTTATTCATTAAATATCTGTAACCATTATAGTGTATGAATTCTTATATGATGTGACCTATAAAAAACAATATAAACTTAATATTGTGTGTGTATGTGTGTGCGCACGTGCACGCGCGTATACACATACATATACATCAATATGTTGCATGTATATCAATATTAAGCAAACATTTTCTGAATAGACATATTTATGTCAATTTCTGTTATCAATGTAATGTTATAAACATGCTGTGTTTTTTTTAACAGGCTATTGTGAAAAATAATACGCTATAATATCTATATGCTAATAGATATTCGAAATAAATTATTTTTTAACAAATATGTCCCTTAAATATTATCCATATACCATCTGGCATTTGTAGTCGTTAATAACAATAAAGTTTTTAAAATTGTTTTAGAAATAAGCAAAAAAGCTCTTAAAGAAATTGATTCTGATTTCACGAAAACCATAATTCCTAGAGCTTTATCTACAATGTCAAAAATACCGATCACAGTTGAAGAGTTACGATTTTTATATTTTGGAAATAAAGCAGTATCAGAAGAAACTTTAATGAATTACGCTGATTTTCTTAGCGATGTCATGTTTAATCGTGGTATCATGGAAGCAGTTGATATTCAAATGAGTTCTGACAGTTACACGCCAACATATCTGTATAAATTTTCATATGAAAGTAAAACTTACGTCGGAAAGGAAATATTAAAGGTTACGCTGCCAGGTAACGTCACTATTTTACTTAAAACCATATAAAAATCTTTAATCCTTTATTAAGGAATACGAGTGCACTTATATTGTTAAATGTTACATTGTTAAAAAACACATCTAAATTTTTATAAATCATTATAAGAGATCGAATATGTATCAATATGCATTTAAAAATATTTTATTTTAAAAAATTAA
>NW_017259535.1:857128-858105 GCF_001594045.1 Atta colombica | reverse complement strand
ATGTATATATATATATGTATATATATTATTTTGTAGTACTATTTATGAATATTAAATATTACTTCAAAATAGAAATCTAGTCTGCGTTTTTAAAATTAATGTATTATATAACAATATATTTTTTGTAGGAGTGACTCATGCCGAAGATTTATTTTTTTTATTTTATCCTCATGTAATGAAAGAATTCAATTTGTCATCACTTCTATCTAATTCGAATGACTATAAAATGATAGATTGCTTAACCCAAATGTGGACAAATTTTGCTAAAACAGGGTGCGAAGAATTAATTTTTTTAAATTAAAAATTAATTTTTTCATTTAAAAAGTTTTATAATTGTGTATAATTAATAACTAATTTTTAATTTTCAACTAATAGAGATCCAACGCCTATTATTACGAATTTGACTCCTACTAAATGGACTCCACTAAAATCTGGAGATATGTGTGATTATTTAAATATTGATCTTGTTCCTCGCATGGAAAACATTCGTAAAGGAGAACGACGCTGTGATTGGAAGAATATGAAACACAAACTATGAAATTCTGTGTCTGTTAGAATATTATTTACATTAAAATTATATTTCCAAAGAAGGATACAAATTTTCGAGAGTTTCCCGATCACGCGGGGATCATTTTATTTGTATGTTTTCTTATATATTTTTCTTCGTAGAAACCGAAAATAATTATTATAATAACGTCAGATTTAAGGAAAAATTGATACATTGAAATAAAATAAATAAAATCCATATTCGCATCGTTATGAAATCATTGTCAGTTATCCTCAATTTGATTTAGAAATTAATTGGATCAAATGTAAGTAATATTGCACTACAAAACGTTAATTAAATTATATTTCTCATTATACCATATTTGTCGTCTCGATACCGTTTCTCCCACTCCAAGCGTCGCGTGTTTGCCATAAGCTATATACATTAGGGCTTGAATAGACTTTGGAGCGCGAAAAACAAGCATATATAT
>NW_017259535.1:856227-857028 GCF_001594045.1 Atta colombica | reverse complement strand
TATATATATATTCATAGACTTCAAGCTTGTGTGTGAATAAATTGACGTTTATTTATTGCGCCACAAGGTCGTCCCAGCCCACATAGTCATTTGGCAACTTTTGAGTGTCTCGGCTATCTGTTTTTAACTACTTTTTATTTTGTTTTGCGATAAGATTATTAATTTTTTTATAACAAATGTCCTAATGAGAAATATAATCTAATTAACGTTTTGTGATACAATATTACTTGCATTTAATCCAATTTGGAATTAATTTCTAAATCAGAGACATAACTGATAGTGATTTCATAACGCGAATAAGGATTTTATTCATTTTATTTCAATGTAACAAATTTTTCCTTAAGTCTGGCATTATTGTAATGATTATTTTCTACGAAGAAAAATACATACGAAAATATACAAATAAAATGATCCCCGAATGGTCGAGAAACCCTCGAAAATTTGGACTCTTTTCACGTTTAAGATAAATGTTATTTCACACATTTTATAAAAATATATCCTTTAAATTGAAATCACATTCATGTAAAAATTTTAATAATTTTGTAAAAATTTTTTTACAAAAAAAGGACAATTAGAATTAATATAACAACTCCTATTTCTTTTGATATTTTTATCTTTAATTTATTAAATATTGAGGAGTTCTATACAATTTCTTAATCATTTTTTAAATTAATATTGTTATATTTAATATTATTATAAAATTTATACTGTATGTGAAAATATTATTATTATTCTTTTCTATATGAAATTTGAACTCCAACGAATAAATCAACATAAACAAGTAAATAATGTACAATAAAA
>NW_017259535.1:849879-856132 GCF_001594045.1 Atta colombica | reverse complement strand
ATATAATATATATAATAAATGTATAGTATAAAATAAATTGTCTAAAATGTGACGCTACTTATGTGGGAAAACCAAACGATTATTAAAAACAAGAATTGATGAACATTGTAAGCATATAATAGAAATACAGGTCAGAATTCGGTAATTACAGAATATAGATTAGAATGCAATCATGATTTCGATTGGAATAACGTCGAAATTTTAGAAGAAAGAGTTCTCAATAGATGTCTTATTTCAGAAACAATACAGGGCCAAAAGTCTGGACACAAATATTTCATAAAGGATGGAAGAAATGCATTTTAGAAAAAAATGTTTCTCACAAAAATTCTAAGGCTTAAAAAAATGCATTCAACGATAGTTATTTAATCTAGGATGGCTTTATCAAGATTAGATCAAAGTCATCATGAATTTTTTAAATGGAAATTTCCTTTTTCATTACATATTCTTGTAGTTTATCTCGAAAGCTTTCCAAAATTATAATTAAATTCATTTTCATTAAGTATAGTACCGCCGACATTTAGCAAGATGCCGACAGCTAAAACCTCTTGAATGGTGTTCAGAATCATGTTCGGAATAATATTTGTTAAGATCAAGATCACTGAAGATTGTTTCTCTTATTTTCATTTTTACATAAAAATGAATTTTCAGTGCAAAAATGAAAATAAGAGAAACAATCTCTAATAACCTTGATCTTAATGTCAAGAGATTTTAGCCGTCGATCAGATATCTTGAATAAGCTAATGCCGGTACTGTAACTTTCAAGCCTGATAATTTGCAAAATACTTAATAAAAATGAATTTAATTATAATATTTTGGAAAGCTCTTGAGATAAATTACAAGAATATGTAATAAAAAAGAGGGAGTTTTATTTTAAAAATATTGATCTTAATCTGATCTTAACAATGCTTCTATTAGCTATTAGTGAGTCAAATAACTACTATCATTGAATGCGTCTATCTTTTTAAGCCTTACAACTTTTGTAAGAAACATTTTTTTTTTAAATCGTTTATGAGATATTTGGATGTATCCAGACTTTTGGCATACCTTGTATATTAAAAAACAGAGAAACGTTTTATATATACAGAGCGATATGGATCTATTGAGTCATCCGTTATCATATCATTTGTTTGTGGGTGAATGCTGCTTCCATATTTGTTAATCTTATTTCTGATAAATGAGTTTGCTATTCTCTTATATCTCTCTTATAAATAAATTGAACTCAACGTATTCAGTTCTCTTATTATATTGTACAGAACATCGTTAATTTGTTTCTCAAGTAAGTAATAGTGCACAATTATTAATTTGGTATTAGTCAACATTCTTTGTTAAAATCTCGTTTTTTATTTTTATTATAATGACTTTCTTCATAGTCTGAGAATTCGATGAGATACGACGATTACAGTCTTGACGAAAATTACAGCTTAATGATATATTTTTGACAACATATTATATATTAAATATGAATGGAATTCAATATTTCTGAAGAATTATATATTTTTTGCACTTTGAAGAGAACATATTGATGTCGAAACGTCTGTAATTATATATTATAGTATGAAATATTTTTTAAAAAACTATTTAAAAAATTAAATTATTATCACGTGTTCAATGTGATAATAATGAATCATGTATTCACAAAAATATAATATAATTATATACGTTTTGACATCAATTGAACATCTGGTGCAGGCTCTCATTGGCAAATTTTCTTAGTTTTTTTGTTGATAAACAAGTAAAATTTGAGTTTTAACGAATAAATCAACATAAAAAAGTAAAATGCTTTTGCGAGTCTCTGCTCATGAAAGGAGAGGAGAAAGAGAGAGAGACAGAGAGAGAGAGAGAGAGAGAGAGAGAGAGAGAGAGAGAGAGAGAGAGAGAGCGTATGGAAATAATTTATATTAAACTTCTCAGATTAAATAATGATAACACTTATTCCTTGAGTACATATGTTTCATCCTGGAGCTTCTTTAACAATTAGAACCAGAATAACAAAGAATCTATGATTACTTAGACATAATATTCTCAGAAGATAAAGAAGAAAAGAGTTGAATTCATATTATCGAAAAAAATATATACAGTGAGTACAAAAAGTATTCGTCCAGAAAATATTTTTTAAAAAACTATTTAAAAAAATTAAATTATTATTTAATGAGAAATGAGTTATCGAATTGATATCGATCAATATCGATACAATGATTTCAACCAATTCGACGTTTAATTGATGATCATTTTTTGCTGGGTAATTAAGAATTTATTTATAAAATATAAAATAGACTATATGTTTCTTAAAATTATATATACCAAAAAGATGTGTATTAATTAGAAAATGTATCATCTAAGCAAAAAATTAAAGCAAAAAAAGCAAAATAAGCAAAAATAAGCAAAAATTAAAAGTTCCGTTGTTTGGATGCTCAAAAAGTATTCATACAATCGAGAAATTTAGCTTGTTATATCAGAAATATACATGCGAAGCTCATTTGTATATGTTAGAATAGAATATATTCATTGTATAAAATTGCTAATTAATGTTTATTTTCTATAAATAACTTTTTATAAAAAATTTCCTTGTACTTTTTACTCTCACTGTAAATTTGACTTTCGAAACAACAGATCATCATCTTTCCTCATTTTTAATGCAATTAGTGTAAGTCCAAAATTATTAATTGATCTGTTGTTTCGAAGGTCAAATTTATAATGAAAGCAAAAAGTACAAGGAAATTTTTTGTAAATATTAAAGTCAAATGTGTTACATCAATTTTGCAGATAAATATAAAAATATGGAGAGAGATAACACTTGCGAAATTGATATAACACATTTGACTTTCAATAAGATATCATAGTACAGACATTATCTCTTCTCATGTCATATAATGTATTAGATAAAAAAGTGAAGAGGATTCATATTTAAGACCGAAACATGTATATGTATTCGAAATAAATTTCATCACTATTTAATTTGAGAGATTTAATTTAAATTATTTCTATACGCTCTTTCAAAGCGAAGGCTCGCAAAAATATTTTACTTAGTTATATGTTAAAAAACGAAAAATCTCGATTTTTTTTTAAATGTAATTTTAATTCATAAAAATAATGTATATCGTGTATTTATTTTTCGCTCATTCTAAAATATACATATATTTTCAAAATCTGTCAAATTAAAAATGATTTCAACTTTATTTTATATATATATATATATATACATACATACATACACTATTAAATGATTTCATCTTTGTTATAAACTTTATTATAAACTTTTTATTATATAATGTTATGCAGATATCAATTCTATATCAATAAAATAGAATAGAATTCATCTTTTCTTTAATTATATTTGTATAATTTCATTCGATTGATTTATTTACAATGCATCGAGGAGCACTTCCTCAAATTTCTTACAAATCACGAATAGATGTAACAAGACCTAAAAAGTTGTTCTAGTTGTGCATTGAGAAATGTAACAAGAAAGATAATTCAAGTTTATTTACGCATTAAATCTGTAGATAAGACATAATCATAAACGATAAATAAAATTTTATTGGATCTAATCTGACTTAAAAAAAATCATTTATATCTTTCTTAGAATACACAGACACATGTATGCAAATATAATAAATTGATAACTTACTCGAGTACTTATATGTACTTTTCTCTCGTCATCCACAGCTATTTACTGATCCATCAGACCTATTCCTTCAGTTTCCAAGACTTCTCATTAGAGTTAATTTTATTTAAGACTTCTATCTCTCTCCAGTTATCTTGGATATTTAACAAAATAATAAAATAGCCAATTTCTAGCGAGTGATCATTTTTCAGATATTTTTTTACTTAGATACTGTATCCATTATGGATAACAGAATCGAAATACACGTGCAGGAAGGAAAGTTAATTGGCATCATAGAAAAAGGTGTTTATGATGATTATTACATAGCTTTTCGAGGAATACCATATGCGAAACCACCGATTGGAGAACTTAGATTCAAAGTAAGTAAATACAATTCATAATAACAAATCCATTTTTATAAAAATTAACTCTTTGAAAAATTACGATTAATCAATCATAAAACTGTTCATTATTTATAATTATTATATAATCTGCTTTTCATTTATTAATATATATCATCAAAAAATCCAGAGCACTAAAATATCTCGAAGACGATCGAGTAGCAAAGAATAGTAAGAAGCAAATTTGTAGGGCTAAATAAAATATCGTTAACAGAGTTTGCAATCGCATATGGAAGTCAAATTGAATTTTTTTGGAATGGAATCTCCCATTTTTATTGCACATTCTTGAAGCTTATTTTAAAAGCTTTTTTAAAATACTACAATAAAGCTTATTTGAAAAAGAAATAATAAAATGGACATCGTCAAATTTATGCGAAACTTAGATCACTCATTCGTTAGCTTTAAACGTTAATTGTTCATTTAAGAATTACTTAAATACAATTTTGCATACAAAAAATACAATTATTTCTTAACACAGAGAATCACATGCAATTTTTAGGATCCGGTACCAGCAGAACCATGGTCCGGTAAAAGAGACGCTTCAAAATATGGAAACATCTCCGTTCAAATAAATAATTTTACACATGAAATTAACGGCAGTGAAGATTGTCTTTATTTAAACGTGTACACCACGAATATTAAACCTTCGAAGAAACATGCAGTAATGGTGTGGATACATGGTGGTGCTTTTTATCAGGGTTCTGGTGATGCAATCATGTACGGTCCCGATTATATAATGCAGAAAGATGTAATTTTGGTTACCTTGAATTATAGACTAGGCGTTCTAGGTACGTTATTCGTTTCAATATGTATCATTGTCACATATCATACACACATTTATGTTTAACATTTTAATATAGTAATTGTTTAGATGTCTTCTGTTTGAAATAAGTCACTTAGACATAGTCCAAATAAGTTAATACAAAAAGTTTATAATTCACATTTTGTTTATAGTATGTCATTACAAAAATCTATGTTTGTGTTTATTATTTATTTTTTACATATAAGATTATTTAAATTTGCTGATTAATATTATAAAAACTATAATTTTAACACGATTTGCTTTAAACATAAAGTAATCATCTATTTTTAACTAAGATAAATCAACTTTAGAAAAATTCATTAATGATTTTAGGTTTCCTGAATCTCTACGATAAAGTGGCGACAGGTAATCAAGGTCTGAAGGATGTGATCATGGCGTTACAATGGGTGCAGAAAAATATATCAGAGTTCGGAGGAAATCCAGATAATGTCACTATTTTCGGCGAAAGCGCTGGCGGAGCCATCGTACATTATTTAACTCTGTCTCCGTTAGCTAAAGGTACAACGCATTTTGTCGGTAAAGATTTATCGATACATTTAATAATTTAGAAACCCAAACCCCGTTGCATTTAATCATGAATTTATTCATAAGTCTGTGATGCTATATTTCAAAATTCTAATACATTTGTAAATAAAAAATAAAAAGCTCTGCGAATATATTAAACAGATAATAAATTTATATTTTTCTCTCTCTTTTAATCAGTTTCTAATAAAACATACTCCTCAAAAATTTTTTGTAAGTTTTGAATGTTTAATTTAAATTATAAAGTCTATAAATATTAATGAAATGTAAAATTTATAAAACAACTAACTTTCCTACAGACTATATATATATATAAAATAATGTGTTAATAATTACCAATGGCAAAAAAGCACTTCTTCCACTATGAAACTAAACGGATGACTCTGTTTATAAAATTCTTTGGGCTAGGATTGAATCCACTCACAAATACCTTCCTGTTATGCTGCGTCCGAAATTTCCTGTCTTTCAAATTCTTCATCAGTATTTCTGTTACTTCTGACATCAATTCGATATTGTCGTTATATACCTTTTTGATTACGTATAATATCAATACAATGTAAGAATATCGACACTGTCGTTAAAAGTTACAGACTTGCTATATAGGTTTCCAAAGATGTGGAAATCGCATAGCGATTTCAGTTCCGATGAGAAATACTGAAGCACTCGGCCTACAACCTGGACATGTCAACATGCGACATATCTTTGGAGACTCGAACTAGAATCTGAAAAGCAGAAAATTTCTGTTGAACGTAATAGTGATTGAGAGATTGTTTGCGGGTAGGTACGATCCCAGAAGTTTTATGAACAGAGCATCCATCGGCTGGTTTTACAATGGAAGAAATGTCTTATCAGTATGGCAATTATTAACATGTTGATTTTATATTTGAATTTTTCATCTGTTAC
>NW_017259535.1:846471-849779 GCF_001594045.1 Atta colombica | reverse complement strand
ATATATATATATATATATATGAGAGAGAGAGAGAGAGAGAGAGAGAGAGATTTTTAATAATGTAAGGTCGATTACAAAATCATTATTGGAATCAGCGATTACAAGAACTCTCAAACACTAGTTTATACATTACAAAGAAAAGAAAATAAGAATGTTATGTAATAATTGTATGAAACTAATTTGTTATTATTATTTATTAGGTCTATTTCATAAAGCGATATCACAAAGTGGTGTCGCAACATGTCCTTGGGGTTTAATTAAACAATCTCGTTCGATGAATAAAGGTCTTCGACTCGTGAAGATACTCGGAAAAACTACTACAGATCCAAAAGTCGCTTATGAATTTCTCAAAACAATTGATGCTAAAAAACTGATAGAAACTGAACAAAAGTCTCTCTTGACGGAAACTGTAATTATCTGAATATATGATTGTAATTATATAAGTTCGATAAATGCAGTATGCAGGCTACATTGTGCGAATAAAATATTATTTCAATAATATTTTCTTCGCAGGAGAATCTACAATATAGTTTAATATGTTCACCGACTTTGGATCACGAATCATCGAATCCAGTTTTTCCGGAAGATCCAAAAACGTTTAAACACCGCGGTGTTAAGGTACCATTCCTTCTGGGTTTTACCAGTTGCGAAGGATCTTTTCTTCCATGCAGTAACTGGAAAGGGCGTGAGTTTTATTTTTGACTTCGTTAAGTACATTTTTAATGTTTCAAATTTTTTTATGGAATAGCATATCTATCATATGTCGCATTCTTTTTAATGGACCACATCTCATTGTATAAAAAATTTAAATAATGTTTTAACAAAAGATTTTCTCTCTGTTTGACAAATGTACAGAAATTAATTATTTTTTAATTTAAAAAGAAAAGCTGTAAAAACATCTATTATCATATGATCTATAGCGGACAAAACTAAAATGTTTTTAAAATTTCAGATATAAGCAAAGAAAAGCTTAGGAAAATCGATTCTGATTTCAAAAATGCTATATTGCCTGAAACTTTATCTACGTTACCAATTACAGTCGAGGAATTACGATCTTTATATTTTGGTGACAAAGCAATTTCAGAAGAAACTCTAACAAATTACGTTGATTTTCTCAGCGATGAATTCTTCTATCGTGGTATAATGGAAGCAGTGGATATTCAGACAAAGCTGAATAATAATGACAAGAAAGCGACGTATCTGTATAAATTTTCATACGAGAGTGACTCTTCTTTTATAAGAAAAATATACAATATTCAATTTCCAGGTATTATTAATTAATTAAGACTATCTAAAAATCTATCTTTATTTATAAAATATATCTGCTTATATTGTAATTACAAAAATTGATTTTAAATGTTTTCTAAATTTTTATGCGATTTTAAAACAACACAATCTGTTTTATAGATTTAATTTAAACAATAAATCGTCTTTTAAAATATTTATAAAGTTATGTAATTTAAAGATTTAATTAAAAGTGAACAAAAATAATTGACAGGTGTGTCACATGCTGAGGAACTGGTCTATCTGTTTTATTTTAATATGTTAAAAGATTTCGGCATGTCATCACCTGCAATTGATTCAGAAGACTATAAGATGATAAAATGCTTAACACAAATGTGGACGGATTTTGCTAAAACAGGGTATGAGAAATTTAATTTCTTGTAAATATATTCTTCTAAAGTAAATATATTCTTCTAAAAACATATGATATTTTAATTTCATTAATTTCGTATTTATAATTAATTCTCAATTAAATGATTTAGAAATCCAACGCCTGTTACAAATACGTGGTTACCCGTGAGCGATTCACAAGATGGAAAATACAATTACCTAAATATCGATACAATCTTGCAAATGAAATTTTTCCGTAAAGGAGAAGAAAGATGGGATTGGGAAAAGAAAAAAAAATAAGTTATAGCGTTCAAACTTTATATTAAGTACTTTATATTAAATAACTCTATATTAAATTGGGTTTCTCTGTATCTTTTGAGTTTATAATAACTATACTTGTAACTTTTTAAACATATTTTTTATGATAGACATATTATTCTTATTCTCTTTGAGGTCAGGATCGATTTTGATTTATAGGAATAGAAAATTACATAATAATTTAGTCTCCAAACTATGACTTACTGGGAACAGAAATTTTTTGCAAATTCAAATTAAGAAGTGTTAGTTAAGCATTTAGTACTATTTGTCGTTGAATTTCAAATAATTTTAGTTAAATTCTGACTGAGAATTATTACGCGTAAAATTAACTA
Source organism: Atta colombica (assembly GCF_001594045.1). Classification (NCBI taxonomy): domain Eukaryota; kingdom Metazoa; phylum Arthropoda; class Insecta; order Hymenoptera; family Formicidae; genus Atta; species Atta colombica. The sequence goes on along the minus strand of NW_017259535.1, from coordinate 847,515 downwards.
TGAAATTGTAATATGGATAAAAATTAAAATGAATAATAAAATATTACATTTATAATATTACTGTATTAAATTTGAATGTTTTACGTGTGTTTCATGTGGTATCACATTCAGTACATTTTCTACATCTCGTATTAAATTTTTCATGTGTTTTCATATGCTATCACTACTAATACATTTATTTTTTATATTCTATATGGATTGCAGGTTATCCAGTTACTTTTATGTTTTGTAATATATGCATATAAGCAACTTCTTTTAATTTAAAAACAATTTCGACTAATTGTTACACAGAATTATCTTTCTCTCTAAATTTTAAAACTTTAAGAAATTCATGTTATAATAACGCTTTTTAAGCTTTTACGCATTATTTTCAAAGATAAGATACCAGAAGGTTGTAAGTTATTGCCGTGTTTAATATTTATTATTAACAATGGATAAAAACACAGCGATGACCCACAAACTTTCTAGTATTCATGTTATAATTTTCTTGGAATAACTCGTTTTTATTCACTCTTACAGTTAATATTTTCAAAGAAAAATGGAACTCTTAGGCTGGAATTCTTGTTCCATCCTTTCGATAAACTTCAGCTTCTATTTTACTCTCTTATTCTCTTATGCTCTTAATGTTTTGTACTCTTTTATTTATGCAGTAGGTAAATGAATACCAGCATAAGCTGGTATTCATAGTCAGTTCTTATTTAAGATTGTCTTAAGTACAGTCTTATGTCACGAACCAATCAGAGAATCATATTAGCTATTTTAAGACATTATTTAAGATTTTAAAAAAGAGAGACTATGAATATCGACCATAGTTTATCCAAAGATGGAACAATCTAAATTTGATTAAAATATTGGTTTTTTTTTCATCTCATTGCCGTATGGTCAAAATCTCGCTATAAATAAATTTTAAATACTTTAAAGCGTTTAATTGACCAATTAGAACAAAGAATTTTGCGAACTGATCAAAAAATGCTTTAAGGCATTTGCACCGCGTTGATCGTACTTTATGTCATATAATATGGTCATAGATTTTTTAACGAACAA
>NW_017259535.1:836762-846371 GCF_001594045.1 Atta colombica | reverse complement strand
ATATATATATATATATATATATCATTTTAACACATACGTGTTGACATGTCAACACAAAACACGCAGGCATCTCTTGTAGCTGTCGCTCCTGATCTCAGGATTTCGTCTGTCTTCGGAAAAATTCAATCACATCTTTGATCGATCTTTCGTGAAATGGATCAATGTAGACAGATCGAAAAAAATCACACAAGCCACGTACGCAGTGTAAAATTCGCAGAAGAAATCGTTAAGAAACATTGTGGAAGCGATCGGAATTCGATAAAAATTTAATTTAAACATCGCTAGTCGAACGTGCGTGAAATTGAGCATGCGATAATCAATTAATGCGGGTAATAATTGTGATTAGTTGAGTACGAACGGTAATCAAATTGCGCTGCCAAAGAAAAAGTTGTACTTCGTAGTACTGTAACTGGCGAAAAACAGCTTGCTATTTTTTGTCATAAATTTGATCTTGCTTGTGTTTCGCGCATTGTCCATTTCGGAAAAAAACATTTTAAATTTGTAGCAATCGTCGTATTCCTTCATCCAAATTAACGAAAATTATTCGTTATCAAGACATTCGCTGCGAGCATTCGGCATCGATTTTACCTTGGAATAAGATTTTATCTCAAAACAAGATCTTTGTTTAGATTTGTTTGCGAGCAAAGGTATAATCTCGCCGATAACATAAAAGGTAAGAAGCGAAAATTCGAATATGCTATTTACTGGCTGTACAAAAAATATTCGTACTAGGAACATATTTCCCCAAAAAACTTTATTTTTCAAAAGTAAACATTAATTAGCAATTTATTAATAAAGAATAAAACAGATCATACAATATATTTCTGAAAAATTATTTTTTACCTAAAAAGAAATATTGTAATAATTAAAATATATTATTTTAAAAATAAGTGAAAATAAAAGATTTTATTGTTCAGCACAAGAAGTATACTATATTCAAGAAATTTAGGTTCTAAGTAGGTTCTAATTTTATTTTTCAAGATATACATGTAACCGTGAAACATTTATCCGTTTACATTCACTTTCAGAAAAACATTTACTTGTAAATTTACATATATAATTAGCATATCCGTTTATTAAAAACGTTGCTCCAAATATATGTGTTTTAAGTCAAGATCTGGTATTATATATTTAAATGAGAATACATTTACACATATATTTAGCATTTCTATAAAAATCATCTTGAGAAATATTTTAATGTCTTTTTTATAAAATTAAAAATCGATTTTATTTTTTCTTTTTGCTTTTCTTTTCTTATAGTTTAACATTTTAAAATGCACTTTAAAATCAACGTAAAGATTTACTCGTAGAAATATTAGTTTATTAAAAACGTTTGTCCGAATACACTGTTTTGAATACAATGTTATTTTATGTACATATTTTTTCTGGTTTTACTGTACTCAAACATTTTTTTTACACCCAAAAAAAATTTTCAATTTTTCCAATCCCTCACATTAAGATGATTCCATAATAAAAGGATAAACATTTATTATAAAAACGTGAAAATGTTCGAAAAAACATTTTTCATAGATGAATATCTAAATATACGTGTAAATGTATTTTCGTTTAAACGTATAGTAGCAAGTTCTACTTAAAACACGTATATTCGAAAAAACGTTTCTAATAAATGAATATATTAATTATACATGTAAATGTGTTTTCGTTTAAGTTAGTAATAGTAATATATGTATAATAGCAAACTCTATTTCTAAGATCATTAGCATGTTATTTTTTTGTATTCATTATATATATATATATATATATAGAAAAATATAATTTGATTTCATTCATTCGTTTATTTTCAAACACCACGATGTTTTTCTTCTTCCACGACGACATGCTACGATACGGCCAATAGCAAAAGCACCACGATGGATTACAAAATACCTGTCGACTTGTCGATGTCTTATTTGCGAGCGATTCAAAAGATACCGAGAGATACCGCCGGTGAGAAGTTTAGTTGGATAGGAAGATTGGCTTTGCATCAAATCAGCGAAGATATTGAACAATTTCCGTCAGAATTGCTATCTCTACTTCATGGAAACCGTCATCAAGAAAAAGAGGCATAAGGACATAACGTCAGCGCTCAAATGTGACGACTTGACAATAATAAACCGGGCTTTTAAGACCACTTGATTTTTCAATGGCAGCTACAAGGGGATCGTCGCATACTTTTGCGAACATCTCTTTCCTTACGTTTCGTAAAGATGAGAACGCGTATCGTGAAGACACTCGAATATAAATTAAAGGATCTGATTTTTGCACAGCAAATGTTCATACTGTAGTCTATTTATGAACTGCTTACCCATTGTGCCACGACTTTTATATGCATACGACTTTTGCTTATAACACGATCGTAAAAAAAGAACTCGTGCTGCCTGCATATTTTATTAAACAGATATTCCGCAAAAATCTGGATTTGGCAGTGCGTTTTCTCAAATTATTGAAGATTATTTATATATTGAAGAATATTATACGATACGCACTCCATTTGTAATTGGCATCAGTAAATAGCAATCTTTACTGCCCAAATTAATAAAGAAGCGACCGGAAGATTTCGTAGAATTATATGGGATTCATGAATCGGATATTATAGGATTTATCTCTGAGCAATACACGTGCTGAAATATTCTCTGAAAAAAAGGCTAAGCAACATTAAAAAAGCCGCGTATATACATCCACATATTATCACTCAAACAGATCAACGAGCATTTAATAGAAAAAATATTTCTGGATTTATTCCAAAGAAGAATTCCTTCAACACAGACAACACGCTCAAATAGTATATTATCCATATAATAAAAAATACGAACTACTCTATGAATCGTACGAATCCAAATATGATAAATATCTTCTCTTTGAAACAAAAAATATAACGGAAAGCTTGTTAAAATTGTTACCTATCGAGGAGCGGATGAAATGAGTTAGACTTATGTTCGAGAAAGTGAGTTCGCATTCTTACGAGGCAAATTGGATTTCTTATTTACCTGTTAACGAAGACATCATATCTCAAGGAACAAATAAATAAAACTGAAAATGAAGAGAAAAGATTTAAGTTAATTGAAAAAAAGATGGAAAGTTTAAAACGAATAATAAAGATGACGATTATCCGATGATGACCTTGATATGACCTTCTTGAAGAGACATAAGAACGAAAACCGTAATGTATTTCAAAATCTGTTCAATTTTCTTAACAGATACTATTCATGTGATTTTAATGAAAAGCTCTCCCTTATAATAGAAATTATCCAATTGTTTTATGTAAATAAAATGTATATAAAAAATGAATTTGTAAAATATGTTCCAGTTTATGGTGTATTTCAGACTTAAATACAATATGCCAATGAAAGAATTGATCGACATATGTATAGAAAAAAATCACCTAGCTATAACTTCTCCAAAAACTTCTATATATACGACTTGGAGTCACAAGACAATGAAAGACAATGGCTTGTAATATTCTTAAATACAATTCAAAAAAAGAATTTTAAAGATTTCAATGAAAAAAAACATATTTTTCAAAATTGTCCAGATAGTCACAGTCAATAATATTCATTCATTCAATCGCATGTGAATAAAATCAATGTAGAAAAATTGACAATTAGAGATCCTTGGTTAATGGATGCCGTTTTCGAAATATTATGTTTGAAAAACGTTCTAAAAAACGTTCTCAAGAATATCGGAATGATTACTCGGATGATCTTAAAAAACGTTCTTTATATAGAATTCTCGTTTTTTATGTAATAATGATATGCACCATCTACTGCAATCGCATGAACCAAAATTATGTTGCAGTTGGTTTCCATCTGAAAAAAATATCACATTTGTAAGCTTGAAAACACTCGCTTTAAAACCAGATCCACAAAATATATAGGAGAATTAGGAAAAATATTTAAAAGTCAGCATGAAAAATTACTATCGCAAATAGATGCATCATTTCATTAGGAGTACTTCATTAGGAGTTGATACAAAGACCTCCTCATTAAATTTGCCGAACACTGCATGAATTATATACACGACAAATGCGAAGATAAAAAGATAAAAGATCGTCTACTATTATTAGCATTACTATCTTAGCCATTTTACTTCACGATGAGGCAGTGACAAAGTTAAGCGATTTTTTCGCATCCACGGAAATGAAGGTAGATATTAGTCATCCAAATGCTAAAAATAATTACAAGATAGTGAAAAATTTACCATTGAGCATGAGACTTTCCAAACCGCCAATTCATCTTGATCTTATAATTAGATTATGCATAGGAGATTACTTGTCAATAGCTATGATGATACTAACGAATATAAATAGACAAACTCCTATGCTCAAAATAATATCATGCGTGAAAAAATTGACGAATATGCGCGTGAGTGTACAAAAGCATAGGATTAGGCTAATATTCTTAATATCTGTCGTGCAACAACTTGATCTCTATCAAAAAATGTTGTCGCCTGAGAACCATTATTCAATACAACAAGTTTTGTTCAAAGCAACCCAACAATTATTCTTTTCAAATCCAAAACCCGAAACTTGGTCCTTATATTATCTGTGTCATCGATGAATCCTACCTCTATTGAAAAAAACACAAATACATTACTTGTTCTAGATATAATGTTAGAAATGATAAATGATGTATTTGAATGCGTCATAATGCGTTACATATAGAACCATTTTATCGTTATATAAAAAATCACTGCAAGTTCATATTCATTCCCAATGAATACATTAAGAAATATTTCGATCTGTGATTAAAAAAAAATAGACAAGTTTTGAAATGGAATCGAATAAGATAAAAAAATATTACCCGGTTGTTGACAAAATAAATATTTTCAATGTTTTATCCGAAGAATCGCTCAAAAGCATAATTCAAAGCATAATTCATAATATTTATTTCATTGATAATTTTGATGTGCGTAAAACAGTGTCTTTTATAGTATCTTTTATAATATCATGTCTTTTATAATATCATGTCTTTGTAGAGTAAAGATAAATACATAAAACATACTTCAAAATATTCATGTCTTTCATGAAGCAAACACAGCGACCACTTATTGTACTTATTGTGACAAATTTCAATCTCTTAAAAAATATAACTATCAAAATTATGCGTTCATTCAAAGATATTTTCGTTATTCGTGTTTGCAAGTATATTTACTCTAATACATCTATTAATCCACAAGTCACCGATAGTTTGTAAATTTTATTTTCATCTGTCTTGTCACCTGAACAAGATGCAACGTCTTATTTGCTATTAGTATATAGAAGAATAGGATATACAAAGAAATTTCAAGAACGTTTGCAACGAATTTTTAAGGACGAAAGGACACTGGCTTGAAAATTGGCTTGAAAATTGCTCAGCACTTGTCCGAATTAATCAATATTTTCTCGCCACTATTAATCACGTTAATGACCGAAATTCTCCAGCGCTTTGTTTGCAAGATATCCGATGATGAATATGTAAACTGTATTATTAGCGTCATAGAATTTCTTGTTGAAATTGGTAATACAGATTCCTATTTTAACTGTGAAAATGTTACTGTCGCTGGAATATCGAAGAATAAACATATGACAAGATACTGTCAACTCATTAAGAAATTCCAAGAAATGCTGCAACTCCAAGGAGCTGTCGAGATTGTTTTATATCAACATTTTTTTTAATATTAATTTTTTCAACATTGATTAAACAAATCAAAGAAAATAGCGAGTGAATTTATATATGTATTTCCAGCAATATTATCAATGTTTTGTTATTGTTTATTTAATTTATTGTTTATAATTAATTGATCATTGAATTGCAAGTGTAGTTTTATATATTGTACGTTAAATTATTAATGCGCAAGTCTTTTTTAATGAAATAGTCGCGAATTCTTATAAATATTTTATACCTTTTATTTAGAGGGATGCCTAAAAAGTTTTTCAATAAACATTTAAAATATTTCTCGAAGTAAAATAAATGCATATTATAATTTAAAAGTCATATGAAGTAGATATTGTATAAAGATATGCGCATATAATTTTTTTGTAGCGATTATATATATATATATAAGCGTAATAAGTAAATAATAAGTAAAAGCGTAACGTGAGTTGCATGATAAAGGTTTTTTTAAGCAGTTTAAACATATGTCATCATTATTTATCTCAATTATCAATATTTTGCGAAGAATATATCCATTATTTGTTTGCTTGCTTAAAAAATACTGATAATAGATAATATAATTATATTAAATAAGATTTGAGATAAATGATGATGACATATGTTTAAACTGCTTAAAAAAATCTTTATCACGATAACTTTTTTCACACAAATTCTCTAGTATCTTTTCTGGAATACTTTTTTTACGCGATTTAAAGATTTCAAAGGAAATAAAGAAAAAGTAATAGAAGTTCTTTTTACTGTACAATAGATTGATTTTCGAAACTTTTAAACTAATTTCTATAATAAATCGGACGATATTTGCGTTCCTATACTAGCATCGAAAAAATAATACACTATTAAATCAGAAAATTAAATATATAAATTGATTCATCAATTGATTTTCCTCGATTTATATCAATTGATGTATTAACGAACATGAGGGCAGAAAATTCTATTGTAAATTCTTCTACAAATTATAAACTGTACTGATCTTGATGAAACGAAATGAAGAGAAATTGATATTAAGTAAGTAAACTGAAAATAATTAAGTAAGTAAACTGAAATAAATATTTTATCTTTACTAAGACAAAATTATCAAATCATAAAGTGTAAATCATTATTATGAAATCATAAAGTGAGTGTGCAAGTCATTCATTATTGTAGTTAATGTAATAGAGGGAGACGAGGAAAAAAATAAGAAAAGAGAAATTTAAGATCCTAAGGTATGTAATTTTGAATGTGGAAGAATATGAAAAATAGTTGCGACGTGTTAGAATTATATAAATAAGACTTATTTTACTGATGCAATAGTTTTCAATTGCAAAAATAACACTAGTCATTATACCAGTAATAATGACCAATTATTCATCAAAAGAAAAAAGAACATTAGCTTAGATGATTATCGTATTTCTGCAGATATTAATGTACTTACGTGATGCATCAAAGCCAGTGATAAAGTCAGGACATGATATATAAGCTGTTGATCCTGCTGGAGTGTTCGGCCAACAGGACCATCCATCGAAAGTAAATCGACAATATGGTTCTGAAATAAAAAATTAAACAGGAGATTGTAACAGGATAATAAATCGATGATTTCATAAAACACACAATTTGCTAGATAGTATTTAACAGTCATTAACAGATTAAATCGCGATATATAAGAAATTGTGAAGCAATATAATGAATCATAAAAACATTATAAAGAAAATATCATAAATAGCACCGCGTAAGTTGATTGCGGATAAATTTTCTCACGCAATATATGACGGTCGTAAAAAAGACAACTCGTAACATATTAGATATGGGAAAAAGTTCGTGGCGTTTTTCCCATTAGATAACATTAAAAAAACGCCACGAACTTTTTCCCATACCTAATATTACTCATCGCTAAAGAACTATAAACATATATGCCGACAAAAGGCACATTTCTTACATATATTTCTTACATGATATTCACGACATACATAAAATCTTCTCGTTTAGGAGGATAGAATAAATTCAAAGCCAATCCGCATTTTTACAAATTGTTATAAGTGCACATAAAATTTGACAATTTTAAAAATATATTAGCGTATATTATAAAATAAAATACATTCTATCATATAATATTATATAATTGAAATGGCATTCATCAAAACATGGAAATATCATATTTTAATACATATTCTTGTTCGTTTTCTTTATCGTCATATCCGTACGTTTATATACATATAAACAATTCATAAATGAATAAGAAGAGCATAAAACCCTATATATATAAAAGGAGAACTAACTTTAAACTATATTAATGCGAAATCACGTTAAGGGATTCATCGTGGTTATAAGCTCGAGAAAGTTCGCATTTGCTCACAAGATCTAAGTTTCGAAGAAACGTTGATAGTATGTATATTTCATCTAAGACCTCTTCCATCAACTTTTATTGAAAATAAATCACTTTCTTCCTTTCCCCTCGTGTGACTATAGTCTGAGAAAATGGCACATCCGCGATATTACAAAAAGAATGGCTGAAAAAGCTGTATGAAATATTTTCCACAGTTCTACAAACATAGATAACTGCGCATTCTGTTTTCTGGTTATCTCGAATGTCAATGTCCGATAGATTTAACTATAAATATTTAATTTGTATCTTCTGGTTGAATCTACTAAGAATTCCAATTAATATAATAAAATATTTTTTCAGTGTACGTATACATCAAATTCAATAAAAAATTGTCTCGATGTCTTGCAATTTGAAATACAATAAACATAAGTTTTTTAATCTGTTCTATATAGTAAAATAAAAACATAAAATTTATTTTTTAATTAATTACAAACAAATTTTATTTTAATTTTAAGATTAAATTATTTTATTAAAAAATCTATTAAATAATACTGAAAGAAAAAAATAATTTATGACCAATTATTTATCTGTTATTAAATTTTTGTGTTACATCAGAATTCATTCTAAAATTATTAAACAATTTTACTACGCATGAAAAACGTTATTATAATTTTTTAAAATAAAATGTATACACATAATATAATTGCAAATAAAAGAATACTCTAAAAATTATTTTTATGTAAAAAATAAAAAAATTTATGAAAAATACAATTATTCAACTAAATTCATTTCGCATTATCTATGTAATATCATTCTAATGTATGTATCGATGTTCATGAAAACTTATGGTAAGTGGACATTCATATTCTAAGATATATATATATTAGATTTTAGAATGTGATATCCACTTTGTTTCTTATATCTTTATATATAATTTTTGTCTGTATATATTTATGCGCAGTTGCTGCTTTAAGTTCATTTTGCATCATATCTATACGCACATAAAGAAATTTGCATGAAAAACAATAATTAAATTTTGAGCATTTTATAAAAATATTAGAAAGAAATAAAAATATTAAGTTCAAACATTTTACGGACTAAATATTAGTACGTAAATTTCAAAAGTTATCACAAAAAAAATGTCAATATTAAAATAGCATAAAACTTATCGTTTAATCTGTTGCATTTTGTTCAATTATATATGATCATAAAGTATTTTAATCTAATGTAAATCTATTTCCTAATAAAAAACTAGTATGCGATAATAATTAGCTGATAATGATGAACATAAATAAAAATACAGTAATTTAACCGGAAAGAACATTCTTATGTACGTGCAAATATTATTATGATGTTTGACATTATATGTATACATATAATGTATACATGTGTAGTGATATAAATACGCATAAATATGCAACGAAATTAATCAAAAAGCTTTTGACAAAATATGGATTATAATAATTTAATTATATGTAACAATTTGAATTAATGTTACATTTTAATTAATTAATATTACAATTTAATTAATTAACAATTTAATTAATTGTAACATTTTCTACATTTATTAGATTTTTATTTCTTTAATTATTTTTAAATTACTTTTTATATTTCTTTAATTTATAATGAATTTTTAATTAATTTCTAATTTTTTTAATT
>NW_017259535.1:834418-836656 GCF_001594045.1 Atta colombica | reverse complement strand
TGTGTGTGTGTGTGTGTGTGTGTGTGTGTGTGTGTGTGTGTGTGTGTGTGTGTGTGTGTGTGTGTGCCTTAGTTATTTTGTTTTTTGTATCTTTTATATACCATTTTTGGTTTTTACACACGCACGCACGCACGCACGCACGCATATACACATACAGTGCTCGCTAAAAATCCCGGACCACCTGAATAATTTCTGAATGGTTCGAGATATAGGATTGAAATTTAGAGGAATACAACGGGATCGTAAAATCTATCATTGAACCTCAAAAATACCTACCTTATCATTTCCGAGGGGAAGGGGGAGAAGGAAGCCTGAAAATCTCAAATGACATGGAATCAAGTGAAGGCTCATTTAAAGGGCTTTTCGAAACAAGAACAACGTAAACTAACCGAGATCTTTACGAATTTTTTTCGCAGAGTTATGATCATTTGAACATTGTTATTCAGAAGAAAAAAGTTACATTTCTTGTGTGTATGTGTGCGCACTCGTGCGCTCATCTTGGCTCATCTTTAATTGAATCGGTTTTTCAGAAATAGTTCAACGAATAGTTTCAAATGAGAGTTTCTTCCCTCAATCCCACATGCTATTTAAAAAAAAGGAATTTCTTCTCCCCCCCCCCCCTTCTCCTCACGGTAATAGATTTTATGATCCCGTTATATCCCTGTAAATTTCAATTCTATATCTCGAACTATTCAGAAATTATTCAGGTGGCCCGGACTTTTAGCGAGCACCACACATCCAAAGTTTTCACGTAGATGGACTTTGACAGATACACTATTTAGTTTGTGATGGTTGAAGCGTCAATTACCACCACTACCACTCATGTCCATTATCTACCTTTCCTCCAGCAAGAGTCCGGCTAGTATTCGTAACCAACTGACTGCTAACGGAGTTGTGAAAGTTCTTCTCTACAAGACTTCGTACAATGAGTAATATCATGGAGCTTCAAATCATCTCTTTCGTCAATTGATATAATTTGATACAAAATTGATATCGTGATATCAAAGAGTGAGTAGGACTGCATTCAGAAACTGACGCAAGTGCTCGAATGTATAATTTCATCCTTGTTTTATGTCTAATGAACGATAAAGATAGAATGACGCATTAGAGCACTCGAATAAAATTCCAAATACATTCTAATAATAATAGTACAGTTTCTCTTCATTGTGCACTTAAAGTGTCATGTTATTATTCACGAACTTGCAAAAATGCATTCCTACTATAATCAGAATTAATTTTATCTTTATCTCGTTCTCATAAAATGTCGTGTCATCTTGTTTTCATTTCAGTTAACTATTCTTTCAAGTGAAGTGTGATCAGTTGGCATAGTTACAACGATAGCAATTGAATCATTACATACATCAAAGATTACGTAAGACGGCAAATACTCGAATATACTACATATATTCACTAACATATATTCACACAGAACCGAATCGTGAAGTCACTAGATCAAAATGAAGATGTCGTTACTGGTTCTCTTTATAATTTTGGCTTTTGATCAAATTGCTAGCAGTTATCGAATTCTTGGTTTGTTCCCGTTAAATGGCAAGAGTCATTGGAACATGCAAGAAGTATTGATGAAAGAATTAGCGAGACGCGGTCATCAAGTAGATGTGGTCTCGCATTTCCCGCTAAAAAAACCAATACCTAATTACAAAGATATTAGTCTGAAGGGCACTACTCCAGAAGTTACGAACAATATGACCGCGACACAAGCATTAGGCTTCTCCACCCCATCTATGTCCAATTTGGTTCAGAAAACCGGATCCTCAACTTGCAATCTGTTCAGCCATCCAAAGATACAAGAGCTGATCAAAAACCCACCACAAGATCCTCCTTATAATCTCGTCATTCTAGAGGTATGTCTGATGTTTTCGACTTATTTTCAGAAAATTGTCAAAAGATTTTTTACAACTTAATAATTGTTCAAATATTCATATTACATTTTGTAATTCAATGTTAAGTTAAATTTCTCTTTAAGTAAAATTCACTTATTATTAAATGCGAAATAAGACTTTAGTAATTATTTTGGAGCATCACTGAAATTTAATTCACAAAAAAAGCTCTCAATATTTTTAATAATAATATAATGAAAAGAGATAAATAAGAATATTTGCCCCCCCCCCCTTTTATCATTATATTGTTATTGAAATTTAAAAGTCCTTGATTGTTTTATATTACTCAATATTTTTATAATAAAAACTGTTAGTTACAGCAACACAGCGACTTAGATTT
>NW_017259535.1:831538-834318 GCF_001594045.1 Atta colombica | reverse complement strand
GCATATTATATCATTTTATATATATATATATGTGTATGTGTGTATAAAGTCTGATACAAATAATAGAATATTATGTATACTTCAGAAAAAATGATAAGATGGTAAGGTAAACTTGGGTAAAATGGTTATCTTATCTAAGTTCATCCTACGAAAGAATTAGCATAAGTAATCAACGCATGAGAAAATGGATATAACTTTATTTATATTTTTAAAATCATTATCGTGATAAAATAATATTGGCAAATAATCATTTTCATAAAACTTTTATCACAAAATTACATAAAACAAATAACAGTTAGAAAATTATATAAAAAAAGACTTGAATTATATAAAAGAAGACTTTTAATATACGATATGCGAAGATAATTAATAAAGTTAAATATAAAAGGCGGTTAAAAAGCAAACATTACTTCATTAAATGAAAATTATTACCGCTTTTAACGAGATATTAATTAACTGCTTATAACCTGGCAAGTCATTAATTATTCACTAATTATTAAATATTTATTACACACGACAGACAATGCTGTATCTGATTTTATTAAAGTTACAGCGTTTTACTACCAGAAAACAACTTTTGACATGGAAAATGTCGTCCTATTATCTCAATATAATGATAATGATAATTTTCCATCATAAAGCTATTAATTCGAATGCTCTCTTACAATATTTAAATATCGAAATATAAAAGTATTATATAAATTATCAATTTTGTAAAGTAACTCGAATCGTTAAGATTCTTATGACTATGCATTTTTCATGAAAATTTTTTCGCTGCTACAATTCTTCAGCGCTTGTATGTCAAGTTTTCCGCGCTAATTAATTCCTATAAGTTTTTAAGTTATGCGATACATCTGCATAACATTCGGTTATATATAATCTTAAATTAAATTTTAGATATTGTGATGGAAGAATAGAAGATATTAAAATATGATCCATATTACAAATATTCGTACATAAATTCTGAGTCATATTATGCTATTATATATAATTAAAATAACAAATAATATATCACAAAAAGACTGCATAATTTATTAAAATGAATTAATTAAATTGAATTCCATTTTGATTTAATAAATCAAATTAGAAATTTTAATTAATTAATTTGCATTTTCATTCGATTTAACTTTATTGTTATTGTTAACTTTATTGTATCTATATTCACTAATTGATATAATAAATTAAGATAATGAAAATAACATAGCTCTTTAAGAAGCCTATTCGTGTCTTCTTGCGCTTTCTGCGTTTAAAATGGAACAGTTATGTATTCATGCTTTGTAGAGGGAGAATGAAGAACGAAACAAAGCAGAAAGAGCAACTATAACGAACAGATGTAATGACACGTGAAATTGCCACACTCAATATAATAAACCGGGAAGCGTTTGAATCTCGATATGAGTTGTGTGAGAGATACTTGTTGCGTTATTCAATTCGCCTCATTCAATGAATATCACAGTGTTTAGAGGTTCTAACGAGCTTTTACCTGTTTTCGAATAATGAATGCGAAATGGAGGCTAAATGATCAGGAATAGACTACGTGTTAACTTTGTATTCGTAACATGAAGATAATACTTTCCAATTGTGAAAAATGTAATATGATCAACGTTAATGTGTAATTAAACAATTAGTTAGTAAACCTGTCAGATGTTAAAAAACACTACTTTTGTAAAAAAAATTCATGAAAAATGCGTAATTATAAGCCGAGAGTTCTAACGATTCAAATTGACTCGCAAAATCAGCAATTCTGATGCATTACTTTGACATGAATACATGTTTGTTTTTCACTTGGTTTGATCATCATATCTATTTTTTTCTTATCGCGTCTATTTTTTTTCTCATCATGTGTAGCCGCATAACAGAATGGTAATTCGTTTTTGCTCTTTATGAGTAATATCTCAAGGCGACATCGAGTCAAGGTCTCTTCGTAACTTAACTGCATTGCTAAAGAACCAATGATCCAAGATACTGCGCATCTTTACCCAGTCGAACAAGTGTACGGTTTATACGGTTTATACGCACTCAATATCACACGAGTGATTACAAGATGTAACTTATTGAGCACGAATAATTAATTAATATTCAATTGACAATATACGCAGCTGTTCGCATCTTCGTGCTACATGGCTTTCGGCCGTCATCTCAAAGTACCTATGGTCGGCACGGTAGCCAGCGTTTTTCATGATTGGCTCTCTGAGGTATCCGCCAACCCGATGAATCCTTCTTATGTCCCGAGTATATTCTCGGGATACAATCAACAAATGAATTTCAAGGAACGTTTAACAAATTTCCTAATAATGCATTATATCTCTTGGCAATTTCATTATTATACAAATAGCCACCAATTGAAATTGGTAAATGAGCACTTCGGCATGAACTTGCCACATATCGCGGATTTATATAACGATGTATCTTTATATCTGGTCAATTCTCATCACTCGTTAAATGGAATCAGACCAATGACCACTAACGTGATCGAGATCGGTGGTCTGCACCTCAGCGACGAGGGTGACCCGCTGTCACCGGTATGTTTCAACATAAATCACTTTTTTTCTTATATTATTCACAAAAATTCTTTCTGGATATAATGAAACCTGACTAGAATCAAAATCATTTTTTTATTAATAAATATATAGTTTTATTTTCTTCTTTCGTTCAAGATTAAATAAAAAATAAGAAAAATATAACTGCAGTTAAATAAAATGATTATTTTGTGCAGAAAATATAAAATTTATTGTTCAAATAAACAGAATGTGATATTAATAAAAAAAATAAAAAAATAA
>NW_017259535.1:799020-831438 GCF_001594045.1 Atta colombica | reverse complement strand
AAAATATTCGATGTTTCATTAATAATTATTATATATATGATTATATGTATAACAATTATGATAAATATAGAAATATAGAAATATGAATACTTTTTCGTTGCATATTTAATAATTTTATTCAATACTTTTTTATTTAATTTTTTTTTCAACTACATCTCATATTTTCTTGCAAGAAATATTTTTTAAATATGCTCATTTCAAAATTTCTTGCATTTAAAAACATACCTCGTATACCCAGGAAGAATTATGTAACATCATAAATTATATGCTCTAAAGAAATATACGTATATAGGAAGTGCAAAAATGGTTGGACGAAAGCAAGGATGGCTGCATTTACTTTTCATTCGGTTCTATGGTGAGGATTGAAACTTTTTCTAAGGAATTATTGCAACAAATTTACGCATCTTTCGAGAAAATCGCACCGGTTCGTGTATTGATGAAAATCGTAAAAAAGGAAGAGCTATTACCAGGCTTACCAAAAAATGTCATGTCGCAATCGTGGTTCCCGCAGATCGCCGTTCTCAGTATGTAATTATCAACTAGTATGTAATTATCACACATCAGAGCATAAAAATAACTGATTTCGTTTCGTCATATAATTATTTTTAGAATTATTTTTAATATAAAAAGTTCACAGGATTTACATACTACAGCAATAAAATATTTGTACATAAATTAAGTATTCCCAAAAATCGCTGTATTTTCTCATGATAGAAATTTTTCTAATTGGATTGACTTTATATTCGAAAAGTCGCAAAGAATGCGTTTGTAAAATAAGTAATTTTGGAATTTAGCTAATTATGTTAAACGGAAAATATTGTGTATAGTTGGAAAAAAAATTTACTACTTTTATCATTATTCAGAAAAGCAATTTTGAAAGTTTTAAAAATTGTTTAAGATAAAAATCACTCTAATTAAATCAAGTTCCTAAAAAATATTGAAATAAATAAAAATCAAATAATTGGTTTAGGAAGATATTCTATATCATCTTTTAAATCATTGTTATATCTATCATTTTCAATCATATTTTTGCAATAAAGAAAAATTAGCATCACTATGAATTTCAGAGCATAAAAACATACGAGCTTTTATTACACATGGCGGGCTCCATTCGACTCAAGAAACAATCTATTGCGGAGTTCCTATGATTGGAATTCCTCTGTTTGGTGATCAGCGCATCAACATTAAAAATTATGTCAATAAGAAGGTGGCTATTTCGTTGAATTCAGTAAACAATGTTACTGAGGAGAAATTAACTTCGGCAATAAATAGCATTCTGAAGGATTCCTCTTATCGGTAAGTGCTCAAAGACTATTAACATCGGAAAGCTTAAACATTGTACAGTTGTCTGTTAATTGTAATGTGTTCAACTGGGTTTAATGGAATCACAACATTGATCGCGAGAGAGATTGCAAATACAGGACGTGCCTGTGCTGAATTCACAAGATGTTACATTTAGTGATCGTGCAATAATAATGTTATATCTTTTATAACGTTGTATTTTTTATACATATACTTATACATATACTTATACACACTAACCAATAGGAAATAAGAAATAAAGGTCGAATCTTTAATGCTTAAATAATTTCAATGTGAATTTGTATACTATATATGCATATATACTATATTAGTAGTCATTCACGTACTGTGCACCGAGTTAATTTTTCCGAACTTAAAAACTAGGCTAAACTATTGAAATAATAATATCACAATTAAATTTTGCTCAATAGGCATCTGTTAAAAAGATCTTAATATACTAGAAATCTGTATATATAAAAAAAATTTATTGCGAAAATATTAGCTCGAATCAGAATCTCTAGCATTCTGTGCGAGCATCCTAAGCCTTTAGATCACTGAGGCCTTAATAATATTTTTTGCAATAATCGGTATATGTATGGAAATAATTAAAAGTTATATATTTTTTATTAAAGTTCTTTAGCCTTTTTTATTTTTGTATGTCTATTATATTTTTAACTTCATTTATTATTACTTTCAGAAATAAAATTGTTTAAATAAAAATATGTGATTTTACTATTGTTGGTGTTAATATGATAACATTGTGCAACAATCACAAGTTAAATGAACTTCAGAAGTCAAAATTCACTGCTTTAAATCTTATTAGCCATTTATTGATCCATAACCGGTTGCACCGTTCCATATCGCGAAATAAACAGAGCGTGTGCTCTCTATTGTAACCAAATCTTGCTTTACTCTCCAATGCATATCGTGAGTCAATTCTAATCAATTGGTATGTGCTTTAAATTCCACGTCCATTTCACCTGCACAAATCCATGAAATACGATTTACGCATAAAGGTTAAATAATAAGAGCAAACGCTTTAACTAGGACAGGATGGAAAAAAAATAAGAAAAATGTGAAATCTATGTAAAAAGTGTGCACTGTTACAGTTAAAAACAATTAAAATTTCACGATTCAGCATCGAATGAAAATATGACATAATTAAAAATATTGCTCATTACGAACTTCTGAGTTTTGCTATAATTAATTTCGTCTGTAAACATCAACCCTGTTATATTGATTCGTCAACGCTTCTCTTCGTTTCAGTGAAAATATCCAAAAACTATCGAAGCTGTTCTTTGATCGACCGATGAGGCCTTTGGATGCAGCTATATTTTGGGTGGAATATGTAACAAAATTCGGAAACGTGCTTCAATCACCAGGAATTAAACTCAATTGGTGGCAACGGAATCTAATAGACATTTACGCCTTTATATTCACTGTAATTATTATAGTGCTTTATATCGCGCTATTTATTCTCCGAAAATTAAAGAAATTCTTGTTCGGATCGCGGGCTTGTGCAAAGAAGGACAATGCAGCAATAAAATTGAAGAAGAATAAGTGAACACGCCGTACAAAATAATATTTTTCTCTATTTTGATAAATTCAACACCTTAGAAATCATTATCTCCTCGAAATGTACAAAAAAAAAATTTCAAAACGGTTGTTAAAAACAACGTTCTTATTTCATGTTGTACATAGTGTTTTAATAAATTATATATTTAATAAATTATATAGTTAATTACAATTTGTATACTTGCATGTGCGAGCTTCAACACATGCTCCGCATATAATACCACAATTTCATTGTTTCCTATCATTTGTCAACGGGCTTGTATTAATAATAAACGAAATGTCTAATCTAGAAAAATCCGATATATTAATGTGCAGTCACTATTAATCGATTGAGTACCGAGATAAAGCAAATAGGTCTGATAAAGTACGCGATATGTTGCATTGCATATAATGAAGGTGCATTGCGTGCGTGTTTTCTGCACAATTTTACTCGCCATTTTTACTCCTGTTTAGTCGATTTCGCTTATTTTCAAACATGAAATACTTTACCCGTCGGCGGCAGCGTCGTATTCGCGGCTTTCAGCTTCATGCATTCTTGCTCACGTTCCAATAGAATTCGACGAAGTTCCTCGTCGAGTAGCGTGCTACCCACCGTTGTGTTTCCCGGCATCTGTTCGGCAAACAACGCGTGGAATATTAATGAATTGCAGTCGCAAAAGTAAGATAAGTTATAAACGTCCGGTACACGTTACAGCATAATTTGACTTTGTAACGTACGGCTATTTAATATGCGTCACAATCTACAACTATGATAGAAACATGAATGTAGCTTTCATTAATATTTCATTAATTAAAACCTTTGTTAGAAAGAAAGTACTAAGAACATTATTATATCAAGATAAGTTTAGTTTTATCATAATAAAAAAAAAAATGATTTTGAATTAGATATTATCTCAAAATACCTCAATGTAATATATTAGTTTTTAAAAATAGTTCCTTAAGCATAAGATCGATTTTATACATCAAAAGCATTGGAATCTTCGGAAACATAAAATATGATAGAACTTTGCATAAAAAATATTCTCTATATCGAAATTATAAAATTGACATTCCGCGCTTTATTGTCCTAGTTACTTCTATATTTTCACTACATTCCAAATATTTTCTGCATTCACGTTTTTGTGTATTAGTTCCCAATATTCATCACAACATTGACAATTTATCGATTATTCGCTTCAAAAATCATCGCTTCGATTTTATCGCGCAAAGCATGACTGCAGTGAAACTTTGCAGAATAAATATAAATCGTCGCCGTTAGAGATTTCAACGCATTATTGAGGAAATCGTTACATTGGACTATGATATGACTCGTAATAACTTTATTGCATAGAAATGAACGTTGCATCCGGTCATGTCGCGACATGAAATAATGAAGCAGAACGTTTTATGACAAAGCCGCTTTACTGTAAACGCTAAACGAAGAAGCTCTCGATTCTCTGCACAGTCGGGATATTCGCAAAATTTTGTCATACAAATAATCATTATACATTGTAGTAGATTCTTTTAGATATTAATTATTCCCGACCGCAAGAATATACGTCAAAAGAAATCGTTTGTGACACAAACATTAATTTATGAAAGTATATTTTTTAAGTACGATTTTCTTTTTTGAAACGTACGTTACTTTTTATATATTGATATTAAAATATTGAGACACAATGTAAAATGATTACAAATCATAGTTACTCAAATTATAATTACTTTAATTAACTTGTATTAAAATAAAATAGAACGCGTGTGTGTGTGTGTGTGTGTGTGTGTGTGTGTGTGTGTATGTGTGCGTGTGTGTGTGTGTAATATAAATTTTATGCATAATTTTACTTTTAATTTTCACATCATTTTCACAAGAATAAAATTCATATTGTACACATAATTACTAGCATTGTTACAGCTTGAGGTGCACTCAACATAAAAACGAATTATTGGCACGCTTCAGAACGTCGTAAATAAGCGTGCACTGCCCAGCTGACAGACGTTATCGGCTTTGCAGTGCGAACATTTATTATCCAGTCAACAAAACTCCACTTATTCATTAATTAGTTAGTTTGTACAGTAATGCCAATGTATATCTGAATATCACATACGGATTACATTGCGAGCAGATCTCGATGAACAAAAGCTCTTGCTTACTATATTTTCGCAAAACGAATAATTTATTTTATTGAGTATAATCGAGTATAAATTGACATATATAACGTCAGTGTTATATACATTCTTTATACATTCTTTATAAAATAAAATAAAAATAAAACATTTACATTGTTTAGATTATATATATATGTATTATAATTTTAATCTCGTAATATTGTTCGCAAATAATATAACTAATGCATTATCTAAAATAAATTTATATTAGCAGAGAAACATTTAGTATTGCACGATTAAAATTATTTTAATAAAAAAATATTTTAATAAAAAAATATAATGAAAAATTCAGTTCGCTATAAAAATATCAAATATTTTCTGTGAAAACAGAACATTAAATCTCTGCCGGAAACATATATTTCTAATGTAATTTTTCTTCTATCACTGCGTTTGTGATTATAAACTGTCCGTAAACCATTTCCAAACTACGTTCAATAAATACGAACAGCAAATATCGATAATTATTCGGGAAAAGTCGACGATTCCCATATCTCATAAATGTGACATGGTTCTCCTAAATCAAACAGAGCGATAAATAGCGAACCGTCAATTAACATTCAATTAAACACATCCATGTGCCAGAAGATTCGTATTTAACATTTCACTGAAATTTCACGCCACACTAAAAAAGCACGTATATATACCTAGATCACAGATATTTTTATAGCAGTTTTAATTGCACACCACCTGAGTGAAATAAGATATTCATGTGATGTAGAAACCCAACTCACTTTAAAATTGATACAAAGTAAAACAAGATATAAGTGCGCATTAATGGTTTTAATGTAAGTGACTGAAAAACAATTGAATACAAAAGTATTTTCACACAGCAATTAAAAGCGTTTTATTGGAGATTTTCAACCAATTTATAAAAGCATTATTATTAACGAACTGAGTTCTAAAAGAGATCGAGCATGCACAATCCTCGCGTGCCATCACATTTTACATATCTTTTGTTACAATAGAAAATGAAATTACAATAAAAAAATAAAATTACAATAGAAAACATCATTGTCCTCATTTTTGGTGATTGAAATGCGCTACATGTACGGATGGTGGGGGGAAGAGAATGGTAATTGAAAAACCAAAGTAAAATGAAAATAAAATTGAGTGAGATCAAAACCGAAAATAACAAGATTTCGATGTTCAATTATGGAGCGGGCTTTTCTATTTTAACACTGGTACAGTCGTTTCGCTAACTCAATGTCGAGGCAATTACGTTTTTTTTTTTTTAAAAAGAACCTTAACCCACATTTCTTCACCACATGTCACGTTAAATATAGTTGATCCATTCTGAGTTTTATTTGAATGAATATCAAATAACCATGCCTAACAAGTGACTTTTGTCAGTCATTCGTCTTCTAATCGTATATTTAGCACAAGATATTTTTGCTTAATTTTTATCTCCCGATAATATCGATATCAACATTACAAGCTAATCAATTTCAAAGAGTTGCGAGCTTCAAAATTAACATTAACTGGTAAAAAAAATAAGTCTTTGTATTGTTGCTTCGAAATAAATAGCGAGTATCAAAAATAAATTGCTCTTAAGAAGTCAGTAGTATAAGAATTTTTATATGTGTAGTAAATAAGAATTATCGTTAGTTGCAGCACGTGGAAGAATGTGTACTCTAAGAGATCACGCGCTTATCTTACGTCAACGCTATCTAGTTTATAGGTAATTCACAATATAATGCTATGTGCACGCTACACTAGCAAGCACTACTACTATCTAAAAATTGACCGTTGCTTTTAGCAGTGATGCTCGTAATAATAAAGATATATATGTACATGTATGTATATAGGACACGCCCGTAAAGTTGCCATCAAGCCGCAGCAATGTAGCTTTCATAAAATAGCTGCGTTTCTTTTAAATTTCACGCTAGAAAACGCATAAATACTACTGCTCAGAAGAAATGAACAAACGATAAATTATAAAAATAGCATATTAATCGAATAAACATAAAATCATATAATACAAAGGCATTTTCTTCTGTGCATAAATGATATATAATATTAAATTTTAGATTTGCCGTTTATGTAGGATAACGAAAACATATTACAATAAACGAGATAAATTTTCTATTAAGTGCTTTCGTAAAATCTCTTGTTTTAATGAGGAAAGTACGACGTATACCATGTTCCATCTACTGATACATAACCGTGATTTATTGTTTTCCGCTTGCGTTATTCAGTTTATAAATGAATAAAATTCCAATTTAAAGTCCGTCAGTATATGCTTTAAACTAAACTCTTTTTATATAAATGAATAATAGACAGTATTGCACGATAAATTAATTAAAGTTCGGATTCAAATAGCATTGTAATTTAAAAATATTTAGAATAAATAATCAATCCAAAGAATTTCACTAAATTAATAAATTTACTAAACTTCAACTTTTTAATAATCCGAGATGTTTTTCATCTCTAGCATGAAAAATTTCAAATTGGTTAATCTCGAGACACATTTCAATCAAATTATTTCAGGAACAATTTTTGTTGGAAAACTAAAATGAAAAATATCTATTATTTTAAGCACGAGTAAGTAAGTAATTTTCATTAATATTATATAAAGTTATATCAAAATACTTAAAAATAAATTTTATTTTCTAAATGTTAAAAATTTTCACTTAAAATAGCACTTAAATAGATTATCCAAGAAATAAAAGATACGGAAATAAATTCTATTTTTCTAATTCAGATGCATCAAATGTCATTTATTTTCATAAACAGATAGATCTAGCTTCATGAAATTGTCTATAAGTTGTCTCATAATTTAGAAAAAAAAATAAGAATGGATAAATGGTTGTTTTTATAATAAATGATCTAATGGATGTTTCCAACGCGGCAAAGTCCACGCAATGTTAAAGTGCAATTACTAATATTATAGCGTAGTGGCGGTTCACGGTCGTACTACTTTTTGCAAGCAATCCTTCAGTATAATACTTGCGTCATTATATAATTTGCATAAGAAATGACAATTCGTAGTATAAATAAATATTTATGTAATAGAGTAGTACTTTCGCGAAAAAGAGATAATGTTAATGTACCGACAAGTTTAACGCAACTGATAGCTCGACTTCCGTTGTCGTTCAAGGAAATGTCAGATCTATCTTCACGTCCTCCTTCTTGTCGATCGTTTTCAAGATCTCACATTGTTGAGTTGCTGATTGATGACTACCTTCGATTCGAGGGCTCGCGAGAGGATTCCCTTCTGAATGATAGAAGGAGGAGGAAAGGGGAATATCGGTTAATCGACCACGTCTGAAAGCCGATTTGATACGATGGAGTACATTGACATAATGGATTACTTCCAGCTTCATTATATTGACAAAACGATGAAATATTAATAAAAAGAATCAGAAAAGAATCAGAACGAGTTCAACTATAATTATAATTTTAATATATAATTTAAAAACCATAATTATTATAATTTTTAAATACCAAAGGTATAATTTTTTAAAAACCAAAGAGATTTTTCAATCAATTTAGAATTTTCTTCTTTCAATTGTATTATATTTATCGACAATTCTAGAAATATTAACTTCAAAAAAGTAAATATTCACGTGCAAACCTGAGAGATTTTTCAGCCAGTTTAGAATTTTCTTTTCTAGATTATATTAAATTTATCAACAATTTAATTCTAGAAACATCAAACCCAAAAAAAAGTATATCCACATGCATTTCATGATTATTACACATTTTATTGTAAAATTGCATCAATAGAATCTGACATAAAGATTTGAAAAATTTGTAAAAAAAATATCTATCCTTACTTTTAAATATTATCGTACTCTTTAAATCATTCTATTTTAGAACATTTTATTCTGAGTTTATATAATGTAGGTTGTATAATGTTTTAGAAATTTAAAATGAAATAACGGAAGATCATGAGTGACATCAAAGTTTCAGTGCTTTATTTACGATAGAACCGCGAGAACAAAAAAATGCTTTAAACTGTTTAAAATGCTGAAACATAAAACGTCTTGTATATGAAAAGATGTTGATTCTTAAGTGTATTAACTAAAATTTTCATTATCCTTTCATGCATTATAAATTTAAAAATTTTTAAATTATTCTCCAAGTATTCTATATAAATATATCTCTTATATAAAGTTACTCTTATAAGTTAAAATGGAACGATAATTATCGAATTTTTCTTATAAATAAAAAATTTTGAGGCTCATTAAAACTTCTAGCAAATGCATGTATCTGGATACGTTATTTCGTGTAAATTTCAGCCATGCAATCACGATAGTAGAAAATCATATTAAATTTTCCATAACAAGCTTTCATGTTCATTTTGAAAAAAATGCAGGACTTTAGAAATACGATGAAAGTTGTTTGCATAAAATAAATGCACATCATTTCTGTCTTGCTTGATAAAATCTGATAATTTGCACATTTTCATGCAGGCAAGGAGTAAAATAATTTAAGTGTGCACCTTAAAATCAGAGTTTCAAAATTTTGAATTTAAATTTTACAAAGAGTATAAAGACTTACCTCAGTTTGCGTCTCCATGATTGATGTTTTTGACAAGTTACAAGAATGAAATACGTCAACGTCCGAACCACACTAGATCTGAAACAGAAACAAATACCGATGATAAATTTGAAGTCTTGATACACAGAAAATATATTCATATATATACATATATTTTATAGATTATTTCTAAAACATATTATCTTTTAAAAAATCTTCGTATACTCAGTATATTTTTAATATTTTAAAAAGTCATTTCTTAAATAACAATATTTTTTATTTTACTTTAAATTATACAAATATAGGATATATACAATAAAAATGACTTTATGCTAAGCGAAATACCTAATGACGCCAGGCTAATAAATGTAGCGCGATATATACAATCTGTGAAAAAAAAGCGACCGCATTACGTAATCGTCATGTATGTGAGTGTGTGTTTGTGGTTTCATGTATTTATTTTAGAGAAACGCAAATTGACGCTTTGAGTTAAATATTTCTTTTCGAATTTGATATGCGGGACGAAAATGATCTCTGTCCTAATTTCTACTTCTCAGTTACCATCGAATCGATATTTTCGCGTCCAATTTTACGCCTCCACAACTATTCACGTTTGTCCCAGTCCCTATATATCTACGTCAGAACAAATCGATTCAATTTCCATTCTATTGAGATCAGCAGGTGGTAGAGAGCTTTTCTGCAGAAAGAAACTAATCGTAAGTCTTCGATGAAACCATTTTACGCGATCTACCGCGAAGGTCAGAAACGCGATTGATAGCTCTCGCCATTGTTGATTGGTAAGAGACTGATCGCTTTTCGCAACTCTGGCAACGAGCCAATTATTTGGAGCTTATTGAAGTCGTGGATGGCACAACATAAATTTTAATCGATAAAAAAAGCACTCTTTCAGAACCTAACAAAATGTTGAAAGAAAAAAATTGTGTATCAATGCGAAATATGATGTGCCATCTTCGTGAAATGAATCAACCATTATGAAAACAACCAAATGACATCATGTTACATGATATAATATATAATAACAATAACATTAATAAAAATATTAATAAAAATATAAAACGCATAAAAGTAATAAAAAAAAAATCTATTCATTAAATTTATTTTGCAAGCTTTCAAAAGTTAAGAAATCGTCACAACGATTGTAAAAGAAATTCAAGTATATTATTTGTATTTCTATAGAGAAGAAATTTTAAACATTTTCAGTATCTAAAAGTATCTAAAATACAGTGAATTTTTCGGAGTATATCCATCGTGTGATACATGTTGTTATTACATATTCTATTCGTGTTTCCAAGCGTTCGATAATTTTCATTTCGTCGTGTACCAAAGCACGAGAAATATGGCTTTTCGCATGTTATCTGGAGTCCGGCCAACTCCTACGCATTAACGATTCACGACTTTCGACATGAATCTATCTCTAACTGACATCCTGTATCCGTACAACTACCGACGCGTATCCGAATAAGATCATGCAAGAACCGACTAATAGACCGTAGCGCTGGAGTTTGCTCATCGCGTTTGATGCAATCATCGTGAAGCCCTGAAATTCCCTTTATCCGATCATTATTAAATTACCAGTCATTGAACTTTTGATTAATTGCGGACAATAAAAATAAAAAAACATGGCGCAATCCTGCGCAATACCTTTGATTGCTGAAGTGTTAAAAATTTAAATTATCCTGCCACATATTAATTATTATATTATCAGAGAGAAGTTTAGGAATATAAGTTCATTATCCGACATATTAAATTAAGTGACTTTGTATTCACTGCGCTTACGCTTTGATTGTTATACATGCATGTTTCAAAAATATAAATCTGAATTACATAGAATGTCATAAATACACACACACACACACACACACACACACACACACACACAAAAGTTTTCGTGTTATTTCGAAAAACATTGCTGTTTCAACTATCTCTTGTCTGATATTTCTAGCTTTTCTTCTGCAAATTACGTATACGCGTCTCTTTGCGCAAAATTGCAGGTTGGAATCAAGTCAGCGGATACGCGGACCAAAAAAAAATTTCTTTCAAAATGAAGAATTCCATAAAGAATTCACAGGAAGCATTCTTTTCGATCCTTTCCACCTGATAACCCAGTTTGCGAATCTTATGGTCGAAACGATCACGCCACGCATCTGGTCGCGTGTATCTGTGAAAATAGAATTTACGACGATGGCAGTTAGCCAACAAATCATTCCAGCCTAAGCGCGTGGTCCACCAGTATCGATCTCCCTTGCTCGGCTAAGTCCATGGACATGTAAACACACAAATTAAATTAGACGTGCCGTTAAATTGCTTGAAAGCTTACGAACGGAGTCGGAAGGATCGCAAGACGAGTTATTTTTGTCGCTCGGCTCGTTAATACAGTTTGCCATTCATGAAGCATTTGAATATGAGTCGAATATACGACGCTCGATTATCCTTATTTAATCCTTGTAGAACATATATTTTTGAAAACACACACCATAAATCTGGAAGACTCACTGTAACTTTGATAGGCTGTACTTTTGGTTCAGATTAATACTTTTTTTTTAGATTCCCTTTTTTTCATTTTGAAGATTTGGGGATTTAGGGATATAGGCTGTAATGTCAAAAAGTTTTATATTATTAAGTTATAAAATAAAACTGTTCATTTTTTTTTTTTTTTCGTGTAAGGAGCAAGCGAAATTTCGATTAGAAAGATCTTATATGTTCTAAAGTTAATCACAATGTCATTAATAGTCACATCGTTTTTGCCAGGCATTGTAACATGAACATGTAACGCTACATGTTATCGTTTACTAAAAATATCGAGAAGTTTATTTACAAAGTGTTCTACAGGCAACGGATATGCTTTTCAACAAAGTGCAACAAAATAAAAAAAAAACGGCGATCATTTACGTGCACTGATAGTAGCGAAGTTATTTGATCCTCAGAAAAGTTGGGAGATTTTAGCGAATTGAGCTTCAAAAGCGTCAGTGGATAATGCATTATTCAGCCCATATTATCCAACCAAAGGTTTAAACTGATCAATCTTGATTTAAATTTAATCTAATTCCTATAGTTGAATTGCCGAATAATAATATTTATAATTAAGAAAACTAGCTACAAATTGTCGGGTCCCTGCAATCAAAGCAATCGTTAAGGAAGATCAGTCGAATTGGAGTGTCAGTGACGACGACAACATTCGATGTGTATCTCTATTCAGAACACTCTATAACAATACACTGCGAAAGCTGATGTTCGAACGTACATGGCTAACCGCGCTGCAACGAGATCCCTTGAATGACAATTACTAGCGGAAGCCCTTCAGCACTTTGCTGTAAGAGTTATTCACTAACTCCCATTCTGCAATTCACACTACCAATGTTTCGAGGAAAGACGTTTCTCGTTTGTCGCACGAATATTCATCGAGGAAACAGCGATGCCATTAATATATCTCGCTAACATAAATACCTGCTTATCACGAACATTCAAATAGACGCGGTATGGCACATGATTGTTGGTTTAGAAGCTATGTTGATGGCTACGCCAAAATATTAATTTTAGCTTTTCTACGTCAGAAATTGTACAAATTACACAAGCAGATTGCTTGAGTTAGAGAAATTGTTGTCATAACATTACATAACACATACTTGTGGTAATTAAA
Source organism: Atta colombica (assembly GCF_001594045.1). Classification (NCBI taxonomy): domain Eukaryota; kingdom Metazoa; phylum Arthropoda; class Insecta; order Hymenoptera; family Formicidae; genus Atta; species Atta colombica. The sequence continues at coordinate 818,276 of NW_017259535.1, read as the reverse complement.
ATATTCCATCTAAAATATAAATTCCAGAGAGAAACAGTGTCTTTGTGCTTCTTATTTGTTTTTTAATAGAAACAATCATTACAATAATGATTATCATATTAATGCTTACAATAATAAAAAAATTTTGTCCTAAAATATATAATGCAATAGCGCATTCTTTACATACAAAATATTTCCGTTTCAAAATAGTGGATAAGTAAAATAAAAAAAGTATATCCCTTTTTAAAATGTATAGCACAAGAGCAAATTCCAAATAGATGTGATATTACACATATGGTTGTTGTTTCAAAAATAACATCGTTGATAGCTACGTAGAAAATTTAATTTTTGCATTCCTACAAAAATTGTGCAAAATGTATGAGCAGATTGTTTAAGTTAGAGAAATTGTTCATTTTACGTAGCTCACATTCATGATAATTAAAATATTCCAGTTAAAATAAAATACCAAAGAGAAATAAAATGTCTTTGTACTTTTTTTCATATGCTAAATTAAAAATAATCATTGCAATAACGACTATCATATTAATACTTACAATAATAAAAGTTTTGAAGCAAAATATACAATGCAATAGCGCTTTTTTTGTGTATAAAATATGTTTGTATATTTTAAAATATTAAAATTCGTGTAAAAAATAAAGGAAATATTCCATTTTTTAAAGCAGGAGAAAGAAATCGAGCTAATTCTACTTTGATAAATTCATAATAATAATTAGGTAATAATATAAAATGACATATGCACTATTCTATAAACTATAAAAAAGACTTTTTCGAACATTGGAACAAGATGAGTCACTTCTTATAATTTTTTTAGATACGAATCAAGTCATAATTTTTTTAAAATTATTAAGTATTTAAATCGGCAATTTAATTTATAGAAAAGACTATTTTTATATATTTTGTCATATTATAACTACGATATGTGACTAGGAAAGTTCTATTTCAATCAAAATTTATCAGGACTTTCAAAAGCCATCCTTTTGAAGCCTTGGTAAATCAAAATTTACCAAGCCTTCAAAAGGATTTTTTAATATCTGTTATAGTTAATAAACTATATAGTTAAATATGGGATCTATTACGGAAGAGCTGTGAATTCAATCACTGATGATTTAACAAATAGCTTTCAATTATATTTATTTAAACACTTTTCTGCCGTTTAATATAAATCCAATGTCAAAATCGACAAATTCAAAATTATAGACCTCAATATAACGAATATCAAAACTTGAGAACTAAAATGTTGTAAAATGTATAAATGTCACAATTTGTTCATAATTTTGTCGATTTAACATCAGCGGTTTAAAAACCTTTATGTTCAATTAAACATAATTGAAAGCTATTTGATAAATTGTCAATTTATCTAATTCACTTTTCCACAATAAACTCCATATTTAACCATAAATATCTTATTAATCATCAATACTAAAAAAATCTTTTTGAAGATTGAAAGTCCTAACAACATAATACTTAATTGCAATAAAACTTCTCCAATATGTTCTTTTTTATAAAATGAATTGCAAATTTCTTCAAATTCTGAACAATTTGAAAATCAGATTTCAGCGTCTAAGAAAGGAAATAAGTCTCGTTCTGATGTCTTTTATTGAATAGTAAATAGATAATAATAATTATGATAATAATAAATATTATGATAATAATAAAATAATAGATAAAAATTAGGTAAAATATATAATATATATAATATAATATATAATAATAATCCGATTAATAATCAATAAAGATTGAAACGTGACACTGTTTAAAATAACTATAACTGATGGGAAATGATAAATGTATTTCTCGCTCTTGCGCGATACGTTTCAGGCCGTAAAGAAAATTTCACTGGAGCTGTTCGACTGGATTGATACGATTCGCGTGCAAATACATATTCAGAGTACAAACGTATCATGTCTATACACCGTTGTATACAAGTATCATACGGCAATCGTATCAGAACTCAATTTGTATTTGGTATGCTGTCTCCTACATATTTACTCTGCATCGACTCCATTTGAGCTAAATTCTAGCTAGACTATTCATATCAGGGAACACGCAAAAGCCATGCTGTGAGAGACATATTATTTACTATAAACTATAGTAATATTGGTCATAATACAAATGTATGATTCATATGTACATAATATTAATTGTTTATGTCATTTTCACGAAAAAGAAAAACGTGTTGAATTACGAATTAAAAATAATTACAAAAGTGATTCGTACGACGCGGTCATTCAATTAATGTACTCTTGGATATACTTCATTGTATATACTGTCAAAATCATTTAACGTGATTTAAAAAAGCATTTATGCAATTCGATATCAATATGAAATTATAGTGAATATTATAGTGAATATTTTATGTATTGTATTAAACTGTCGAATTCGTTTCAAATATTTAATAAGAAATAGTCTCTTCGAAATTCTTCTATTTCAAAAATTTTAGAAAATATTTTTGAATAATTATTCCATTTACATGTAAATGTATTCTTATAAAGAAAAAAAAAACATTTTAATATATTGCAAGGAGCATGTTGCGAAACTAAAAGCAAAATTGCTAAATCTAACCAGGAATAAGTAAATATGCAAATATTATGTGTACAAGTCAAATATGCAAAATTATGCACTTATAAGTGAAATATGAAAAACTATCATTGAACATACAAAGTTAAAAAACGTATACTTGAAACGCATTTGTATTTATTCATTACCTTTGTCACACAAATGAAAATGAATACAAATAAATATTCATCAGTATATTCAATCCGTACTATATTGCAGCAGGAAGAAATACGATAGAAGTTGTATTTTATTCTATTTAAAAAATGGTCTAAAAAAAAAACATAAAGCTTTTGAATAGTTCATGGGAATAAAGTCAAAAATGTTACGTTGCATACCAAGTAATTATCTAGAAAAAAGAAATGAAACACATGGAAATCATAGTTTTACCTTTCTCTATACATTGTATCAGAATTTATACGCGTATCAGAATTTATAACTTCTTTTCGATTGTCACTTCGATATTGTTCGACATACGCAACTATCGACGAGCTACCGAACAATATTAGATTTTTCGCTTTTACGACCTGAGCTACAGGGTATAATGTTCATTTATATAGGTATACACGTGAGCAAACGTACGTTCGCGAAGAGCGAAGACCGAAGAGGAGGCCGAGAAGGAAGGTCACTCGATAATGCTCTCGACGACGTGGCCATTAACCGTGCAGAGCAGAGGAGGGATGAGAGACGAGGAACGAGGTATAGAGGAGCATGTATTCCCTTATGCTCACTCGCTCCGCTCGGATGCACGCCCTGTAAGGCATCAGACGTCCTACATCGATCACATCATCGGTCGAAGGTCCTTCCGATACACGCGATAGGCCCATCGATATAAATGGATTTGAGCTAGTCGCGCATACGACATTACGAGGAAAAAGTAGACGAGACGAGACGAGACGGCGACGATGGCGACGACGGCGATGGCAATGACGGTGAAAATCTTCAGAGAACTTGATCTCGCTTTTCGCTTTTGTTCATTCTGTTTTTGTTCATTGTCGAGAGATAAATGGTAGTTTCTCTGTCTTTCTCCGTACGTCTCTTTTTCTTTTTCTTTCTCTCCCGCGAACATAAACTGTACGCGCGCACATGTAAGCATATGTCATAACGCGCGTAAAGCGTCGATCGTAAAATATGAGCGACTATATTTTACCCATCTTGCGAAGACATTACGAACGCAATTGCGCGGAACTACTCCAACACCTCTGGAATATTTTATATGCAAATATATAGTGCTGATACTTTTGGTCAAAGGTCATCGTTTAAAACATCGATCAATGTTCGCGCAAGCGAAGAAAGTATGTTGGCAAATATTTGGACAGTATTTGAGTATAATATAGCAATAAATTTATTATTGATTGTTTAAAATATACATTTTTGCTAAATCAAAAAGTCATGGTCAAATCGTGCATTTTTATTAATATATGTAGATATATCCACGCGACATATTATAAGAATTAAAAATACTGCAAGAGTCAAAACAAGAAAGTGTTCGCATTTATTATAAAACTTTTTCACAAATTGTTGAATCATGAAAAACAATATAAAATTAGATTTCTGTCATTTCGTTATAGCACCAAAGCAAATTATCAATTATAAAAATATATATATATCACTTGAAACAATATAATGTTATCTAATATGTTTAGAATTTCGATATTATCTAATTAGATTTGCTTGTTTAATTTACCGCGTGATGCGTTCTATTCAATTACCGGCAATAAATTGATTTCCTATTAACTATTCATTGAATATTCATCGCAACAAGAAATACATCGTAGAAATATCAAAGAAATTGCTCGTCAATTATTCATATCAAATAATGACATATAATATTACAATTGAATGTGGATGCAATCCATCTTAACGCTGACATGTTTATTATCGGTAAGATGAATTGTCACCTTACATCCCATTCAAACATAATATTATTCATCTCCGAGTTCGTCAAATTAAAAATTATCCCGTGTTAAGACAACTGACACAAAAATGTGTACCTATTATTATTATCGTTCTGATGAAACCAAATTAAGAATGCGCGACATACTGTTAACGCCCCTGATAACTCGCTCTCTCTCTCTCTCTCTCTCTCTCTCTCTCTCTCTCTCTCCTCCCCCTCCCTCTCCTCTCCCTCCCTCTTTCTCTGCCCCCCCCCCCCCTCTCTCTCTCTCTGTCCTGGTCTCTGTCTCTCTGAGCAATAGTTCATCGTTAGACAAATTTATCGAGTTAAGACGCGACATATAGTGCTCCTCGAGCACCTAACTACATCGTAAATTAGACGAAAATGCTACTGCTTTCGCACTCTCTCTCTCTCTCTCTCTCTCTCTCTCTCTCCCCTCCTCCTCCTCTCGCTTCCTTCTTTTTTCTCTTTCTGCACAATGAACGTTCCTTCGCAAAACTGATAAATACGTGCATATGTATGACAGCTACATAATTAATTGTAAGTTCAAACTAAGTTATTCCATGCTCGTAACAAAGTTTCTTGAAATAGTATAAATCGACTTCTTTCAGCTCTAGGTGCTTTCCAAATAGACTTTTTGCATTTCAAATAAGATAAGTGTATATTCAAAGTGACTGTAGGTGAAGAAAAGAAAAGAAAAACTAAGAAAGGTGTAAAAAGTGTGAAAAGCTAAATGCACAGCATAGAAAAAACAAAGCGTCTGTTTAATACCCACTATATTATTTGCATGCTTGAATATTTAAATTTTTAATGCACTTTTTTAATATAGTTAGTATGAAGCCAAGTTATCTAATTTATATGCGTGAATCTTAGCAGAATGCTACTTCTTTCTTTAAGGCGAACATATATATAGCTAAGAAATGCAATTAATTGGAACAGGAAACTTGCGAACAAGAATTCATTTTATGAAATTGAATTTGTAATCGGCGACATGAAGAATTAGATTGAAATTGTCTGAATTTTCTATCCTTTCCCGCTCTCGACACTTACTACCATCACAAAGAATTAGACAAATAATCACTTTAATTTCCTATTATGCAAAATGCACAAGAATTAAATCCAATTTTATTATTAAATATCCAATTTATAATAAATATAATTTTATTCTAATTTATTTTAATTATTTTTTAATTATTTTTTAATTATTTTTTAATTATTTTAATTATTAAAAAGATAAATCAATTCTGTTATATAAAAGAACTGAAATACATAGAAAACAATTAGAGAAAAATAAAAAAAATTCAAAATTTTCAAGCTAATTTTTTGAAAATTAAGGAGTTCATCTCTCCCTTTATAAATTAACCAATTTATTAAATTAATTAATTAAATTAGTAAACTAAAGTTTTACTAATTTCTTCTAATTCAACTGAGAGAATATTTCTAATGTATAATGAACATCTCACTCGTGATACATAATCGCTTTACACTTTCATCTATTAAATCTACATCTCCGTCAAACGGTTACAACATTTTGAAATCATCTCTCATTCATATTTAACTAGAAGGATTAACGCAATCTTCATATTATTCAAATGGAATTTTGAATTGCATGACCAGGTAAGCGTTAAATGCACCGCTAATCAGAGACAAGGCGACCTATATTCGTATTCTGCATTTAGCGCTAAATGCAGCCATCACTGATGCTGAATTTTCTTTGTCCTATATAAAGATCGTATCTACCGCATTATTACGACAGATCGAAAGTAGATAGCCATATTAGCACTAAATGTATGATACGAATATAAACTAAAGTGTTAAATCATGATTTATGATGCAAGCTTATTTTATATTAGCACGCTAAATATAACACACACTAGATTTGGCTGGCTGAATTATATAAAAATGATAACGTAGAGTAAAATAAGTGTATAAAAATCATCACATATATCGCGAAAATATATCGTATTTTCTACAGTGATATTAAATTTGGAAAAACCACACTCGCGAACAATATTTTGATTGACGACATTTTAATGAAGATCCATTTAATCTTTGGCTTTCTATATGAATTTACAGTGATTATATATTTTAATTTTATTTTAACGTTAAAATGCGATCTTCATATTATTCGGACGTTTCATATTTCGGAAATTCCAAAATATATGATTGCGTAAAAGCTTACATGCGACGTGAAACATAAATTCAAATGGATGGTAAACGTATTTCTTAGCGAGAGTTATTGCTTTGCTATGATTATTCACGTCAGGATTATCAGAGATATGATAAATCTGGCTATTATGATTTTAGAGATTAGTGTCTTCTAAAACGATATTTGAGTCGTAAAAAAAGAATTAATAACGACTCATTACGCATTAAAGTTACAGCAGAGGTAAATCATTATTTCTGAGAACTGAAAAACTGATCAGTTCCTTAATGATCTTGACATTTCGAGCTTCTGATTGTTATTAAGCTCTCTCGATTTCCTTGTTATATTATCGAAGAGACAATATTTTAAATTGAGAAAATTTAATTTAAATTCTCAGTACACTCACATGATAATTATCAAAAGTTGGAAGGACACATTTACGAACTAATTTGGCATACATTTCTACAGATGTATCGCGAACGTGCAGCTATTTAATTCTGAAGAGAGAATTTATCAAAGTTCTCGGCAGCACATCGAAGGTTCAACGGATTCCATTTATAAGTTTCACAAACACATTTCAAGTGTTCGGCTATCTGGTTTCGAATCGAAGGAATTATTTAAGACTCCTAGAGTGTGCAGGAGTCAAGTTCTAAATGGTCTTGCATTAATGTTACAGACACATCTCGAGAGTCGTGACTGTTTGGCTTCGAGCTTAAATCATCAAGATTAACACATAGGACCCTCACAGACCCTGATAAATGTCGAGGGCTCGTTTCGACATGAATCTCGAATCCTATGCGAATGACGATCTCTCGCGCGTATCTCCGAGCTGCTGCCGCCCGTATTCGCACGGTAATTGCACACTGGCTACCATTTGAATAATTTCATCCACGCGGCAAGGACACGTACTCACCAGGGACGTACGTGGCTAAGCAATCCTACGCGATCTACGCCTAGTTCCCGAATGAATGCTCGCTTCTGCGGTCACCGATGACTATGTCCGCTGATATCCGCCGCGCCAAGCCATTCTCTGTGGGGCATGTTGTTGCCATCGAATGCACAAGGATTGCAAATGCGATCGGATCGGCAAAGTCCTCAAACGTTGCGCTAAATAACGCGCGTTCGCGATTACCGCATATACATTGTTTCTCGGTTCGATCGATCCCGCGATTTGCTGCACTTTGAATATTAGCGCACACAGCCGTTCACCTGTGATAATCCCCGATTATACTAGCTAAGAGGAATATGAATACTCAAACTCGGCACCCCGCGGGACTTTAATTATTACCTGGAAATACTCGAGATCTTCCTTGACTTCCTAACCTTTAATCGTTCGACTAATTCATTCGCTTAGCTCGGGGGATGCAAATTTAATTTCTCGACTTTCTCTTCAAATCTTCGAAGGAAAGAGAAAGTCGTAATGTCTCCTTTATAGATGGGAATACTTACTCGTTTGTGAGATTCGTTAGCGTAAACTTAAATCTTAAACGTGAATCCCTGGTGTTTATGCGATCTTTACCAAGAACGGTGAGAACTTGGCGCGCTTCATAGCAAACGATAATACCAACTTTGCAAATTCAGTAGCATCAGAAATGAAAAAAAAGCACTGCTATCAGCTATTCAAAGCGAATATTAATCTCTGTTCACGTTATTCGAAATCCTCCAAAACTTTTGCACTTAAAATTATATATATATAATTATTTATATATTATACTCGGTGAGCGTTGAAAAGAAAAGAAACGGGGATGAGTGTAAACAAGAACTTGTACTTAAACGATGACACAAATCAAAGATAAAACTCATTTAGGGTGAATTAATATAATTATTTCGCGCCGAGACTTCGAAGTCGCCTCTTAGATCGGTTCTTATGTCCAAGATCGTCTTAAGCTGTCATAAATCAATCATAGAATTAGCATTATAAATCAATAACAGATATTGTCATTTTAAAACATTAAGATGGTCTTGAAATAAGAACAAAGAATTAAAAAATTATGAATACCTTATTTTAAGAATATCTAGAGACTTTTTACAACATCCAAGTTATTATGATGCCGCAAAAATCGCTATTGTTCGCAGAGACATGTGTCTATCTAAAAAAAAAAAGTATTATCTCGACAATGGTTAAAGGACTTTCCGTCCCAATGAAGCGGCCAAGAAAAGGGCAAGATCGTATGTAGTAGAGTAACGTACCTTGAGTTTTTCCGCTTGGGCGAATTTCTCGTTGTCCCGCGTATCACGATGCGCGATAACAAGCGTAATTATGTCGCGGACACGTGATGATCCTTTGCTCCGTTTCTTTTTTTTCTAGATTTTTTCGATGTTGTATATTCACGAAGTGCGTTTGATGATACCGTGCGCGTTTACGCATAAAACGACGTATCCGCCTCGCGCTCGCGCGCGCGCGCGCGCGCGCAAACACTCCGCCCTCGCGGTATACTCGCGGCCACGATCGCGCGAGTCTCGCCGGTCTCGCGGTGACTCGCGGCGAAGTTCAGACCGTTCAGACGGCGCGTACTCGCCCGTCCGTCCTTCGTTCCGCGCTACCCTTCATTCTTACGTAGAAATAAAGAACAACTTTAACTCTTACCGGCGATCGACGGCCGACGGTTGACAGACGTTGCTACCGAATGGTAAATATACTCACAGTTCGCGTGGCACGCGGACGCGCAGCTGCTACTAAACTCCTTCTCGAGCGCGAACCAAACGTGACTCGAAGTGCGCGCGCCGCCACCGCCGAGAAACTGGCGGCAATGAATATAGTCCCCGTCGACGCGACGGCGTCGTCAACGATGACGACGACGACGCCCTCGTCGATTAAAACAACCCCAAAAGGGTTGGCCTACAAACTTCTCTCGATCAACTCTGCAGAAGATTAATAGAGGATTGCAACAATGTTTATGATGAAGAAACACGGGAATTATACACAGTTCGAAAATTTGTATTAAATTAAAAACAAATTTAATATAGTTCACGTGTCCCGATGGATCACTTAAAGGCTTTTATTAATTTAGCACAAGATGATGAATAAGTTGAAAAGTAACATATTAAAAAATCAACAGAAAATATTGACACAATTTGTCAGCAAATTGTGGAAGTATAGCTTTTCAGTAAAATTAATATTTATGATAAACATTAAATTAACATGGATTTTATTCATCTTAGAATTTACATTTGAAACACATTATTCTTATGTTATTTATTATCATAATTATATTATTTTGACACTAAGAAATTGAATATCAATTTAACATAAACATTTAAACAACGTGATTACATTATAATAAATCAACATCAGAGTATACTAAAAACTTAACATGAAATTTTAACAAGAACTTGAATGGGTCATTTTTAATATAAATAAAATTTTTTTTATTATATATTTTTATTATTCTTTAGTTTCGTAAAACAAAGATAGAGAATAACACAAACAGCGCTAATATATCGTCTTAAACACACTCTGGAAGTCATTTTTCAATCAATAACGATTTATTTCAATTTGATGACTTGTTATTCTACCAGCTGTAGAACATAAAATCATAATAGATTAAAATATGATACCAAGTAAAGGTCATTTTAGGAAGAATCATAATGATACACTTTTGACAATAATAATTTTGTGATAAATTCTTGATATAATAATATTTAACTGATTTTTTAACTAAAATAAGATACAAATATTTTAATAAATGATTCATTATTTCTTATTTAAGCAAATTTCTATTATTAATAAAAGAAAGGTTCTACAGAAGAATTGTTTCCACACTAGATTACAGGATTACATTATAGGAACTATAATATTCGAATATCGGAATCGTTGGATGGCAAATGGTAACGCAATTACGCATACACTTCATGTCAGTCACTTCGAATGTCTTCGAGCAATAATTAAAGTTCCGTAAAGTGCCTCCGCTCAACTCGAATATTTCCCCGCAAGTTTAGCGGGTTTATAGAATCATCAGTGTTACACGGTTGCATGAACTAATATTCAAAGTGCGGCAAATTGGCTCTTCTTGTTTCACAAGAAAATAGTGGAAGAGATTCGCTCGGGTGAACTCAGCAACATCACGTGATGCTTTGTTACCTATTTAGCGATTTCTTTTTTATGCTATAAATCTCATCGAATATAAAAGTTGAATTTTTTCCGAGTTTTTATATCATTTTTAGTTTATACATCACCGGAATCATTATTTTATCATCAGAACTATTTTCCTTGATACCGTCATTTTCAGAACACTCGTGCTTTACAATAGCAGAAGAGAAAAGAAAACAAACAAAATGTATCTGAAAGAACTGTGATAGAATAGTTAAGAGAAAGAACTGGTATGTTAAAGCTTTGTTTTTTCTAGCTACGTTTTCTCTGACTTTTTATGCTCGAGCCATTAAAGCCGACAATATCCCGAGGCGTTTTTTAGACACATACACACACACACACACACACACACACACCACGTGCGCGCGCGCACACACACACACTTATACCCTCCTAAATCGTTCCAAATCAATTTGTGGTAACGTGAAACAATCGTTACGACATTCTCGACATGATTCTTGTTATGATTCAAGGTGAAAATATCTACAATTGTCGTCCTTGTGGAATAACGAGCAAATGTCACATGGAAAATTGCTAAAAATTTTACGTAAATAAGCGTAGAATAAAGAAATGCACAATTTGTCGCACGCATACACACACAACACACACACACACACACATTAATTTAATAATTTAAATAAATAATAATTTCATCATCTTGTTAAAAATTCATTCTGTCAATCTGTTTCTTTTGCATATCATATCGCTTGAACGAGTCTCTGAGTTAGAATAAAAATGAGTCCGAAAATTAATTGTATTTTGCCCAGCTAAAAATATACTCCATATGTCGATCGCACCTGATCATACATCGCACTTAGATGTATCAAAAAAGTAATAAAAACAGATAGTAACTCAATGATAATCTTTATTACATCAAAAAGAGAAAGAGAAAGAGAGAGAGAGAGAGAGAGAGAGAGAGAGAGAAAGGAGAAAATTTTTTTTTCTTTCTTCTCAAATATTCGAAACCATATTTCTGATCCACAGACATGTGTTCAAAGATTCGATTGAGGCGCACGTGAGCAAACATTTAGTCTGGTAAGAAACATTAATCAGTTAATTAAACAAATTGTAGAAGTGAACTTTATTACATTTTGGATAAAATTTTCTTTTAATCGGCCTATTTACACGATCAAGTATACGATCGATTGCAAATGTGATCACAAAGTGCACGTGTATGCTTACTGACGATAATTTAGGTAACTTCCACAAGGTTTACAATTTAGAACCAACTGTCGACATTTCTACCGGGTTAGAATTCGTTGATTTTAATCGTGCAATACATGCTTTTGCAATGAGAGGTCTCCGATAGTCTTCAATACAAATTCGAAAAAAATTATTCGTTCAATTACTTGTGATTTATTTTTTACGAAATTATTTTTTAAGAAATAATTAATTAAACATCTCTTTTACATTTCAATGTTCCTAATTTATACTTCGATCTTTAGCTTCATTAGTTTAAAGAGAGGAGAATGCAATATTTCCATTTCACATTCATAGAGATGAAGATGAAATGTTCATGCAAGGGTGCGTGCAGAATAACGTTGAATTTCAGCCGCTGTTTGAGAAATATGCGTAGGATATATTGTCTGACGACAAATTCACTGCATACAGGTCAAGGAGCGCCGCGCTTTTTTTGTCAACTGCACCATAAAGCACGCAATCTTGTCATCTTGACATCGTCACAAACGAGCCAAGGCTTTCGTCACGCAATTGCTAATTAATCATCATTTTATCCCTGTAAAAACTAATTAAATACAGCTCATTGTTGTAGCGAAAATAAATAATAATTTCATTGATTTTCTATCTTTTTTCAATTTCATCTGAAAAATAAAATTAATCAATTAAACTGCCACAAAATTATAAAAATTGTAACGGCAGTTCGTATTCATATTTTAGTACACTCTAATTTATGTTTAGTTTTTTTAATTTAATCTAAAAGTTGTCATGTAAAATTCTAGTAAGATATCATTATCGACTCATATTACTACAATCTTAAATATTTTTTATTATACATGAAAAAAACAGATTTAATTATTAAAAAAACTTTGATAGATCGTCCAATAAAATTATTTCCAGATCTGTATCATATATCTAAATTTTTAGATACCTCAGCAAAAACCTATTTTTTCCTTATATATTCAGCAATAATCAAATGCAAAGTGAAGGATATCAAAAGGCAAAGATAAAATGCAATTTTGAATTTCACACGTCTGGATAACAGAAGGTATTTAAAGTCTCGCGATATACATAAGTCTGTTGTAGATTTTGATCAAACACTATGACGTTTTCATACCGATGTCTTATCGGACGAACCAACATCAACAGAAAGATTTATCATGGGTATAAAAGATCTTAGCTGCAGTCTAAAAATATTTTCGTGGAAATAGCTTTAAATCTCTGAAACTTAAAATCTATATATTTATATGTTCTATCATATTAATATTAAGAATTGAATGACTGTTGCAATCATTTAAATTCACAATAACATTCACAGCTTCTATTGAGTGTTTTTTTTTTAATCTCAGTCGACAAATAGTTTTACTATTAAATAAAAGCATAACGATATATAGGATTGTTTCTTTTATTTTTATTTTTAGTGTAAAAAAATACACTTTCATTTTTATACTAAATATGAAAATAAGGAGAACTTCTAAAGGCCTTAATCTTGATATATGATGTCAAGATCATGACCCTGAACAATGTTTAAAAGGTTTTAACCATCAATCTGATACCTTAGATAATGCCGGCGGTACTGTAACTTTCAAACCTTACAACTAAAAAAATACTTAATGAAAAAATATTTTGTTATGATTTTTTGAAAAGCTTTGAGATAGGCTATGCAACAAATATGCAACAAAAAGTTTGTTTCTAACAAAAAGTGAGTTTCCATTTTTAAAAAATCAATGCGATTTTGACCTGATCTTAATGACGTCTAAATTACTCAAAGTCAAACTCACTAATAAGATTAGTAGTAAATCTTTTTAAACCTTAAAACTATTGTCTGAACATATTTTGGACTGGACCTTATCAGATCGAAGATAAAAGGAATATACGGGTGAGGAGTATTTGAGATACCCTGTACAAGAAACAGATTTTAACGTACATCATCTTAATTTTGTTATATCATTCTGAAAACGTCATGTGATGAAAGCTTTTATCGGAAGATATCTTGATGGAAATATGTTATGTTTTATATATATATATATATATATATATGTGTGCAACAGAATCGGTTGATAAATAAGTAAATATAATGCATCCTCGACATGTATACAACGAGTATATAAAGATGAACCGATTGTCCCGATATTCTCAATTACCCGAAAGTATCGTTTACGGAAAGAACATAGTTATCTGATACGGCGAATAAAAGAATATCTTAAAAATGGAAACCATCAATGTCACCAAGAATAATGATATTAACAAATTGTTCTCTTTTGAAGAAGTGAAGGAGATAACAAAACGCGCGCTGAGTAATGACACCAATCTAATAAAATACGCTATTCGACCGTACTCCAACGGCAGGCTCGGATATCTCAGCTCTCATTATCGACTCGATATAATAGCTATGAGAAAAAAGGAAACCATTACTCTTTCATTTTTTATCAAAGCCGTACCTTATGATCTGCCCGATTCAGCCGATTACATTATAAAAAAGGGTGTCTTCAAGCAAGAAACAACGTTTTATAGCGTCATAATGCCATTACTTCTCGAAGGATATTGCGGAGAACCATGGGCGGCGATGTGCTACAAAGTAAAGAGCGATTCGATAGTTTTTGAGGAATTAAGTGGTAAAGGCTACTCGATACGGGACAAATTATTCGACAAGTCACTAATATGTGCGGGTTTAAGTGCTCTCGCACGAATGCATGCCGCTTCTTTGCTGGCAGAAACTCGTCTCGGTACATCTCTCAACCGGTTGTATCCTGACGCCTTCGTGGAGAGAGGCTACGCTCACGAAGGAATGACATGGGAATGGATGCAATCAGGCATCGATGTAGCCGCAGTTATAGCCGAACGTTTGGGATATGATCCCGATCTGATACGTTCGGTCTGCGAAGAGATATATCATAGTATAAAGCCATCGTGCACAAAGACGAACGTAGTTAGTCACGGGGATCTTTGGGCTAACAATCTTCTCTTCAATAACGACGTGCCTCCTAAATGCTTGCTGGTAGACTTCCAATTATTGAGATATTCTCCCTTGGCGCACGACGTAGCACAATTATTGTATCTGTGCACAGACCGGAGCTTCCGAGAGACTTGGGAGAGCACGATGTTGCGTCATTATTATGACACGTTGCAAGAGACTCTGAACATGCATGAAATCCGTGTGCAAATACCTTCATGGTCAGAACTAATCGAAGGTATGGAGGAACAACGTCTAGGCGCCGTTATTGCCACAGTATTCTTCTTTCCTACGGTTTTAATGAACGATAATCTTGCCGCGCAATTAATGAACAATCCGGCGTCTTACGTCAAATTCTATTTTCGAGACAAGAAAGAGTTTGTTCTCTCAAACATGAAGAAAGATCCGGTTTATAATAAAAGGATCAGCGAAGCTGTCATCGAACTCGCCGAACTTGCTTCACGATTAGACCAATTACCGAAACCATCTTAATTAAATTAGGTATATACTTTATATAGTTGATTTGCACACATCCAAATTTTATTAACGTTTCATCGCTATACTTTGTATGTCTTTTATATATTTTATTTTACAAGAGTTGTATTGATCAATAATCGATAATTTTATTATCTTACCATCATAGTTCGCACAATAATTTTTACATGAATCAAAGAATGTTAGCTTGATCGGGAAATATAGCAGATAGGAAAGACCAGTCATGACTGATAAGCTGTGCGTTTGCATCTTCATCCATATCCTCTTTCTCATTCGTCGACGTGATCACAGGTTTCGACGGCGGTAATACCTCGATATCACTTACATCTGAAGCATTGTCCTGACTATCGTCATCGCTATCTCTGAAAATTATAAAAGAATAAATATATATACACAATGTTTATTCACATAAAGCAAAGTAACAAAATCTGACAACTTTAACAAATGTAACTTGCACAAGTTTATTCTGTATACCTAGAGTTTTCAGCATTTCTTGAATTTTGATTTTTTAATGGTTGTTGTGCCAGCGACAAAATAAATGACGTGCACAACAATCTCATCGGTGGCAAAGTGTGAGCTGGAACGCTAAGTAACTGAAAAACAAGAACGATGATAAATGTTAAGTGATTGTAAGCGAATATACTGTGAAACTATCGATAAAAAAAAAAAACCATTAATAGAATGCTTCGGTCGCGAGATAAGTTCAAAAGTATGTTTGCCACGTATGCGGTACTTGTGACAATCGGTCTGTCAGATGACTGGTTAATTAGTTTTAAAGCTGACACACAGCACACCTCCAAGTGAAATTTGTGCAATTCCTGCAATCTTCTACTTCAGATCTAGGTTGATTCGTCTGTTGCAACCCACACGAATATTCTCCGTAACGTGTACACTTTAGTGACAAATGCGCATATATATATATATATGTATTATAGTCGAAAAATTAAAATGCACTTTAATTTTGTTGATAAATATCTGCTGTTTGATAACAAGTTTAATAACAAGTTTATATTGTTATATTATTAAGTACAGCAGAGGAGAGATTTTCTTTCAAATAAATGAATACTTTAAATAATACATTAATTCAAAAAATTATGCAGATTTAGTACTCCTTTAAAAATATTTCAAAGAAAAATGTTTTTATCTCTCACAAGTAGCAATAATTACTGACAATATGATGTATTTAGCCTATGATGTACATATGATGTATTTAGCCTATATCTATATTATTTGGCATTTCTCATTTCAGGATGACGCGATCATCGATCAATTTCAAAGAATCATGACGACAATATTCGCAAAGCTGTTCATACGAAAAATGACTGAGATGGTCAGAATATAGCTTATTATCACTATAATCAAGACAATTACGTAAAGTCTGATGTTTATGACGTGTGACGCAGTTATTCATAAAGTACTTATTAAAATACTTGCGTATAACAATATGTGAAATATAAGGAAAGAAGATATTCTTTATTTTTAAGTGCAAAACCGCTATTTTTAGCGTAGAAAAACATGTCTAGCCTTTTCATTTAGTACAAATATTTTAATAGACTATAATTAGTGGATGTCTTACGCAGTCCAAATTGCAAAAATGATATTAAAAGACTAATATTATTAATCGAAAAATTACACCTGAAGTAGGTATTCTAGATGATCAAACCTTGGGATCTTACGAATTCTATATTCGAGGCTGAAACATATTTGCTCATTTTAATTTAGACAAATATCTAAAATAAATATATAGAACAATCTCTCGATAATAAAATAATAATAATGTGGCAAATGAAAGTAACGGCACAGTAATTAGAACGCAAATTATTAATATATTTAAAAAAATTATAAATTTGTTACATTATAATTTTTTTATAATAAACAAAATATCTCGAGAACAATGTATTTTTGAAACAAATATTTCATATAAAAGTTGTAGAGTTTGAAGAGAGCCGTCAGAATGAGCTACTTACATTTCGAATTTAGGGCCCACTTTGAAATTTGGCCCAATAAGGCTCAAATTTTTTTTCTAGGAGCACTTACATTTTATTGCAGATTCGTATTCTATATGGAAAAAAAAAAAATAAAGAAATTTGTTCTTAATAATTTTTCACTAAATTTCCCTTAATAAGTGCAAAATAATGTTCAAAGTTCTTATTTTGAATACATACCGGCCAACAAAGGCAGGACTAGTGAACAATTAGGCCAATAAAGGCAATTTATTTCAATATATAAAAAAAAATTGTCCGCTAGTCTTGCCTTCGTTGAGCGATATGTATTTCAAGATAAGAATTTTGAGCACTATTTTGCGTCTATTAAAGGAGATTTAATGAAAAATTTAATGAAAAACAAGAAACAAAAGTTCCTTATTTTTTTCTATAATATACGAATCTATAATAGACTTTTCTATCAAAACAAAATCACCTTAGACTTTATTATGCCCGAAATAAGCCTTGAATCCAAGATCTAAGTAGTTTATTTGATAATCCTCTTCAAACAACTTTTATTTGAAATATTTTTTTTTTTAAATGCATTTTCGAAATATTTTGTGTCTAAATTAAAATGGCCAAATATTTCTGTCTAAGTATAGAATCCATAGGATTTTAACTATTAAGATTTGACCATCTAGAATTAGTCCATCTAGAACTTATTGCAAACGTGATCTTTCAATTGATAACGTTAATTTTTTCATATTTTTGTAATTTAAGACGTTCTTTTGTTAAAAGTATAAATAAATATTGAAGTCATCAATAGATTAAGAATATAAATACTAAAAAAATAAAATAAGATAAACTAAAAAAATAAAATAAGAAATTCGTAAATTAATTTAGATAAATATAAAATGCTAACAAATTAAAAAAAAATTAAAAGTATAGTGTAAAATATAAAGTATAGTGTATATATAATAAAAAGTATAGTAATCGTAAAATATCATTATAAAATGTTGGTGGTGATGTATCAATGAGACAGATTGATTTAAACTTTGCCCTCTGTACCGGTGTGGCATTTTATTAGTAGGTATCAATCGCAACAATCGAGACGGTCGGCGAAGAAGATAAGACTGTTTTCCTGCTGGCCTGGTTTTACATTTGCAAGCAATCTCAGACAATTCTGCAACAACGTTTGCTATTTTCGCAACGCGCCAAGGTGTCCTATTGTAATCGATGTGATGAAATATTTTGAAAATTAAGCGAAATATAAACTTCACCATTTTTACATATTCGGATAATCGTAAAGTAATTTTTTGTGACGTTTACTTTGCCTGGATTTTGTTAGTCATTTGTTAGTCATTTGGAAGTCATTTCGACTGTTTCAATATCATATGTTTCATTCTTTTCCATAATACATTTTTGATGTGATATAATTTATATTGAAATCATGCCATATCACTAGATTTATAAATTAGATAAAATTTGAAACTGACTTGATTAAATGATCATGAAGATGTTCAGATATCTATCTTTGGACATAAAAAATCATAAATACATACAATAGATTATTCAATTCAAATGTTATGAAATATTATAAACTTTTTCTCATTTTGATTAATTTTGTCACAAAATATTTCTCCAATGCTCCGAGTAAAATGTTTTAATTAAGATAATTAAGAAGATAACACCTTGTTACAGCGCACATCATAACAAGTTCAATGATCACGCAATTTTCAAGAACATGCACTTCAAATCTCAAAATGATAATTAAAATCCTAGGTGTTTTAATAAGAATAAACGGACGAAGCTTTTAACGCGTACATTTTTTATAGCAGTAGAATACTTTACGTTTCGCGTGTAACTACTTTCGATAAATTTCTCGATGAGATATTTCTCGAATTTATTTTCGACACGTCGGATTAATTATTCGATACGAATGCATGTTACATTTGCCCTTATCTGCTTTTTCCAATACAACGCTACCTCACACTGTTCAATTTGCCAGGCCAACTTTCCGCCCA